>NW_006921743.1:1570962-1611078 GCF_000298275.1 Orycteropus afer afer
GAAACAACCTAAGTGTCCATCAACTTTGGAATGGATAACCAAACTATGGTATATACATGCAATGGAATACTATGCAAGGCTAAAGAATAATGTAGAATCTGCAAAACACCACATAACATGGATGAACTTGGAGGACATTATGCTGAGTGATATAAGTCAATCACAAAAGGACAAATATTGTATTAGTACGTTATTGTAAAAGTCAAAGAATGGCTTATCTGTAGAAGGAAATTTTCTCTGTGGTTACCACAGGTGGGAGGGTAGGGTAGGGAATATTGTTAGATAGATAGAGATAAGTATTGATTTGGGTGAAGAGAAGGGCAGTGTATCAAATGTGAGTGATCAATATGGTTGCATTGAGGAAGAGAAAGGTTCATGGGAGGTACAGACAACAAATGTGAATTCTTTTGCGCATACGGTACTGCGTTGTCAGTGAATGCAAACATGGGTATATGGATGGATGGATGGGTGGACAGGCTAAACGATTAGGTATGTCTATGAGATGGGGAGTGTATCCATGAACCTGTATAGGGTTGGCAGACAGTGGTCATATAAGTTTATGTGAATGATCAGAATTCCCAGGTGAATAGTGGAGCTCACAAGGGGAAGGTTGTGGTCACTGCTTGGTCACAGCCAGCTACCCAGAGGGACTGAGCAGTTGAACCTGCAGGCTTAGAACCATAGTTGCAGGGGACATCAAGCTCAATTGGCATAACATACTATACAAAACATTGTTCCACCTCCTACTGGGGCAAGTAGCAGTTGGGATCTTAAAAGTTTGCAAGCTGCTATCTAGATGCAGTGATTGGTCTCTCCTCGTCCAGAGCAAGGAGGAATGAAGAAAACCAAAAATTCATGGATACAATCAGTCCTAATGACTGGTACACCATCCGATCTGCAGCCTATATGACTACGAGACCAGAAGAACTAGATAGTGCCCAGCTACTACTGTAAAGCACTTGGAAGAGGATCTTTGTAGGAGATCCTGGATAGAGAGGGAGAACAATGGGACAAAACTCAAAATTATTTGGAGGAAAAAAAAGGGGGGGAGGACCAGGTATGTTGAGCCAATAGAGCTTGATGGAACCACTGAGACTGTGGCCCCTAGCTGCCCTTCAGGTCTTGAATTGAACCTATCTATACCTGTGGCTTCCAGCCAAGCAGAGGACAGGCATATGAGTTGGACATTTACCTGAGGACATTTACCTCACTCCTTGGAGAGAACAATCATGGGAGAAAGAAGGGCTGCTTATGCACAGGGAGACAGCTCAGGGGGCAGAAGGGCATGGAGGGATGGACCCAGGGAAGAGGTAATTATTGGGAGGAAGTGGGAGGGGAGCTGTTGCATTTTGGTAAATTGTGGTCAATATAATGAGACCAAGTGTATAGGAACTGCTGTATAGAAAGTGAATTTGTTGTGTAAATTTTCACCCAAATCACAATAAAAAAAAATTACTAGATTTTAAATAGATTTTTATATTAGAACCAAGCTTTGGCAAAGATTATCACCATCTCTGATTAATTTCTTTCAAAGATACGTCACTTTTCTTCTCTTTACATCAGTTCTGCTGTATACTATAAAACTCTGAGACCACGACTTAACTAGATAGGGACATGTTACTATTTTAATTCCATTTGGATTGTAAACATCACGTTTTGACCAAAGTAGATGAAGAGAGGTGAAACCAGTGGTGTTAGTTTCCCTTTTACTGTCAAGTGGTTAAAATCAAATAGCAGTCCCAGAGCAGGGCTTCTCAACTTTTTGGAAACCTATGCCCCCTTTTGATAGACATGAAAACAGTAGACGCACATACCCATGGCCCTTCATTGAGGTCATTGTATTATGTGAGTCTTCTAGCTAAAACATTAATCTCTGCTTTTAATAATTTGCATTATAGAAAAATAGACCTTGTGGTTTGTTTTCCAAATATACAAAATTGTTATATGTGCATTGTTCTGTTCACCTAGTGCTGCTGTGACAGGAATATACCACAAATGGGATGGCTTGAACAAACAGGAGTTTATTTTTACAATTTGGAGGCTGTTAAGTCCCAAGTTCAAGTGGGAGCTCTGGTAGCATAGTGGCTAAGACACTTGCCTGCTAACCAGACGGCTGGCGGTTCAAACCCACCAGCCACTCCTCGGAAGGAAGGTTGGGCAATCCTACTTCCGTAGTGATACTGCCTCGGAAACCCAAGGAGGGGTCGCTATGAGTCGGGTTTGACTCGACGGCACATAACAACAACAACAACAACAAAGTCCCAAGTTCAATGTGCCAGGCTCCAGGGGCTGGGTGAAATCCCCTCAACCTTGGGGCTCAGGTCTGCCTCCTACTCCCAGCCCACTGGATCTAGAGGCTTTTCTTCACTCAAGACAGCTGCTGGCTGCTGAGGCTGAAAAGCTCCAAGATTGACAAGTAAAAAGGCACAGTCTTGATGTTACCAAACCACATGGCAGGCCATTAATTTAAGTCCATTGAAAGTCCCAAGGTTGGCAGAGCATGGCAGGGCTGCTAAACCTACATGCAGGGTTCAATGCTATAAGCTAGAGGCCATTCCCAAAGCTGTCTCTTTTATTCGGGAAGCAGACCACATACCCAGAGCAGCTACTCAGCTGCGCCAATAGATTCCACTATGGAGTTAATTACCAATCTCACCGTGGGGAATAACTACATGCAGCTGCCCAGCCACTCTACCAAGCCTAGCCAAGTTGACACACAAACTTAACCACCACATGTATTTTCACATTATAAATGAAATACCATACCACCCACTACCACCCCCAGTTGAAAATATATATTATAAAGGGGAAGAAGACCAAAGAACATGTATAAAGTTAGAAGTCTGTAGTAATTTCCAGCCATGTTAGAAGGTAAGACAATTATATGGAAGTTTGAAATCTTTCCTCTGCTTAGTGTTTAAGGCCCCTTCCCTGTACATAGTTGGCTAGTTCAATATTCTGTTCCTGGGAATTAACACATAAATGCACACACTGCCATCAAGACGGATCCGACTCACAGTGACCCCTCCTTAGGTTTCTGAAGCGGTATCACTACAGAAGTAGATTGCCCAACCTTCCTTCCAAGGAGTGGATGGTGGGTTTGAACCGCCAGCCTTCTGGTTAGCAGTCAAATGCCTTAGGCACTATGCCACCCAGAGCTCTGTAACTAAAATAAAAGGCAAAATCCTTATGATCCTTTTAAAACTCTTCTCTACTCAAAACGATACTGTAATTTAGTAGAGACACAATCACAGCTGACTCATGTCTCAAAATAACACAGAGTCTCCTTTTTGTTCTTCATTTACCCAGTCCTGAGGTCCTCAGTCCCATAATACTTCTGCATTCCCCATCTCATCACCATCAGCCTCATCCAAACAGCAGTCACACTGCCTAGTTAACTCTATAACTGTTGTATTTCCCCCTTATAATCCCCCGTAGGAGGAATTCAACATGCCTGGTGCTCCTTAGTCTTATAACACTTTCTAGTTAATTCTACCACCAAGAGGATATTTATCCCACCTTCTTTCCTTACACCTTTCTGCATTCTGCCCTCCTTGCCTTCAGGGAAGTTTAGTGTCAAGCTTACCATTTCAATTTTGAGCTAGAGAATAGTTGAAAAGTAGTGCTGTTTACGTACATATATTGTTCAAGAAAATATCTCCTTTTTATTGAAACATAACCCTACCTCATGCCACAGCAGATTAGGTTAGCTATCTTCTGCCTTTTCATCTTCCTCAATTTAAGCTCACTTTCCATAGATGAAAATTATTCTTGTTTGGTTTTATTGTTTGTCAGTTTAATAATTTTGTTTTCATGGGTTACAATAAACACTTTATGCTGTCTCATACCATTTCTTTGAGTAGAATAAACTTTTGAAGTACAACTAGTTGTTGAATCCTTTGTATATTTCTAGAAAGCATTTAACAAGAAGTAAGGCTTGCCTGGGTTAGTATAAAACCAAAACCAAACTGACTGCCATTGAGTCATTTCCAATTCATAATGACCCCCATTGGGTTTCTGAGGCTAAATCTTTACAGAAGTAGATTGCTCCATCTTTCTTCCTTGGAGCAGCTTGTGGATTAATGAACTGCTGACCTTCTGGCTAGCAGCCAAATGCTTTATCTACTATGCCAGCCAGGGTCACTATATGAAATAAAAGTTGTTTGAATTTTTCTCCCATAATATTGTGATTTGTCATGCTACTCAGAAGGCAGAAGAATTAGTAAGCCTGAGTTCCATATTCATTATGGAAGCATGCACACACAATCCCACATCTTCATACTCCTTTTCTAATAGGCAGTTCCCCTTCCAAGATGTAAAACCTGAGAGGTAGAAATGTAGCTCTTTATTTTTATGCATAGACATTCTTTTGATGTAAAGCACAAAATTTATTTTCTATTTTAAAACTACACTATTAATCACTTGGGTTTTTATGTAACTAAAATCTCCATGGCCACAATGTGAGAGGTTTTATCTATGTGAAATTGGGAAATTTATGTACATATTTAGGATACTGTTTGCTATAATTGGTGATACCTTTCTGCTATAGTATTGTGCATACAAGCCATAACTCACTTAGCAGTTGCTATAGGATGAAGTCTAACTTGAAGCATGTTTGATGTAAACCATAACATATGGTTTTGTTTCCTTTGTTATAAAAGAAAATAGTGAGTAAATTGTATATGAATTACACTTCAAAGCAGTTACCAAAAAATAAAGGATTGTTATATAACATAGTGAGATGATGATGGTGATGATCGGTGCACACTGCTACTGGGGTGAGGAAAGATTGGCTACCCAGAGTTACAACTTACTGTTCCTATAAACGTATTAAATAACTATGGCAATCAGGTGGTTTTACATATATTAGTGAAGTGTGTCTGTGGTAGAAGTTTTTATATGTCAGATTAAGTGTATGTGATAATAGTTTTTAAGTAGTAGTGAGGTGGTCCTAACAACTTTGAGTTCAGAATCAGAGATCTAGATTCAAGTCACGTGACCTTATATAAGTTATTAATCTTAGTATAGAATTACAGTATTTAAAATGATAACTGGTTGCTTCTCTGTGCTGCTCATTTTTAAAAAATAATTGTAATACTTCCTAAGGAAGTTACATTTGTTAAAAGACTGCTTTTAGATATGATAACAAACCTAGCTTTTCACCCTGTTTTTCCTATTCTTTGAGAAAATTATAAAAACTTTACAGAAGTAAGCTATGTCATTTATATAGCTAATGAATATATGTGAATTAATATAAATGTTTATATATGTACATTTATGTAAGTGATTTATTAAAACATTTTACAATTGACCCAATTTTAAAGATATAAAAAAAATTTTGTCTCCCCATTTCATAAAGTGTGTTTCATATCCCTCCTTTAGAATTGAGAATCTTTTCAATATATAGAATAAAACTTTATTATAGGACTTTTCCCCTGTTCCTGCATCCTTCTGAAGAAGAAATACTTATTTCATGGGTTATTGGCTTTTTCTTTTGTTTTTTACTCTACAAATAAGGATTAACATTCCTTTTTCTTTTTTAATTAAATCTAAGATTTATTTTGAAAATTACATTTTTAGGGTAAATGGTATCATCGGAGGCAAGCTGTGAAAGAATTGCATAGTACATTGATTCGTCTTTTAAATGAGTTGCTGCCATGGGAACCAAAGTTAATGAAGGCTTTTCAAAGGAACAGGTAATCCAAGCTTTATAATCTGTTTCATTTATGCTTAACCAAAAAACCAAACCCACTGCCATCAAGTTGATTCCGACTCATCGTGACCCTATAGGACAGAGTAGAAGTGCCCCATAAGGTTTCCAAAGCTGTAAATCTTTATGTAAGCAGATGCTCCTGCAAAGGGAGCGGCCGGTGGGTTTAAACTGCTGACCTTTTGGTTAGCAGCCACGCACTTAACCACTACACCACTAGGGGTCCCTTTACTTATAGTTAGGTCTCTTAATCAATGACTGTAGGAGTATGTCGTGGGATCCTTTTGTGGTTTCCCAATCATCTGCAATTCAGCAAATATTCTTGAGTGTGTACTGCGTGCATAACACTTCTTAAGCCCTAAGAAAGCAGTTTTGTGGCTTACATTTTAATGGAGGAAAGACAGACTCAAATGTCAGATGGAGATAAGTGCTATGAAGAAAAAGTAAAGCCTGGTTTGAAGAGGATGAAGCTTATTAAAGCGTGTCAGGGAAAGCTTCCCTGATGAGGTGGTATTTGAAGGAAATGAGAGAAAAAGCCATGTGGATATCTGAGGAAAAAACAGATGCAGAAGCCCTGAGGTTGGGAGCAGGTTTGACATTTAGAGGAAATGCAAAAAAACAAGTATAGCCAGCTTAGAGTAAATGAGGAGGATCATGCTTAGAGACAGGAGTCAAAGAGGTAGGGATGAGTAGCCAAATCATATAAGTCCTTATTAAGGAGTTTGGTTTTACTCTGCGTGAGATGAAAGATTTTCAAGCAGAGGAGGGACATGATCTGACTTAAGTTTTAAAGCATTCACTGTAGCTAACAGTGATTAGTGTAGTGGGACAGAGACGAATCAGATAGACCAGTTACACTGTAGCAATAATCCAGGTAAAAAAATGATGGAAGCTTGGACCAGAAAAGTAGCAGCACAAATGGTGAGGAGTGACAAGAATCTAGACGTATTTTGAAAGTAGGGTTGGTAGAATTTGCTTAAGGATTGGATTTGAGATAAGAGGAAGTGAGAAGTAAGAAGATGATGCCTAAGATTTTTGGTTTAAACAACTGGAATAACAGAATTGCCACCAGCAGATAGGAGAGAATGAAAGAGTAGCTGGTTTGAGAATAGATCAGAAGCATTCAGGAGTTTTGGATTTCAGCATGTTAAGCTTCATAGGCTTTTTAGACATGTAGTTAGAGTTACTGAGTAAGTAGTTTGATATGTGAGTCTTAGTTTAAGGAGAAATCCAGGCTGGAGCCATGGATTTAGGAGTTATCATATAGATTGTATTTAAAGCTGTGAGATTGGTAGATACCACCTCATATGGGAGCATAGATAGAGAAGAAGAGAGAACTAAACCCTGAGGCATTCTAACATTTGGAGGTGGTAGATGAGTAGAACTTAGAAGAGATTGAGAAAGAGTAAGTAAGATAGGTGGTTAACTGACGCCAAGTAATATTCTAGAAACCAGGAAAAGAAAATATTTCAAAAAGGAGGGCTGCTTATGGTGGGCTGAGGAAGATGAAGATGGAGACTTCATTTTTTAATTTGGCAACATGGGGTCATTGATGACCTTAACCAGCTGTGTTGATAGAGAAGTGGGTGCAAGTCTTAGGGGTCTGTTCAAGGGAGTTAGAGAAAGGAATTGAAGGTATTGAATAGACAGTTTTTTCGTGGAGTTTTGCTATAAAGTGGAACAGAGAAATGGGGCAGTAGCTGGAAAGACAAACTTAGGTCAAGAGAGGGTGTTTTTTATTTGCTGTTGTTTGTTTTTATTAATGGAAATACACCATATTTGTATACTGGTGAAAATGACCCAGTAGCAAGGCAAAAATGTTTCAGGTGGAAGAAGGGACATTTGGTGGTATGATGTCCTTGAATAGGCATCAGCAGAGGTGTAGCTTAGAAGGGAAGATAAAGTTTGTAAGTGCACATGAAGGTAAGTTGCAGATGCAGTGTGAGCACTTAAAAGTTCTTTTCTGACTGCTTCCATTGTCTCTGAAATAAGAAGCAAAGTCATTAGCTGAGAGTGAGAAGGAAGGAAAACTGTACAGTACTACCAAAGAGATCATTATCTCTCTCTATTCTGATCTTAATGGTCTGAAAGGGAAATTCATCTCACAGATGTCCTTTGGTAATCCATTCTGGGCTCTTATCTGCTCCATAAATCCTTCACCTATAATTTAAAACATAAATAAAGTGAGAATAACTATGAACTAACATTTTTTACCATCACTCATCTGTCAGTTTGTTGTACTGTGATGACTTGCTTGTTGCCACGAGGCTGGAGGCTATGCACCCAGTATTTCAAATACCTTCAGGGTCAGCCCGGATGGATAAGTTTCAGCGGAACTTCCACACTAAGACAGACTGAGAAGAGGGGGCCATCACTTCTGAAAAAATTGGCCAATTAAAAGCTTACGAATAGCAGTAAAACACTGTCTGATATGTTACTGGAAAACACTATTAGCCCTGAAACATTGTCCTATATAGTTCTGGAAGATTAGCCCCTCAGGTTGGAAGGCACTCACAATGCGACTCTTCATGGTAGAGTCAACCTTAATCACACGGATAGAGTAAAGCTCTCAGGACCTCCATTTGTTGATGGGGCACAACTCAAAATGAGAAGAAACAGCCACAAATATGTATTCATAATTGGAATGCAGAATGTATGATAAGAATCTAGGAAAATTGGAAGTTGTCAGAAATGAAATGGAATGTATAAAGATCAATATCTTAGGCATTAGCTGAAATGGACTGGTTTTGACCATTTTGAATCAGACAGTCTTGTGGTCTATGCTGAGAATGACATAGTGAAGAGGAATGGTGTGGTATTCATCATCACAAAGACTGTTTCAAGATCTTTCCTGAAGTACAGTGCTGTCAATGATAGGATAATACCTATATTCCTACAAGAAAGACCAGTTAATACTACTGTTATTTAAATTTATCCATCAACCACTAAAGCCAAAGAAGAAGAAATTGAATATTTTTACCAAATTCTGCAGTCTGAACTCGATCAAACATGCAATCAAGATGTATTGATTATTACTAGTGATTGAAATGTGAAAGCTGGAACCAAAGAAGAATCATTGATAGTTTGAAAATATGGCCTTGGTGATGGAAAGGATGCTGGAGGTCACATTATAGATTTTTCCAAGACCAATGACTTATTCATTGCAAACACTTTTTTCAACAACATAAACAGTGACTGTTAACGTGGACTTCACTGGATGGAGTACACAGGAATCAGATCAACTACATTTGTGGAAAGAGCTGATAGAGAAGCTCAGTATCTTCAGCCAAAACAAGACCAGGAGCTGATATGGAACAGACCATCAATTGCTCATAAGTAAGTTCAAGTTGAAGCTCCAGAAAATTAAAAATAGTCTATGGGAGCCAGAATAAGATCTTGATTATATCCCACTGAAATTTAGAGACCATCTAAAGAATAGATTTGATGCATTGAACTCCATTGAGCAAAAACCAGATGAATTATGGGATCACATCAAGAACATCGTGAATAAAGCAAAAGGTCATTGAAAAGACAGGAAGGGAAGAAAAGACCAAAATGGTTATCAGAAGAGACTTAAGAAAATTGCTCTTGAATGGAGAGTAGCTAAAACTAATGGAAGAAATAACAAGATAAAAGAGCTGAACAGAAGATTTCAAAGAGCAGCTCAAGAAGACAAAGTCAGTTTTCACAATGAAATGTGCAAAGCAGTGGAATTAGAAAACCAAAAGGGAAGAACATGCTTGGCATTTCTCAACTTGAAAGAACTGAAGGAAAAATTCAAGCCCCAAGTTGTAGTATTGAGGGATTCTTAGGGCAAAATATTGAATGATGGAGGAAACATCAAAAGAAGATGGAAGGAGTACTCAGAGTCACTGTACCATAAAGAACTGGTCGATGTTCATTCATTTATGGAGGTGGCATATGTTGAAGAACCAATGATATTGGAGGAGGAAGTTGAAGCTGCACTGAAGGAATTGGTGAAAAACAAGGTTCCAGGAATTGACAGAATACCCATTGAGATGTTTCAACAAACAGATGCAGTGCTGGAGTCACTTGCTTGTCTATGCCAAGTAATTTGGAAGACACCTACCTGGCCAACTGACTGGAAGAGATCCGTATTTGTGCCAACAGAATTAGAAATTATCGAACAATATCATTAACATCAGACACAAGTAAAATCTTGCTGAAGATAATTCAAAAACAATTGCAGCAGTATATTGACAGGGAACTTTCAGAAATGCAAACTGATTCAGAAGAGGACATGGAACAAGGGATAGCATTGCTGATGTCAGATTGATTTTGACTGAAGGCAAAGAATACCAGAAGGTTGTTTCCTTGTGTTTTATTGACTATGCAAAGGCATTTGACTGTGTGGATCATAACAAATTACGGATAACATTGAATAAGAATCGAAATTCCAGAACACTTAATTGTGATCATGAGGAACCTGTACATACACCAGGAGGCTGTGGTTCAGACAGAACAAGGGGATACTGCATGGCTTAAAATCAGGAAGGGTGTATGTCAGGATTGTATCCTTTCACCGTATTTATTTATTCTGTATGCTGAACAAATAATCCAAGAAGCTGGGCTATATGAAGAAGAACACGGCATCAGGGTTGGAGGAAGACGACTCATTAACAGCCTGCAATATGCAAATGACACAGCCTTACTTGCTGGCAGTGAAAATGACTTAAAACACTTACTGATGAAGATTAAAGACTGCAGTCTGCAGTATGGATTTCATCTCAACATAAAGGAAACAAAAATCCTCACAACCAGACCAATAAGCAGCATCACAATAAATGGAGAAAAGATTGAAGTTGTCAAATATTTCATTTTACTTGGAGCCACAGTCAGCACCCATAGAAGCAGTAATCAAGAAATCAGACATCATATTGCACTGGGAAAATCTGCGGAAAAAAACCTCTTTAAGATGCTGAAAAGCATAGATGTCACTTGGAAGACTAAGGTGCACCTAACCCAAGCCATGGTATTTTCAGTTCCCTCATATGCATGTGAAAGCTGGACAGTGAGTAGGGCCACTGAAGAAGAGTTGATGCCTTTGAGTTGTTGTATTGGTGAAGAATGCTGAAAGTACCATGGACTGCCAGAAGAACCAACAAATCTGTTCTGGAAGATGTGTAGCCAGAATGCTCCTTGGAACCAAGAATGGCCAGACTTCATCTCACCTACTTTGGTCATGTTGTCAGAAGGGACCATTCCCTGGAGAATGATATCATGCTTGGTAAAGTGGAGAGTCGGTGAAAAAGGGGAAGGCCTTCAATGAGAAGGATTGACACAGTGGCTGCAGCAATGGGCTCAACTATAACAAGAGTTGTGAAGATGGCACGCAACTGGGCAGTGTTTCGTTCTATTGTACATAGGGTCACTATGAGTTGGAGCTGACTTGACAGCAGCTAACAGCAATATTTGTTGAATATGTGTGTGCCACATGTACTGTGAAGGAGCTCTGGTTGTGTAGTGCCTAAGACATTGACTGCTAACCAGAAGGCTGGCTGTTCAAACCCACCAGCCACTCCTCAGAAGAAGGTTGAGGAAACTACTTCCATAGTTAATACTGCCTCAGAAACCCAAAGAGGGGTTGCTATGAGTCGAAATCTCAACAGCAGATTACAACAACAGCATGTACTGTGAGATAAGTACTGTTGTTTTTCCCATTTTACAGATAAGTAAACTAATGAGTAGAAAGGTTAAGGAACTTGCCCAAGGCCTTAAAGCTAGTAATGGCAGAGGTGGTACTTAAACTCATTTTTGTACAAGTAAAAATTTGTAGTACAAATATTCTGGAGAGTGCATGTACATATGTTAAAAAAAAACTGATGGTAAAGGTTAAGGATAAAGTATGAATTTCAATTGCAATCACAAGGTTAGGAATCTCTAAAAAATATTTTGTAAATCATTTGGAAATGTTCTCATCTCTCCATAGTTTCTCAAAAACATATCCATTTTTATGTGAGGGTGATCTCTGAAAGTTAGATCACATCTCAGCTTTCTTTCCTCCATGCAAAAAAAAAAAAAAAAAAAAATTCAGAAAAGAAGAAGTTCCAACTTCTGGTAAGATGGAGGAATAGGCTGACAAGTGACACAGACCCTCTTCCACAAAGAAAAGAAAAACCAATTGACAGAGATACAGAAGATAGTCCTGGAACCCTGAGCTTTGAAAGGAACTCTACAGAAGTAGGCATCAGCTAGTGGAAAAACCTGAAGGAAAAACAGTGAGTACGGAGATGGTCGGAGCTACGGACTGTCAGCTACTCTGATGAGACCAATAGCCTGAATATTTCCAAGTGGTGTTGAGAACTGAGAATTGACCTAAAGATCAGTCCTGGTCACCAAGGGCTGCAGGGACAACTGCTCTGGTGGCCTGTGACTAGGACGGGAAACAGCAAAGAGGGAAACAACCTGAGCTGTGGACTTCCCACTGTCCGGAGGGTGCAGCCATTTTGATTTTTTACATGTGGCAGCCATTTTGGATATTTAAAGTGACCGAGGGTGCAGCCATTTTGGATATTTAAAGTGACCAAGGGCGCAGCCATTTTGAATGTTTATAAGTGGCGGCCGTTTTGGATATTCAAAGCGACTGAGGGCGCAGCATTTTGAATGTTTACAAGTGGTGGCCATTTTGGATATTTAAAGTGACCGAGGGTGCAGCCATTTTGAATGTTTACAAGTGGCAACCATTTTGGATTTTAAAGCAATAGCATTCTCATTCGGATTCCAGGCACCTAAGAACAGGGTCTGTTTGCTAGGGTCGGCAAGGACGTACGAGAGACTGACAAAGGAAAGGAGACAGGTGGTGAGTATGTAAGTGCTGTCAACTAGTGAATAGAGGAGCACAACACAGTACCCTGCCTGTATAGATAACATACAAACAAAACAAAGAAAACGAAAATTGTGGTCAAGTGACTCTGACATATAATCACCAATTAAATATAAACACAAAAACATCACAATGCCTCGGAGACAACAGAGCATCATAGTCCCCACAAAGAAGCAAGATAAAGCAGGAGAAACAAGGAACCAGGATACAGATCCAAAACACATCCCTGAGGAAGATGCAGCACTGGAACTCCCTGATAAGGAATTCAAAAGAATTATACTTAAGTATCTTCAAAGGATTGAAAGACAGATCAAGGAAAACACAGACAAAACCTTAAAAGAAATTTGGAAGAAAACACAAGAACACAATGACAAAATAAATGAAAAATTAGAAATGATTCAAAATCTACAGATAAAAATCCAGAATATCAATACTAAATTGTCAGAAATAGATAACACATTGGATGGGCAAAGGAGTAGAATTGATGCAATGGAAGACAGAATTAATGAGATTGAAGACAAATACCTGAATATTTCTTTGGAAAGGGATCAATCAGAAAAAAGATCAAAAGCCTAAGGTTTGCATACTTTATCCTTAACCTTTACCATCAAAAGGAATAACCTACGTGTCATTGGAATTCCAGAACAGGAAGAGAAAAATGAAACCACTGAGAAAATTGGCCAAGATTTGTTGGAGGAGAACTTCCCTGATATGATGAAAGATGAGAATATATCCATTCAGGAAGTCCAACGAACCCCGAACAAGAGAGACCCCAAAAGAAAATCACCAAGAAATACCATCATCGAACTCACCAAAACCAAAGACAAAGAAAGAATCATGAGAGCAACATGGGAAAAAAATGAAAAGTTACCTACAAGGGGCAACCAATAAGACTGAGCTTGGATTTCTCAACAGAAACCATGCAGGTGAGAAGACAGTGAGATGGTATGTATAAAACACTGAAAGTGAAAAATTTCCAGCCAAGAATTACCCAGCAAAATTGTCTCTCAAATATGATGGTGAAATTAGGACATTTCCAGATAAGCAAAAAAGAAGGGAATTTGTTAAAACCAGACCAACCTTACAAGAGATGCTAAAGGGAGAAGCAACAACAGCCAGTGACAACTGAACCATTAACACACATGATGATATAACCCAAAAACTAACCCAGCTATGGAAGTGTCCAAAGTAACTAAGCCTACAAGATTGTAAACAGGGAACCAGAGACATGAATTGACAAATGAGAACAACTGTAAACCAAAAAGAGGGAAAAAACTGTGTCGTCACAGAACTTCTAGATGGTAGGGAAGTCAAGACAACTACAAGATAGAACGGACTGTTTTAAACTTGGTAAGAAAAGTATAAATCATAGGGTAACCTCAAAGAAAAATGATAGACCTTCACATCAAAATAAAAAAGAGGACCATCATAAATATTCAGCAAATACTAAAACAATAGCAATGAAGGAAGTGATAACATGGATTCGTAAACAAAACGAGCTCAGCATAGAAAATTACATGGAACAAAGAAATCGACACAATGAAAAAGCACATGACAAAAATGACAGCAACAAATTCATATTTGCTGATAATTACATACCTGGCATGGGACTTATCTCTAAGATTGATGGAAAACTCCAAAACCTCAACACCAAAGGAATTAACAATCCAGTTGAAAAATGGGCAGAAGATATGAATAGACACTTCACCAAGGACGATATTCAGGTGATCAGCTAATAACATGAAAAGATGTTCACAATCATTGGCCATCAGAGAGATGTAAATCAAAACAACAATGAGATATACCATCTCACCCCAGCAAGGGGTGAGATCAAGAGCCTTGATGGCAAGGTTCAGTGAGACAGAAAATAATAACAAGTGCTGGTGGGGATTTGGAGAGATTGGGACTGTCATACACTGCTTGTGTGACTGTGAAGTGACACAACCACTGTGGAAAGCAATACAGTGATTCCTTAGAAAGTTGGAATTGGAGATGCCATTTGACCCAGCAATCCCATTAGTAGATATATATCCTAGAGAGGTGGGAGCCAGGATAGGAACAGATACATGCACACTCATGATCATCATAGCACTGTTTACAATAGCAAAAAGATGGAAACAACCTACGTGCCCATTAGCGGAAGAATGGATGACCAAACTATGGTACATACACATACTGGAATGCTATGCAGCACTAAAGAATAATGTAGAGTCTGCAAAACACCACATGATATGGATGAACTTGGAGGACATTAATGCTGAGTAAAGTAAGTCAATCACAGAAGGACAAATATAGTATTAGTTTGTTGTTGTGGAGGGTCAAGGAAAGGTTTATATATGGAGGGAAACTTTCTTTGTTGGTTGCCAGGGGTAGGAGGGGAGGGAACACTGCCAAAAAAAAAAAAAAAAAAATGCATTGACCCATGTCACTTAAGTTTTGTGTATTTCACTGTACATAAATTATATTTCAATAAAATGCATTAAAAGCAAAGTAAAAAATAAAAAAAGGAAGAAGATTCCACAGCTCCTTCCTCCTGGCTTGTATTAGGCTTAAAGTGTTTTCCAGTATATGGCACACAGACCACCAATGTCGGAACCCCAGGTCCATATTTTAAAAAAAGCCCAAACCCACTGCTATTGAGTCAATTCCAACTCATAGCGACCCCTTTGGGTTTCCAAGGTGGTAAATCTTTATGGAAGTAGATTGCCCAGTGTTGCTTCTCCAGGTCCATATGTTGTTGTTGTTATGTGCCGTCGAGTTGGACCCAACTCACAGCGACCCCTCCTTGGGTTTCCAAGGCAGTTATCACTACGGAAGTAGATTGCCCTGTCTTCCTTCCGAGGAGTGGCTGGTGGGTTTGAACCACCAGCCTTCTGGTTAGCAGTCAAGTGCCTTAGGCGCTAAGCTACCAGAGCTCCTAGGTCCATATAGGAGGGCAGTTAAAAAGCTTTTATTACTATTTTAGTAGTATATGTTTCTTTAATATGCTTGTTCTGATCTTACACATCAGAAGTGAGGCTGGGATATAAAAAACAGTGTCTGTTGGAATGCTTATTTTGAATCCTTAGCCACCACATGAAAAGTCCTAATGTCCTGAGGCAGCCATGCTGTGAAGAAGCCCAAGCCACTTGGACAGACAATAAGTAGATAACCACGGTTCAGTAGTCCCTGCTGAGCCCAGGCTTTAAGTCATTCCTGCCCAGGCACCAGACATATGAGGAATGAAGTCTTCTGATGATTCCACATCCCCAGCTGTCAATCACCTACAACCTTTTAAGTGTGCTAGTTGAAAATGTGGACATGATGGAGCAGACATAAGCTGTCCCTGTTGTTCTGTCTGAACATAGAATCCATGAACATAATAAAATGGTCCTTCTTTTACTGTACGGAAAAAAAAAAAGAATCAAGAATAGTAGGAGGGTATAGAATTTGTGGCTAATTGCCTCCATGAATGAATGCCTCCTTTGCATGAGACTAGAATAACTGGATGGTGCCCAGCTACCATTATCGAATATTTTGATCAAAGATTCTAAAGAAGAATCCTGATCATAAGGGGGGAAATGCACAACAGAATTTCAAATTCATTTGTGGACACCAGACTTTCTGGAGCCCTGAAGGGTGGATGAAACCTTGACACTATAGCCCTGAGATAACCTTTAAATCTTAAACCAAAAATATCTTGGAAAGTCTTAAAACAAAATAGTTTAGCTTAACTAGTAAAAAACAGTCTGCCTTGAGCATTAAGATCTTTTAATAACTTATCTATGTGGGATCAAAATGACAACAACAACTCAAAAAAATTAGGAACCATAGGGTGCTATGAGTTTATGTTAATGCAGGAGGAACAACTCAGAAAAGGAAGGTGAAAATGTTGCACAACTCGAATGTAATCTGTGTCAGTGAATTGTACATGTTAGAAACTTTTGAATTGGTATATGTTTTGCTGTTTGTATTATCAACAACAACAAAATAAATAAAAGTTTCAAAATATTGATAGGAATAATTGAAAGTAAATAGTAAATAACTTCAAATTTGGAAAAAAAAAATTTCCAGTGAGATGCAATAGTTTACCCATCATTACTCTCAGGATTAAATGATGAATTGGTTTGTTCATTTATTATTATCTGCATAATGGTAAAAAAAAATAATAGATAATATAGCTTACAATTTGATTGATTTTCATATTTTTAAAAAACTGTATACATAATTTTAAGAACATCTTAGAATTTTTCTGTCAGTGCAGCTGCGAAAAATACCACCTTTCTTTCATTTTATTAGTCTAACAACAGCCTTTAGAAGGACAAGTAGGTGGTTTAGATAGCCGCACTTTATTCTGAAATTTCAATCTTTAAAGTTATGTATGTCTACACCCTGGATTTTGTCTTTTTGAAAAATTAATCTGCTATTGGTAAGATTGAACTAAGCATGTTAGGCATATTTGAAATTAAACTGTAGTTTTAGTGATTTTATTCTGGAAATATTTTATACACCTACCCCTCACCTAATTGACATGATTTGGTTCCAAACACCAGGTCATTATGTGAAAATTGGCATTATATGAAAATGGAGGATGACTACATCATTACATAACTGCCATATTACATCATTGCGTGACTGCCTAACTACAACCAACTTGACACATAGCCTTAACCATCACAGCCAGCATTACTCTTGCCTTGTACTTTGGCACTTGTTACTGTACGTTGTTAATGCACAAAATAATCGGATAGTACATTTTTTACCATTGTCATAAATGTGAAAGAAATGTTAAATAATAAGATAGTTAATAAGTGAGAAGTAGGTGTATAGTAAAAATGTTGAAAGTTAGGTTAGCTTTGAGGAGTTTAATACATATATATTGTTTGTTGTGTTGGGCATTTTATTTCAGGAGCCGCCTAAAGAAAGACTATGATGATTTCAGAAGACATCCTGATCATGGTAAATTTACCAGAGAACTGTGGACTAGTGAAGAAGGTGAAGGAGACCCTGGAAAAGACTCTTCTCAAGTAGAAGTCAGCAAGTGTGTGCACTCAACAGAACTTCTAGATATTTTGGAGAAAGATCATTTTGATTCAGGTATGCATTACAATAGTTTTAGTCAATGTTAAAAGCACAAAGAAAAGTTTTAGTTTGTTTTTTGGAGGTAAAGGATAATCTAGTGAACAAAGTGTATTGATTGGGGAAATACGTTTTGAAATTGGCATTATATGAAAATGGAGGATGACTACATCATTATGTAACTGCCAAATTACATCATTGTGTAACTGCCTAACTACAACCAACTTTACACATAACCTTAACCATCACAGCCAGCATTACTCTTGCCTTGTACCTTGGTGGTTGTTACTGCCCAGTGTACGTGATTAATGCACAAAATAATTGGATAGTACACTTTTTATCATTGTCATAAATGTGAAAGAAATGTCAGACAATGAAATAGTAAGTTAGAAGTAGGTGTATAGGTAAAAATGTCTGAAGGAGTATTGCATCTTTACAAGGTGTTTCTTGGGAGTCATTATAACTTTTTCAAGTTGTTTCTGGAGCACCACAAACTTCACATCCTTGATCTGTAATCCCCTGAAGTTACCAATTCCCTTCTTATTCTAGTTTTGAACACTACTTCTGAAGTTTGCTTTAAATGAAAGTTGACCAGTCCCTAACACAGTGAAGTTTGTGGGTTTTGTTTTTGTTTTTTAAGGGGAATGACTGAGATTGGTGGCCTAACAAGTGAAGAGTGGACACATTGTTCTAATAAGAATAATAGGTTGGATCGACTTGTAATTCATTTCAATTATATTAGTCTATAAATTTAATAACTTCTTAGTTATATAAAGTTTTAATATTAAAGTTTGTGGTTAGAAGTATATTAACCTATTGTTTTCCATGTTTTTGGTGAGTTGAGGAAAAAAATAACTTCTCATTAATCCTGTTTGACCAGATATGAATATACATTTTTGTATTGTAAAGATAACTAAAAGCCAGAAAAAGATGACATTTTAGTTCTTTAATCCTCTAAAATTGGAATGTGTCTTCGGTGTCATCGTTTTCCTCTCTAGGGGAAAAAAATAGACTGGATTCCTTTCTACATCTAAATTCTGAGCCCTAGTTGCTGGCCTGATTATTTCTTTAAAAGATGTGAAATTTCCTTTTGCACTTATATTAACAACAGAATTCACAGGATAGGACCAAAAACAGATTTCTCATTAATAACAGGATAGTTACGATACCAAGATTACCATGTCAAAAGTCACCTTACTTGTATTTCCATTAGTATTGCTGAGACTTTAGAATTGCTGAAGGGTAGATTTAATAAATTGCTAGTTCAAAGATTGACTTATTTTTTAAAAAACAATTGATTGGTCTTACTACTGCTGTTTGTATAACCAAAATGTTTATTTTCATAATTTTCAGATGATGTGAAATTGTCAGAAATAGATTTTCCTATGGGGAGAAGCAAGCTATTGAAAAAGGAATTGCCTTCTAAAGATGTACTGAAGACACTGCCTAAAACACTGAAACGACCATCCAAACAAACTAGTTATCTGGATGATAGCACAAAAGAGCTTTCCCCAAAGAAGAAAGCAAAACTAAGCACAAATGAGATGGCAGTTGTGCACCTAGAAGGTGATGCACAGATTGATTGTTTGAGTGAATCGATCCAAACAGAGCCACCATTTCCAGAGTCATTTGCCTCAGTGGATTCAACACCAGTGTCTACTCTCCAGAAAAGGACCAAACCTATTCAGGCCTTGCTTGCAAAGAATATTGGGAACAAAGTGACCTTAACAAACCAGCTGCCTCCTTCCACAGGTAGAAATGTTTCTGCCATGGAAAAGCCAGTGCTATCTCCTCCAGAAGCAAGCCCCATGAAGCCAGCGCTGACCTGCCATCCCAGTACTAAAGGCCCTTTGCAGATGGTATATAAGATGCCCTGTGGCCAGTGGTTGCCAGTAGATCTCCATAATAGCTCTGTAAAGATTCAGATGCAGCCTGTGTTGGATCCTAAAACAGGAGAAAAAATCATGCAACAGGTTCTCATTCTGCCCAAGAATTTTGTGATTCATCACAAGGAAGGAAAAGCAGTTGCTAAAGAAATACCCCCACTTCAACAGAAGGGCACAGAACAGCTTTATTCATCTCTCCCACAGAAAGCAAATGTAAACTCTTCTTTAGCATCAGTTCTTGTCAACTCAACAGCAACTGCTTCTACTCACCTACCTAATACAGTTTTCAACAAGACGATTTCACCTTTATCAAATGTGAGTAGTGCTAGACCACAGCCTTTGTCACCTATCACCTCTGTAAGTAGTTTATTACCACCAACAGTTGAGACTAGCCAGAGTGAGGCAGGAAAACCGAAGAATGCAGTTTCAGCAGCCACATTCCCTCAGCCCATCACTTCACCCACCATTTCCTCAACAGTTCAGCCTCTCTTACCAGCAATGACACTAAGTGGATCTACAAATCCTGGAAGTTCCCTCAATTGTTTTGCACAACAAGCTGCCGATTCTTCTGAAGTAAAGCAGGAACTGAAGACTGTGTGTATAAGAGATTCACAGTCAATTCTTGTTAGGACACGAGGTGGGAACACAGGAGTTGTAAAAGTACAGACCAATCCAGATCAAAACTCACCCAGCAGTTTATCTTCAAGTCCAGTTTTCACTTTTGCTCCTCAGCTTCAGGCATTTCTGGTGCCAAAATCAACAACTTCATCATCTTCTGCTTACTCACCAATATCTGGAACAACTACTACATCTTGTCTCCCACCCTTTGGCCAAACACCAACTTCTGTTTCCATTCCAACTGGCTTTAATCCATCCATAGGGAAAAACCTCAAACTTACATTAGGCCAGCCCTCTTGCAGTGGTAATTTGGGCCACTTGATAGATAAAACATCACCTGTGTGCTCTTCTCCTTTGAAGTTCTCTGTTTCTTCTAGCCCTATACTACCATCAACAACAAATAGTTCCGTTAATGTAATTAGCATAGCAACAGGAAACTGTGGACAAACCAACACAAGTGTTATTCATACTCCAACTAAACAGCAGCAGGTAGATTATGCCCCCAAAAATGATTCTGTTGCATGCTCTGAAGCAATAGCTGCAACAAATGGAGATGTGGTCAGTGGGGTTCCAGTTCAGAAGCTTATGCTGATGTCAGCTCCCTCTATTCTTTCTCCAGGCAGCGGAAGCGCGATCACTGTGCCACCTGCACTGACATCCACAGCTGTCTCTACCCAGAAAGTAGTTTTTATTAATGCTCCAATTCCCAGTGGCACTTCAACCCCAGCAATTGTTGCAGAATCATTAAAGCAAACTCTTCCTCCCCAGTTGAGTAAAACGTATGTTAAAACTCCAGAGCAACCCCAAATAGTGTTGATTCCCTCTACCATGGGAGCACCCATAAAAATAAATCCATCACCAACAGTGTCTCAGATAAAAGATGTGAAAATTGGATTAAACATAGGTCAAGCAATTGTAAATACTTCAGGCAGTGTGCCAGCTGTATCCTCAATTAACATACTGCAAAATGTCACCCCAAAAGGAGAAGAAAAAAGTAGCAAGAGCTATGTTTTGCCATTGTCAACAAATGGTAGTTTAGTTCCAGTAAGCTCCAATCTTGTGAGTCAAAATCTCACCCCTGTCAGTGAGTCCGTGGGTGCTGCAGCAAGAGCAGTAAGCATGTGTTCAGTAACAGGACCAAATGTACCTTTGGGTTCTCTTTCAGTGACCTCAAGCTGTGCTTCTGTTGGGACACAACCTCCTGTTTTGGTCAGTGGAAATGATACCTCTTCAAGAATGATGCCCATTTTGTCGAATAGACTTTGCACATCAAATCTTGGCAACACGGTGGCTATATCAACTGTGAAAACAGGACATCTTGCATCCTCTGTTCTGATTTCAACTACACAACCAACAGTGTCTCCCCAATGTTTAACATCAGCTTTGCAAGTCCCTGTTACTGTTGCCTTGCCTACACCTGTGAGCGCATCTCCTGCCATAATCAACACAGTGCCACATCTGGCAACTGTCCCAGGGGCCACACATGCTGGATCTCTTTCTAAAAGGCAATCTCAAACTTCTGTCCAGTTCCAATCACCAGGGATTTCAACTACAGTGCCAGCACATGCAAACACAAATAAACCTCAAAGTGAACTGCCATCCCTCTTACCAAGTCCAGGTAAAATAATTAATATTTCCAATTGTGCTGCTCTGCCAAACCAGCAAGTGGCCCCTGCTTCAGTAAAATCAACCCCCAGTTACAATTCTGCTCCCAGTGGCTCTGCCACTCACACTGCGACAGCACCATCAAATATAAGTAGTCTGGCAGGGGCTCAGTTCAGTGAGCCTTGCATTCAGCAAAAAATTGTCATCAACACCAGCACACCTTTGGCACCAGGTACTCAGATCATGATTAATGGAACCCGGTTTATTGTTCCACCACAAGGTCTTGGAGCTGGCAGCCATGTTCTTCTTATATCTACTAATTCCAAATATGGACCTCCCTTAGTTCTGAACACTGGCCCAGGCATTGTGCCTCCACCAGTAGATAACCCTGCCCAGAAGGTCACACTAGCATCAAGTCATTCTTTAAGTGGCCAATCTGTAAAACATCCTCTAAAAAGCTCTACAAAAATTATAAACTCTCTTGGGAATGCTAGTTCTCTACCCATGGTACATACAACACCACAAATAGTGAACACAACTGCTAAAGTGTCTGTCCCACTTCCAACACCAGGAGTGTCATTGACTTCAGTAATTAAGTCTTCTCCAGCTACTCTTCTGGCAAAAACTTCTTTGGTTTCTGCCGTTTGCTCTAGTAATCCTCCACTGCCAAGTAGCACTTCAGTATTTCACTTGGACACATCTGTTAAGAAATTGTTGGTCAGTCCAGAAGGAGCCATTTTAAATACCATAAATACTCCAGCATCTAAGGTTTCTTCCCTCTCTCCATCTCTCTCTCAAATTGTTGTATCTGCCAGTCGAAACCCTGCCTCTGTCTTCCCTGTGTTTCAGTCGTCTGGTTTGGGGAAGCCAGACACAGCTGCATCTTGAATTTAGATGAAATGAGCCAGTTTTTAAATAATGGGGCATTGTTTTGACACTCAGAAGAATTTTAACTGTTCATTATAATACTTTTGGAAACATACTATACGTAGTTGTGTGTCTTGCCTCTCATTTTTTAAAATACATGTTCTCATTAGCTTGCAACAAGGTTTAGTTTTCTTGGGGAGGGAAAAATCTGTTCCATTTCACTCAGTGGTATGAGTATGTTTCCAGTGATGCTTTATAAACAGTCAAGATTTACCTGCCTGTAAAACATACATTGAACAAAGTCAAGTTTGACAAGTTTAGAGTAAGCTAGCCTTTTGCACACTTGCATTGAATATTTCTTCCTGAATTTGGACTATTGCAGCGTATCTACACTATGGTATTCTGTGTCATTAGTGAAATCTTATTTTTGTTTCTGTAAAAATATACATACATATATATATATATATATATATATTTATGCATTGTGCAGATGGCAGTCCATGGTGTAAAATTGTACATATTCCCAAGTCCCTAACATCCTGTACTAAGCTATATGTACAAAGAACTATGCTGTCTTATTTATGTTTTGTTTACATAATGTATAGTTTTTTAAGTATTTTAGTAATTTTGGACCAGTGAACTGTTAGCAACAATGCAGAAGAATCTGCATGTAATAAACTGAGTTGCTGTATTTCTTTGCTTGAATAGCATTTTTAAGGTGTATGCTTGTCCTGTTGATAAAATGCATTATATAAATGAAGACAGTCCTTTACAAAAAAGAGTTCAGGCCAGGAAATTTGGATTAGGGCATTACAGATTTCAGACTTTACTTCCACATATCTGATTCTCATAGTGCTCTTGAGAAATTAAGAGATACGTCACAGGTCACTCAGCTAGTAGGTGACAGAGCCAGTATAGTATGTAAGCATTTTTTTTTTTTTTTCTTTTTTCCATGGTTCTACCTTACTCATAAAATTTCCCCATAAAAAAATGGTAACCTTTTTCTTTTCATCCTCCACCAAATTTTAACCAACATAAGTGATCTTTCTTCTGGTAAGTGTATTTGGTTTCTGTTTCTATATCCCAGATACACTTCTTAAAAGCTTTTCCATTTTCAATAATTTTAGATTCATAGGAAGTTGGAAAGATAATAAGAGAGAGAGGTCCTGTGTACCTTTGACCCAGTTTTCTTAGTTTTTGTTTTATAAAACTGGGGCATTGGTTCATGGTGACTGATTTTCTACACTGTTTAAAAATGTGGTTTTATTTCGTTTTGTTAGTTTAGAATGAAAAGTGAACATAGACACCTTCAATTGATTATGAAGTATTTTCTATTGCTTTTTTTAAAGTTTAATTACAGAGGTATTATTTAAATTCCATGGTAAAGCAAAATTTATGGTTCAGCTGATTCTCAGGGTTTGACTTTTTGGTATTTTCAGAATATGCCTCTTTCTAAATAAAAGGCAGCTTCTATATTTATTGACTGGATATCCATGATCTTAATTGAGCTACTGGTTATATACCCTTCCACGTTCCGTTTATAAATACTGTTACACCTCATCACATAGAGTTACTGTCTGCAGTTGACAGTGGTAAGGAAGAGTAGGCCTAAAGACTTTGAAACTACATTGAAATGTGTTACCAAGTGGAGAGGGCAATGAGGGCATTCCTAGAAAATTGCTAAAGGTTCTCAAAAACCTGTATTTATACTCCGTAAGACAGCACCTTTCCCAGTGATGTCACCCTCCCCCTTTCCCTTTAGTTCAGAAAGATGCTGGCTTTCAGGGGGAAGTAGGTGATAGGTAAAATATATTGTACATTGTTGTTGTTGTTGTTGTTTGCCGTCGAGTCGGCCCCGACTCATAGCGACCCCTCCTTGGGTTTCCGAGGCAGTATCACTACGGAAGTAGGATTGCCCAACCTTCCTTCCGAGGAGTGGCTGGTGGGTTTGAACCGCCTGCCTTCTGGTTAGCAGTCAAGTGCCTTAGCCACTATGCTACCAGAGCTCCTTATATTGTACATAGGTGATGCTTAGTTAGTAAATATATTCACATAATCTGCTTTTAAAACAAAACAACCTAAAACTGTTCATCTTTTGTCTCAAAGGAATTCTGCAAACTGCATCCAGATACTAATATACAGCATTACCTGTGACCTAACTAATCCCAGAAAAGGATCTAAACTAATGAACCACTAATCTCTTCTAACTCCAAAACCCACATCCTGATGTAACCTTAAAAGCTCTGTGTGATCTGGTGAACTTTTAAAAAGTGAAGTCAAAAATCATTGTGACATTTCAGCCTATTCTCTCACTTGGTCATTATGCTCTACTTTTAGTTCCTAGAAAGTTCAAGACACTTCATAGCCTTTCCGGATGTTGTTTTTTTTCTTTGAGTTGTGCTGTTTCATCACAGGTTCTCATTACATACTCCATAATGCCTTTCCTGCCTGTCCACCACAGCCAGCACCTTGCCATTGCAGTTACTCATAGATTGAGAAGAAAGCAGAAGAGGATCCTCACAGCACTCCTTGACGACTGAAATAAGCCATTTGCAGTTATTTGTATAATGCCTACCATCTTCACTGCTGGAAAGCAGAGACCTTGTGTGTCTTCATCATTATAACCCCAGCACAAACAATAGGTCTTCAGTGTTAAATATTTTGTTAAATAATGAGTGAGAAATCCAGATACCTTCTTACAGTATTTAAAGTCTGAGTTACTTTTAAAAAATAACACTCTGGTTTTTAACTGGAAATTAAACTTAATCAATGGATTTATATAAGCAAAAAGCCAAATCCCTTCGCTTCCAGTTTTGTAGATCAGTGTGCATTTCTTGGATCTTAGCCAAAGAATACAAAATCAGATTCCTCAGTTCTTTGCCATATTGTTTATATTTCATGTATAAAGGCAGCCACGTAGGGAAGGAACATCCCTACAGTGCTACTGGAAAAGGGTTCTCACGTTTCCACATTTACTGTAGAATTAAGACCGGAATGCTCCTTGGAAGCAAGAATGGCCAGACTTCGTCTCATCTACTTTGGTTATGTTGTCAGAAAGGACTATTCCCTGGAGAAATACATGATGATTGGTAAAGTGGAGGGACCATGAAAAAGGGGAAGGCCCTCTATGAGATGGATTGACAATGGCTGCTACAATGGGCTCAGGTATAGCAAGAATTGTGGGGCTGGCACACGACCGGGCAGTGTTTTGTTCTATTATACCTAGGGTCACTATGAGTTGGAGCCTACTCGACAGCACCTAACAACAACAGGCCATTTGGGTGTCTATTCAGTATCATTTTTAATGTTAAAACATGTTGAAATAACATACTTCCTTATGGGTTAGCTCTTCACCTTTTTCTCATTTCCCTTGCTTTTTCCTGAAAATATATTTTTTTTTTCCTTTGGAATATAAATGTGTGTGTCTGTGTATTTTACTGATTACAAGGGAAAAAAAATTTTTAAAGCTAAATGTTAGATCCCTGCTCCCATTCCAAGCTCCCATTTTTATTGGTGTATTTAATAATTGACATATTAGTTCTATAATTAAAATAGTGATGGTTCTAAGTATGTACACCAAGTTCAACTGAAATGTTCACTTAATCTAGTAGATCATTGGCTTAGAAAACAGCAAGTGTGGATTTAGAAATCTTTAATATTAAAAGCTTGAGAAGGTGGCAAGTTCTGAAAATGATCTAAGGATTTTGATGGGGTAATTTAGTTATGCACAATTAAACTGCTGTAACTTAGAGAAGGTAAATAATTTACCTTAAGTTATTCCAGAAGTTGTTTTGCCATTGCCTAAGCCTGAAGTCTCATTGTCAGCTAAACTGCTGTCATCTGCCCCAGCTATTCTTATTAATTTATTCAGCAAGCATTTACTGTGCACACAGCCTTATGCTTGATGGTTCTGGTAATAGCAAGAAACCTGAAGGACATGGCACAGGTCAGACGGTTCTTCTAATTTAGCTTGGAGACAGAATCTGAATGGAAGAGATTTCTATAGTTAAACACTAATATATGAAGTAATAGAGAATCAAATGTGTGTGTGTATGTATATATGTAATCTTCAACATCATTCTTAAATTACTGACATAAATTCAAAGCACCTACCGGAGATGTAAATTAATTCCACACGTTTATCACTAATAGAAGACGTAAGAACACCAAGTAAGATCCCATCCCTATCCTCAGTACAAAAAATAAAAGAATATAACAATAAGTAAATGTCAGTGGAGTAAAGAACTCTTAAGCATTTAGCAGGGTGCTGTCAGAGAAGATTTCCTGTAGGAAGTGGTATTTGTGCCGTGACAAGTGTGTGTAGAACTGGGCCTGCAAAGACTGGGCTTCAAAAGGCAATGGAATGGCAGAACAGAGTGTCTGAATTTCAACAGTGTACTATGGGTTACACAGGAGCTCTGGTAGCATAGTGGCTAAAGCACTTGACTGCTAACCAGAAGGCTGGTGGTTCATACCCACCAGCCACTCCTTGGAAGGTTGGGCAATCCTACTTCCGTAGTGATACTGCCTCGGAAACCCAAGGAGGGGTCGCTATGAGTCGGGGCCGACTCGACGGCACATAACAACAACACCACTGTAGGTTACAAGGACCATAGGAAAGGATTAGGAAAATAGGTTGAGCTGAGTGTTGTTAGGTGCCATACAGTCAATTACAGCCCATAGTGACCCTAAGTACAACAAAACAAAACACTGTCCGGTCATGCAACAACCTCACAGTCCTAGCTATGCTTGAACCCATCATTGCAGCCACTGTGTTGATGCATCTCATTGAGGGTCTTCCCCTTTTTCTCTGACCCTCTACCAAGCATGATATCCTTGTCCAGGTACGGGTCCCTTCTGACAACATAATCAAAGTTTGTGAAATGAAATCTGGCCATTCTTCTCACTCCTAAGGATTCCAGCTGCACTCCTTCCAGGACATTTGTTTGTTCTGGCAGTCCAAGGTGTCTTCACCAACACCACAATCAAAGGTATCAGTTCTTCTTTGGTCTTATTCATTGTCTAGGTTTCACATATATATAAAGCTATTGAAAATACCATGGCTTGGGCCAGGTGCACCTTAGCCTTCAAAGTGACATCTTTGCTCCTTAACCCTTTAAAGACGTTTTGCAACAGGTTTGCCCAGTGCAATACAACCTCTGATTTCTTGACTGCTGCTTCATGGGTGTTGACTGGGATCCAATTAAAATGAAGTCTCTAACAACTTCAAGGCCCCACCCCAAGAGGCAGAAAATGGGAAAAGGTGGGGATAAGACAGAGACCAGCGGGATCCAGGTAAGGGGAAGGAGACAAGGCCCCACCCCGAGAGGTAGGAAGCGGGGGAAAAACCAGGGACAAGACAGAGCGGTGGGATCTAGGTAAGAGTGGGGGGAGATAGGCCCCACCCTAAGAGGCAGGAAGGGGAGAAGAACCATGGGATCCAGGTAAGGGGAGGGTGGAGAGGTTTCAAACAGCTAGGGGAGACAAACTTGTCTCTCAGTTTGTCCTACTGTGGTGGCTTGTATGTTGCTGTGAGGCTTGAGGCTGTGCCACCAGTATTTCAAACACCAGGAGGTTGCACATGGTACACAGGTTTCAACACAGCTTACAGACTGAGACTAAGAAGGAAGAGGCCATCCACTTTTCAAAGAATTGGCCAGGGAAAACTTCATGAATAGCAGAGGAACACTGTCTGACACATCACTAGGCAACTTTATAAATAGCCTGGAAAGATTGTACAATACAGTGCAGGAACACAAGCCCCTTAGGTTGGAAGGCACTCAAAATATGACTCGGAAAGAGCTGTCTCCTCAGGGGAGAACTGACTTAAGGATAAAGTAGAGCTCTTGAGACCTCCATTTGCTGGCGTGACACGACTAAAATTGAGGAGAAACAGCTGCAAACTTCCATTAATAATCAGAACATGGAATGTACGAAGTATGAATCTAGGAAAATGGGAAGCTGTCAAAAATAAAATGGAATGCATAAACATTGATATCCTAGATATTAGTGAGCTGAAATGGACTAGTTTTGACCATTTTAAAGCAGACAAACATAATGATCTACTATGCTGAGAATGACAATTTGAAGAGGAATGGTGTGACATTCATCATTACAAAGGATGTTTCAAGGTCTGTCCTGAAGTACAATCCTGTTGGTGATAGGATAATATCCATATGCCTACAAGGAAAACCAGTTAATACTACTATTATTCAAATTTATGCACCAACCACTGAAGCCAAAGATGAGGAAATTGAAGATTTTTATCAACTTCTGCAGTCTGAAATTGACCAAAGTTTTAATCAAGATGTGTTAATTATCACTGATGACTAGAGTGCAAAAGTTGGAAACAAAGAATCACCGGTAATTGGAAAATATGGCTTTGGTGACAGAAATAATGCTGAAGATCTCATGATAGAATTTTGCAAGACCAACGACTTAATCATTGCAAATACCTTTTTTCAACAACACAAACAGCAGCTATACACATGGACTTTGCCAGATGGAGTACAGAGGAATCAAATTGGCTACATCTGTGGCAAGAGGCGATGGAAAAGCTCAATATTTTTAACCAAAACAAGGCCAGGAGCTGATTGTGGAAGAGACAACTGTTCATATGCAAGTTCAACTTGAAGTTGAAGACAATTAAAACAAGTCCATGAAAGCCAAAATATGACCTTGAATATATCCCTCCTGAATTTAGAGCCCATCTAAAGAATAGATTTGATGCATTGAACACCAATAACCAAAAACCAGAAGAATTGTGGGATGACATCAAAAGCATCATCCATGAAGAAAGCAAGAGGTCATTAAAAAGATGAGAAAGGAAGAAAAGACCAAAATGGATGTCAGAAGACACCCTGAAACTTGCCCTTGAATGGAGAGTAGCTAAAACAAATGGAAGAAATGACAAGATAAAAGAGCTGAACAGATTTCAAAGAGCAGCTCGAGTAGACAAAGCCAATTACTATAATGGAATGTGCAAAGACTGGAGTTAGAAAACCAAAAGAGAAGAACACACTTGGCATTTCTTAAGCTGAAAGAACTGAGGAAAAAATTTAAGCCTGAAGTTGCACTATTGAAAGATTCTATGGGCAAAATACTGAATGATGCAGCAAGCATCAAAAGAAGATGGAAGGAATATTCAGAGTCACTGTACCAAAAAGACCTGGTCGATGTTCATCCATTTCAGGAGGTGGCATATGATCAAGAACCAATGGTATTGAAGGAAGAAATCGAAGCTGCACTGAAGAAATTGGTGAAGAGCAAGGCTCCAGGAATTGATGAAATACCCATTGAGATGTTTCAACAAATGGATGCCCCGCTGGAGGCACTCACTTGGCTATGCCAAGAGATTTGGAAGACAGCTACCTGGCCAGCTGATTGGAAGAGATCCATATTTGTACCCATTCCAAAGAAAGGTGGAAATTATAGAGCAACATCGTTAATATTGCACACAAGTAGAACCTTACTGAAGATAATTCAAAAATGGTTGCAGCCGTATATTGACGGAGAACTTCCAGAAATGCAACCTGGATCCAGAAGAGCATGTGGAACAAGGAGTATCATTGCTGAAGTCAGATAGATCTTGGTTCAAAGCAAAGAATACCAGAAAGATGTTTACTTGTGTTTATTGACTATGCAAAAGCATTCGATTGTGTGGATCATAACAAATCATGGGTAACATTGAGAAGAATGGGAATTCCGGAACACTTAATTGTACTCATGAGAAAACTGTACATAGACCAGGAGACTGTTGTTCAAACAGAACAAGGGGACACCGCATGGTTTAAAATCAAGAAGGGAGTACATCAGGGTTGTATCCTTTCATCATACATACTCAATCTATATGCCGAGCAAATAATCCAAGAAAGTGGTCTATATGAAAAAAGAATGTGGCATCAAGATTGGAGGAAGAATCATTAATAACTTGCGATATGCTGACAACCCAACTTTGCTGGCTGAAAGTGAGGATGATTTGAAGCACTTACTGATGAAGATTGAAGAATATAATCTGCAGTAGGGATTACATCTCAATATATAGAAAACAAAAATCCTCACAACTGGACCTATAAGCAGCATCATGATGAATGGAGAAAACATTGATTGTCAAAGACTTCATATTGCTTGGTTCTACAATCGATGCCAATGGAAGCAGCAGTTAGGACATCAGATGATGACATACAGCACTGGGCAAGTCGGCTGCAAAGGACCACTTTCAAGTGCTAAAGAGCAAATATGTCTCCTTGAGGACTAAGATGTGCCTGACACAAGCCATGATATTTTCAGTCACCCCATATGCATGTGAGAGCTGGACAATGAATAAGGAAGACCAGAGAAGAATTGATGCTTTTGAGTTGTGCTGGTGAAGAATGCTGAAAGTGCCATGGACTGCTAAAAGATCTAACAGATCTGTCCTGGAGGAAGTGCAGCTGGAATGCACCTTGGAAGTGAGAATGGCCCGACTTTGTCTCACCCACTTTGGTCATGTTATCGGAAGGTGCCATTCCCTGGTGAAGGATGTCATGCTTGGTAAGGTGGAGGGTCGACAAAAGAGGGAAAGGCCCTCAACAAGATGGATTGACACAGTGGCTGCAGTGATGGGCTCAAGTATAGCAAGGTTCTTAGAGCTGGCTCAGGACTGGGCAGTGTTTCATTCTGCTGTGCATAGTGTCGCTATGAGTCAGAGATGACTCAACAGCACCTAACAACAGCAACAACAACTTCAAACTTTTCTCCATTTATTATGATGTTGCTTATTGGTCCAGTTATGACAATTTTAGTCTTTTTATATTGAGGTGTAATCCATTAAGTGCTTCAAGTCCTCTTCACTTTCAGCAAGGAAGGTTGTATCATCTGCATATTGCAGGTGGTTAATGTGTCTTTCTCCAATCCTCATGCCATGTTCTTCTTCATATAGTCTAGCTTTTTGGATTATTTGTTCAGCATATGGATTGAATAAATATAGTGAAAGGATGTAACCCTGACACACACCCTTACTGATTTTAAACCATGCAGTGTCCCCTTGTTCTATTTGAATGACAGCCTCTTGGTCTATGTACAGATTCCTCATGAGCACAAGTAAGTGTTGTGGAATTCCCATTCTTTTTTGTATTGTGATGAAAATATAACAAGACATTTGCCAACATAACAATTTTCCCATTTACAGCTCAGGGACATTGATAACATTTTTCATGTTGTGTCACCATTATTGCTGTCCTTTTCCAAAATATTTCACCTCCATTAGCATAAACTCAATGCCCTGTAAACAAAAGTTTCCTCTTTTCCTCCTCCCTCCTACCCCTGGTAACCACTAATAATTTTTGATGTGTGTGTGTGTGTGTGTGTGTGTGTGTTTATATATATAATTTTTTTCCAATCTATCTAGAAATTTATCCTCCCCTCTCCTCCCCTCCCATCCCTGGTAACCAACAAAGAAAATTTCCTTCTATGTATAAACTTTCCTTGACTTTTTACAATAGTGGACTAGTACAACTGCAGCTTCATGGGTGTTGATTGTGGATCCACTTAAAATACAATATTTGTCCTTCGTTGATTGACTTATTTCACTCAGCATAATGTCTTCCTAGTTCATCCACATTGTGCAGTGTTTTGCAGATTCTGCATTATTCTTTAGGGTTGCATAGTATTTCATTGTGTCTATGTACCACAGTTTGTTTATCCATTCTTGTTTATCCACTATGCTAAATCTTTCAATAAGTTGCAGTAGCTTTTTGCTCAGTCTCTTGGGTTTTCTATATATAGGATCAAATTATCTGCAAATAGGGATAATTTCACTTCTTCCTTACCAATTTGAGGGAGCTCTGGTGGCATAGTTCCTGAGGCATTTGACTGCTAACCAGAAGGCTGACAGTTCAAACCCACTAGCCACTTCTCGGAAGGAAGGTTGGGCAATCTACTTCTGTAGCGATACCACCTTGGAAACCCAAGAAGGTGTCGCTATGACTTGGGTCAGACTCCACGACAGGTTTGGGTTTTTTTTGGGGGGTTTACCAATTTGGATGCCTTTGATTTCCCTTTCTTGCTTTATTGCCGTGGCTAGGACTTCCAATACAATGTTGAATAGAAGTGGAGATAGAGGGCATCCTTATCTGGTTCCTGTTCACAAGGAGAATGGTTTCAGTCTCTCTCCATTGAGAATAATGTTGGCTTTTAGTTTTGCACATATGCAGTTTATTATGTTGAGGAATTCCTTCTATTCCTGTTTTTCTGAAAGTTTTTATCAGGAACGGATGTTGGATTTTATCAAATGCCTTTTCTGCATCTATTGATATGATCATGTGATTCTTTCCCTTTATTTTACTTATGTGATGGAGTACATTGCTTGTTTTTTGAACCATCCTTGCATACTTGATATGAATCCCACTTGGTCACGATGTATTATTTTTTTTGATACGTTGTTGGAATCTATTGGCTAGGATTTTGTTGAAGATTTTTGCATCTATATTCATGAGGGATATTGGTCTGTACTTTTCCTTCTTAGCCTGGTTTTGGTATCAAGGTTATGCTTGCTTCATAAAATGAATTTGGGAAGATTCATCCTTTTCTATGTTCTGACATAGTTTGAGTGGGAGTGGTGTCAGTTCTTCTCTAAATGATTGATAGATTTCTCCAGTGAAACCATCCTGTCTGGGAAGTTTTTTTGTTGGTAATTTTTTTATGACCTGGTCAGTTTCTTCTTTTCTTATGGGTCTGTTCAAGTTTTCCACCCCAGTCTGTGTTAGTTTAGGTAAGTAGTATGTTTCTAGAAATCTATCCATTCATTCTAGGTTTTCAAATTTGTTGGTATACAGCGTTCTTCACAGTATCATTATTTTAATCTTTTTATATCTGTTGTTTCTGTTGTGATGGCACCCCTTTCATTTCTTATTTGTATTATTTGCATCTTCTTCTTTTCCTTGTTAAATATTAATCTTTTCAAAGAACCAACTTCTAGTCTTGTTAATTTTTTCTATTGTCTTTCTGTTTTCTGTTTTATATGTTTCTGCTCAAATCTTTATTATTGCTTTTCTTTTGGTGATTGTAGACTTTTTTTTCTGCTCTTTTTCTAACTGTTGGAGATGTTGGGTTACAGTGTTGATTTTGGCTCTTCTTTTTTGATGTGTGCATCTATTGCTATAAATTGCCCTCTGACTACTGCTTTTGCTGTGTCCCAAAGATTTTGGTATCTTGTGTTTTCATCCTCATTTGATTTAAGGAATTTTTTAATTTCATTTTTCATTTCTTCAATTACTCATGCTTTTTTAAGGAGGATATTATTCAACTTCCATGTGTTTGCACTTTTTCCATTGATCTTCCCAGTGTTGATTTCTACTTTTATAGCATTATGATATGAGAAGATGCTTTGCAGTATCTCAATGTTTCCAAATCTGTTGGGGCTTACTTAGTGGCCCAACATGTGGTCAGTCTTGGAGAATGTTCCATGTGTACTGGAAAAGAATGTATATTTTGCCGTTGTTGGGTGAAGTGCTCTGTAGATGTCTATAAGATCAAGTTGGTTGATCATATTGTTTATTTCTTCTGCATCTTTGTTGAATTTCATTCCAGTTCTATCTTTTATTGAAAGTGGTATATTAAAGTCACCTACTATTACTGTGGAGTTATCTATTTGTCTTTTCAATTCTGTTAAAGTCTGATTTATGTATTCTGGGGCTCTTTCATTGGGTGTTTAGATATTTATTATGGTTATGTCCTCTTGTTTAACTGATCCTTTAATCATTATATAATGTCCTTCCTTGTCTCTTATGGTCGTTTTTGTCTGAAAGTCTATTTTATCATAAATTAATTTTGCCACTCCTGACCATTTTTGGTTGCCATTTGCTTGGTGTGTTAGACTGGGTTCTCTAGAGAAGTAAAACCAGTAAAGCTTAGAGAGAGAGAGAGAGAGAGAGAGAGAGGAAATTTACCTTAGGAAAATGGCTCACACACTTACAGAAGCTGGCAAGTCCCAAGTTCTTGGATCAAATGTCAAACTGGGGGCTTTTCCCAACTCATGCAGCTGCAGGGGCCAACGAGCTCAAGGTTGGCAGGCAGTATACTGACTGTTGACTCCAACAAATGATGAATCCAAGATCTCCAGGCCGAATGGTGGATTGTTCACTCACAGACAGTTGTAGTCAGCACAACAGAATCCCAATCCACAGAAGAGTGTCTCTTTTCCCAGGATGTCCATAAATATACTGGAAGCAGGCCACACCCCTAGGGAAACTCCCTTTCAATGGATTGGCTGCTCAACACATTTACATCTGATCCCATCATTGGAGCAACCCACATCACAATTGCTTAAACCACACAGAACTGTGGTCCAGCCAAGTTGACACAGAGCTCCAACTATCACACTTGGTATATATATTTTTTCCAATCTTTGATTTTTAATCTATTTTTGTCTTTGTGTCTAATGTGAGTCTCTCATAGACAGCATATTGATGGCTCGTGTTTTCTTATGTGGTCTGCAGCTCTCCATCTCTTGAGTGGTATATTTAATCCATTGATATTCAGTGCAATTTTCAACAAGTATGAATTTATTGATGTCATATTGTTATGTGTTTCCCCCCCACCCCCATGGTGTTATGATTTCTTTGTTCCATATAATTTTCTATGCTGAGCTCATTTTGTTTTTGAATCATGTTATCATCTCCTTCGTTACTATTGTTTTAGTATTTGCTAAGTGTTTGTGCTGGTCCTCTTTTTTATTTTGATGTGAAGGTTCATTATTTTTCTTTGAGGTTACCCTGTGATTTATTATTTTCTTCCCAAGTTTAAAACATTCTGTTCTATCTCTCAATTGTCTTGACTTCCTCACCATTTAGAAGTTCTGTAACTACATTATTTATTCCCTCTGTTTGGTTTATTGTTGTCCTCATTTACAAATTGATGTCTCTGGTTTGCTGTTTATAGCCTTGTAAGTTTATTTTACTTTAGTCTTGTAAGTTTATTTTACTTTGTATACTTCTATAACTGGGTTGGTTTCTGGGTTATATCATCATGTATGTTAGTCATCGGTTGTTGTTTGCTGTTGTTGGTTCTCTGTCTGAAAGACTCCCTTTAGCATCTTTTGTAAAGTTGGTCTGGTTTTAACAAATTCCCTTAATTTCTGCTTATCTGGAAATCTCCCAATTTCACCCTCCAATTTATAGACAATTTTACTGGGTATATAAATCTTGGTTGGAAATTTCTTTTTCTTTCAGGGTTGTATATCTATCATCTGATTGCCTTCTCACCTGCATGATTTCTGCCAAGAAATCAGAGCTTAGTTTTATTGGTTGCCCTTTGTAGGTAACTTTTCATTTTTCCTGTGCTGCTGTTGGGATTCTGTTTGTCTTTGCTTTTGGTGAGTTTGAGTATGATATATCTTAGGATTTTGGGGGGAGGTCTATCCTATTTGGGTTTTTTGAACTTCTTGAATGGATATATTCTTGTTTTTCATCATATCAGGGAAATTCTCTTCCAACAAATCTTTGACCATTTTCTCTGTGGTTTTATCTTTCTCTTCTTGTTCTGGAATTCCAGTTATACATAGGTAATGCCTCTTGATGCTATTCTACATAAATCTTAGGTTCTGTTCATTTTGTTTTGATCTTTTCTCTGATTGATCCCTTACCAAAGCATTAAGGTATTTGTCTTGAATCTCATTAATTCCATCCTCCATTGATTCTTTTCTACTCCTTTGCCCATTCAGTGTGTTACTTATTTCTGAAACCTTAGTATTAATCTTGTGGATTTCTACTTGTTGTTTTTGTATTGTTTCTAATTTTTTGTTTATTTTGTCAATTTGTTCTTGTATTGTTTTCCTAAATTGTTCTAGAGTTTTGTCTGTTTTTCCTTAATTTTGTTAGAGTTTTCCTTGATCTTGTCAGTGTTTTCCTTGATCTACCTATCAGTCCTTTCAAGAGACCTAAACATAATTCTTTTGAATTCCTCATCAGGAAGTTCCAATGCTGCTTTTTACTCAGGAGTGTTTTCTGGATTTGTATCCTAGTCCCTTGTTTCTAATACTTTATCTTGCTTTTTTGTGTGGACTGTGATGGTCTGTTGTCTCTGAGACATTGTAGTGTTGTAGTATTCATGTTTAATTTGTGGTTGTATGTTAATATAATTCACATGGGATTTTTTTTGTTTTTGTTTTTCTCCTTTATTTTGTTTTGCTATGTCTGTGTGAGCACTGTATTATGCTCCTTTATTTGCTAGTTATTAGCACTTAGGCCCTCACCACCTGTCTTCTGGTGGGTGTGATAGAGAATGAGATTAGTGTGTGTACAGATCTCTGTTAGCTGTTTGTAAAGAGCAGTTGAGGGTGAGTTGAGCTGGTATTGGCACTGTCTATCATTGGTCAGCTGGTGCAAAAGCAAGTGATGGCCCTCTCTCAGTGGGTGGGACTGCATGTGGTGCAGGTATGGTTGGGTTGTGTGGGAATGGTTGCTGTCTCCCACTTGGTTAGACAAAAACAATTTTTAAAACTACCAAAAAAACAAAAAATGAGAACAAAAACTCAAACCATATAAACAAACTGGAACAATTGCCAAAAAAAAAAAAAAGAAAAAGAAAAAAAAAAACCCACAGTTTCTGCAGAGGGTGGCATGAGAGAAAAGAGCAAGAGTAAAAGGAAAAACTGCAAAAGGAAAAACAAAGTATGGAAAGAACCAAAAGAAAGAAAAAAGAAGTGAACCGGGAGAAGGGGGGGGGGATAAAAAAGGGAGGAGAAAGAGAGGGGGAGAAAAAGAGGAAGAAAGGAGGAATATTGAAAGAATAATCTAAAAAAAAAAAAAAAAACCCAAAACTGAGGGGATTGGGGCATGGCACCCAAGCTCTGCCAGGGCATTGACCAGGATGGAGCCCTGACAGGTCAAGAGGGTGAGTGGAGACAGAATTCCTATTCTTTGCAATGGTATCCACAATTTGTTATGATCCACACAGTTGAATGCCTTTGCATAGTCAATGAAACACAAGTTAACATCTTCCTGGTATCATTTGCTTTAGCCAAGATCCATCTGACATCAGCAATGATATCCCTCGTTCCACGTCCTCTTCTGAATCAGGTTTGAATTTCTGGAAGTTCTCTGTCAATGTGTTTCTGCAACTGTTTTTGAATTATCTTCAGCAAAATTTTGTTTGTGTGTGATATTAACGATATTGTATAATTTCACATTCTGTTGGAAATTACCACATATCAAACCAAAAAACCAAACTTATTGCCATCAAGTCAATTCCAATTCATAGTGACTCCCATTGATTTGGTTTCCAAAGCTGTAAATCTTTAGGGAAGCTGTATGGAAAGAGAATTTGCTTTGTAAATCTTCACCCAAATCACACACAAAAAAAAATCTTTAGGGAAGTAGATTGCCCCATCTTCTTTCCATGGACTGGCTGGACGGTTTGAACTGCTGACCTTCTGGTTAGCAGCCAAATGCCTTATCCACTGCACCACCAGAGCTCAAACTACCACATAGTAGATTCCTAATACATGGTAGCTGCAAGCAGCCATCTAGAGGCAACAATGGGCCTCTCTTCAACCAGAACAAAGAAGAATGAAGAAAACCAAAGACGCATAAAAACAATTAGTCCAATGGACTGGTAGACCATTCGATCCTCAGCCTATGTGACCAGAAGAACTAGATGGTGCCTGGCTACCATTGGCAATCACTCAGAGGGGAACTGGTGCAGGAGGTCCTAGATAGAGGGGGAAAACAATGTGGAGCAAAACTCAAAATCAAAAAAAAAAAAAAAAAAAACTGGTTGCTGGTCTGATAGAGCCTAGTGAGACCCATGAGACTTTGGCCCCTTCAGCTCTGGAACTGAACTCACTCCTGTGGCTTCCAGCCAAACCATAGACGGGCATATGGACCAAACATTCACATCAGGTAGATACACTCCTTGGAGCAACCAATCATGGGGGAACAGAAGGGCACTGTTTGCATAGGGAGATAGCTCTGGGAGTAAGAGTGCATAGGAGGGAAGGACACAGGGAAGAGGTAATATGGGGAGGAAGTGGGAAGAGAGCTGTTGCATTGTGGGGAATTAAAGTCAATATCATGAAACAAAATGTGTATGAATTGCTGTGTGGAAAATGAATTTGCAAACTTTCACCCAAATCACAATAAAAATTAAAAATAATTTAAAAAGGTAAAAAAAAGAGGTAAACTAATAATTAAATGGTAGCTGCTTCAGTATGCCTTCAATATGGATTTCATCTCAACATAAAGAAAGCCAAAATCCTCACAAATGGACCAATAAGCAACATCACAGTAAATGGAAAAAAGATTGAAGTTGTCAGGGATTTCATTTTAATTCAATCCACAATCAACATCCATGGAAGTAGCTGCCAAGAAATCAGAAGTCATATTGCACTGGACAAATTTGCCTCAAAATAGCTCTTTAAAGTGTTAAGGAGCAAAGATACCTCTTTGAAGATGAAGGTGCATCTGGCCCAAGCCATGGTATTTTTAGTAGCCTGGTGGCGTAGTGCCTATGGCCCTTTACTGCTAACCAGAAGCTTGGCAGTTCAAACGCACTGGCAACTCCTCAGAAGGAAGGTTGGGCAATCTACTTCCATAGTGATACCACCTTGGAAAACCAAGGAGGGATCACTATGAGTCGGCTCCGACTCGACGGCAGTGAGAGCAAGTTTTAGATATGTATGTGAAAGCTGGGCAATGGATAAGGAAGAATGAAGAATTGTTGCATTTGAACTGTGGTGATGGTGAGAACACTGGTAGTACCATGGACTGCCAGAAGAACTAACAGATCTGTCCTGAAAGAAGTACAACCAGAATGCTCCTTGGAAGTGATAATGGCCACACTTCATCTCATGTACTTTGGTCATGTTGTCAGAAAGAACCAGTACCTGGAGAATGATATCATGCGTGGAAAAGTAGAGGGTCAGTGAAAAGGGGGAAGCCCCTCAATGAGATGGATTGACACAGTAGTTACAATAATGGGTTCAAGCATAGCAAAAATTGTGAGGATGGCTCAGGACAAGCCAATGTTTCATTCTGTTGTACATGGGGTTGCTATGAGCTGAAACCCACTTGATGGCACCTAACAACAAGAAGCTGTCTCTTCACAGGAGCATGAGTGGCACAGTGGTTAAGTGATTGGCTGCTAACCAGTCAATCATTTGAACCCATCAGGTGCTCTGTGGGGGGAATATGTGGCAGTTTGCTTCTGTAAATATTCACAGCCTAGGAAACCCTATGGGGCAGTTGTACTCTGTCCTATAGTGTCACTGTGAGTCAGAATTGACTCAGTGGCAATAGGCTTGGGCAGGGATGGATTACCCAAACAAGGTAAGGTTGAGCTTTCTTGTGCTTCCATAATATAAAACTGATCACTACAGATTAGTAAGTAAGCTTAAGTAAGCCCGTGCTTACCTGTGCTTACTGGGTACTCCATTCCTCTTAGGGACTGTAAATTTGAAAAGAGGATTTGATTCTCTAGGAAGATGCTGTGGTCATCGGGAGAGATACAGGTGCTAGCCATGCCTAGAAGCAGAATCTTTTTTTTTTTTTTTT
>NW_006921743.1:1614853-1622478 GCF_000298275.1 Orycteropus afer afer
GCAAAAGTCCACAGCTCAGCCCACCTTTCTCTTCACCTTCTCCGTTTGTTCCCCAGCCACAGTGAACAGTCCTCAGTGCAGTCCCTGGCTAGTAGGGTGATTTTTAGGTTAATTCTTAAGTCCTACCACCGCAGGAATCTACAAGAGCGCTGTCTCTTTAAATATCCAAAATAGTCAAGCCGCTTTTTAAGCCTACAAAATGGCGGTGTCCTCCGGACCGGCAAAAGTCCACAACTCAACCCACCTTTCTCTTCACCTTCTCCATTTGTTCCCCAGCCACCGTGCAGTCCCTGGCTAGTAGAGTGATTTTTGGGTTAATTATTAGGTCCTACCACCACTCGGGAATCTCCAAGCCGTGTTGTCTGTGCCGTCAGCGTTGCTCAGTCCGCTGCCAGACCGCAGCTCTGTGTGTCTCCTTTTTTGGTATTTTCAGGCAAATTCTTCTGCTAGTTGGGGTTTAGTCCACTTTTGTATCCTTCCCTTCAAGGATCAGGGGTCCAGGATTATCTTTTGTGTCTGTGTTAATTGGTTTCCCTTTTCTTTGTTGAAGAGCATCTGTGCAGTCCTTGTGCCTAGTTTGCCATCTTGCCAGAACTCTAGAAGCAGAATCTTTGATGTGAAAAATGTAACATTGTTCACTACAGAGTAGTAACTAAGCACAAGTAAACCTGTGCTTACCTTACTTATTGGGTAATCTGACACTGGGTTTGGGATTTTTTTTGGTCATTGTTCACCTGATTAAAGACTGGGAAGTCAATTAGGATACAACTAGTTGAGCCATGCAGGTGGTTGGAGAATTGGTATCTGTGACAGTAATGCTAATAGAGGTGAGGTGCTGTGCTGGAGAACATTACAGTGGTATGGAGCTAGTGAACTGCAAGAAAGCAAGATAAAGTGAGGGGTGGAGGCAACCAGTTTTAAGAATGGATAACAATTTTGGGGAAAACACAATAGAAATCATAGAATTCCTTGTTTGTTTTCCCATGTTTGATTGCTCAGTCAGGAGATCGCTAACTTCCCTCTTTGCCACATTCTGCTCAGCATCATGCTGTGGCAGTCACGCATCAATGGAGAAGCACATAGATTGAGGATGTTGTTGTTGTTATGTGCTGTCGAGTCGGACCCGACTCATAGCGACCCCTCCTTGGGTTTCCAAGGCAACATCACTACGGAAGTAGATTGCCCCATCTTCCTTCTGAGGAGTGGCTGGTGGGTTTGAACCACCAGCCTTCTGGTTAGAAGTCAAGTGCCTTAGCCACTATGCTACCAGAGCTCCCAGATTGAGGATAGAGGAAAGGATTTTTAAATTTTATTATTAAATTTTTGGAAAACTTTTGAGTAGATGAAAATTAGAAAAATTTAAACAGCAAAACCTCTCATGAACAAAATTTAAAAGATTGAAAAGAAACTGCAAAACAAACAAATGGTTACAAAATGTTATCTCCCTAAATCAGTGAATTTAGTGCTAACCTAATTTAAAAAAAAGAAAAAGATTAGTTGGAGGTGTCTTTGTGTGACTTTGTGTGATGTGTGTTGAGATGGGGTGGGGAATGTTTTGTTTTTTCAAAACCATACTGTAGTGAGGTTAATATTGTTACTTTTACAGGGTTCTTTTAACAGCTCATGTATAAATGGTCTTTATTGTTTTAAATCTTTCCTCTCAGACATTGGTGGTGGTGGTAGCTGCCATCCAATTGATTCCAACTCATGGCCATGCCATATATGCAGAGCACAGCTGTACTCCATTGGGTTTTCAAGGCTGTGAGCTTTTGGAAACGGTCTCCAGGCCTGTCTTCTGAGGCACCTTTGGATGAATTCTAACTGCGAACCTTTCAACTAGTACTTGAGCACTTTACTTTTTTTTGCCACCCAAGGAGCCATACTTGAATTCTGCCCCTTGGAAAATAATACTGTAGCTTAGCAATTACTACTGGCACAGAGGGGATCATTCATTACAAGGTTTATTGACAAAGTTTTTCCCATTTTAATATTTCTCATAATTTTCTTGCTTGATTAGTACTGCCAGTTTCTCTCCTAAGAATCTGAAATGACGTTATTATCAGAGATGGCATACATTGTCCGCATGGCATTCAGAAGCACAGCATCAGTCATCTAGATTGAATTCAAGGCAAAGTGTGAAGGGCACCATGTCAGCATCTCTCAGGAGCCTTGCTGGCTTTCAGGGTAAGTAAGGTGGTAGGGACTGTTGTACAGAGAGCTTCTCATAGGCAGGTGGGGCGCTGGGGACCTGCAAGAATGAGAAAGAGAGAGAAGGGATTGGCAACTGGGGGAGGGAAGAAATCAAAATAATTAGCTTCATTTTATACTTTTGCTATAGATTGAAACTTCTAAATGTTCACTTCTAATTTGTGCCTAGTGCCTAAAGTATTTGACTGCTAACCAGAAGGCTGATGATTCAAACCCACCAGCAACTCCTTGGAAGGAAGACTGGGCAATCTACTTCTGTAGAGATACCGCCTCGGAGCCCAAGGAGGGGTCACTCTGAGTCGGAACCGACGACAGCAGCAAGTTTGGTTTTTGGTTTTGGAATCTGTCACTAAAGCAGTGGCTGATAGCAGCCATGGAGTTGATTCTGACTCATGACAACCTCACTTTGCAGAGTATAACTGTGCTCCATAGGGTTTTCAAATCTGTAACCTTTCAGAAGCAGATCCGCAGGCCTTCCAAGGCTCCTCTGAGTGGGTTTGAACTGCTAACCTTTTGGCTAGTAGTTGAGCACTTAACCATTTGTGCCACCCAGAGACTCCTGCCTAACATAGTAGGAGCTGTTAAATTTCACAAGTGTGTATGTTGAAATATTGCTGGGAGAAGGGTGAAGGAATTTTCCAAAACCTTGAAAAGCTTATTTATACTTGGATTACCTTGTCAGAAGCACCAAGCCCTAATAAGGAATCTTTTACCCTGTTTATGGACACTACTGTGCATTGCATCTTCACATAGACATGTGTACATAGATCTTTGTAGGATTAGGTAAAGGCACAATGCTACTATCTGTTGAGCACATGTATGTCAGGCCTTTATTTAATGCTCACAACAATTCCAGGAAATATTTTCATTGTTTCTCTGTTACAGATAAGGAAAGTGAGGCACAGGGAGGTCTAGTCTTGACCAAGGTCACACAGCTATTAAGTGGTGGAGCTGAGACTCAAACACAGTCTGTGTGCTAAACCATTATATCATATATATACCAGTGCTGTCTAATAGAAATACTGTATCATACCAGCCACATACTTAACTTTAAAATTTCTAATAGCCACATTAAAAAAATAAACAGGTGAAATTAATTTTAATGATTTATTTCATTTAACTCATTATATCAAAATGTTATCTAAATATTTAATCAATGTGAAAAATCACTAATGATTTATTTATATTCTTTTTCTAGTACTAAGTCTCTGAAGTCAGGTTTGTATTATTTAAAAAAAAAAAAAAAAAAAAGCCATCAAATCAATGCTGAGTCATAGCCACCTCATGTGTTATAGAGTAGAGCTGTGCTCCACAGGATTTTCTTGGCTATAATCTTTATGGCAGTAGATCACCAAGCCTTTCTTCCACTGCACTGCTGGGTGGGTTCTAACTGCCAACCTTTAGGTTAGTAGTCAAGAGTAAGCCATTTGCTTACTTATTATGGCACACAACTTAATTCAGACTACTCGAATTTCAGGTGCTTAGTAGCCACATGTGGTAGTTGCTACTGTATCTGACAGCACAGCTCTCTATACAATTAATAATAAGTGCTTTTTTTTTTCCTCCCTTAGATGTAAGTTCAGGAAAAAGACAAATGTACTGGAAACATAAAACAAGAGGGTATTATATCCAGAACCAAGATCTAACCCTGGAAAATCTGTGTATGAGAGGATACAACCTAAGAAAATCTCTGTGTACCCTTGTTTGTTTGTTTTTAATGAGAATACTTTTATCAAACACCAAGATGCAGGATCTCAGCCTACCAGAAGTCCACAAGTTGTGCACTTGAAAAGGCAGTTTGCTATCCTGATGAGCAAGTTGCTTGCATAAGCATCTTCCTGTCAGGGCACTCTGAGTACCAGCTTGAAGGCTTTTGTCCTGAAACGTGAAGTCTATATGGTTGACAAGGTGAGAAGATCTAATTGAGTCCATTAAAGAAAAGAGAAGGAAGCCAAAGTTTTAAGAATGGGACTCTAAGATCTGCCACTTACTAGCTGTGTGCCCTCAGGCTAGTCACTTCACCTCTCTGAGCTTCAGTTTTTTCATCTGTAATATGAAGATAATACCACCTGCCTATCTGAGTTGTTGTGGGAATTAACTAATGGTAAGCACCTAGAGCAATCCTCTCACCCATTGATTGGTCAATAGATTTTTGAGGGAAAGGAGAAAAGAGTGAATCAAAAAATGAACCTCAGAAAATGAATGCAAGGAGAGTAGAATGGAGAGGAATGATGAAGACAGGCTTCTGAGCTCCTTGACAGCAGGAACACACTGTCTTTTTCTGTCTTCCACACAATGATCAGCAAATTATCTTAAATACTACCAATAGCCAATGCGTATCCATTGACAGAAACAATGTGGTCGCTGAACTTCCAAATCATGTTGCAACTGCAATGATAAAGCAAGCTAAAGCTAAGTTGATGTCCTTGGGTGGTACAAATGTTTAACATGCTCAGCTGCTAACTGAAAGGTTAGAAGTTTAAGCCCACCCAGAGGTGCCTTGGAAGAAAGGCCTGGCAATCTACTTTCAAAAAATCAGCCACTGATAATGTGCTACACAAAACATTGTTTCACATCCTAATTTGGCGAATAGAGAGGCTGGAATCTTAAAAGCTTGCAAGTGGCCATCTACATGCAACAAAGTGTCTCTCCTTGTCCAGAGCAAAGAATAGTGAAGAAAACCAAAGATGCATGGAAACAATTAGTCCAAGTGACTGGTACACCATGCAGTCCTCAACCTATATGACTGTGAGACCAGAAGAAACTAGATGATGCCAGGCTACCACTGTCAACCACTAGGAAGGGGATCTATGTAGAAGAAACCTGGATAGAGTGGGAGAACAATGTGGAACAAAACTCAAAATCATTAAACAAACAAACAAAAAAGGGGACCAGGTTTGCTGGTCTGATAGAGCCTGATGGAACCACTGAGACTATGGCCCCTAGCTGCCCTTTAGGTCCAGAATTGAACCCACACCTGTGGCTTCCAGCCAAACAAAAGGCAGTCATATGAAGTGAATAGATACATTAGGTAGGTACACTCCTTGGGGAGAACAATCATGGGAAAATAGAAGGGCTGTGTATGCACAGGGAGACAGCTCAGGGGCAAGAGTGGATGGAAGAGAAGGACACAGGGAAGAGGTAACTATGGGGAGAAAGTGGGAGGGAAGCTGTTGGATTGTGGGAAATTGTAGTCAATGACATGAGAAAAAAATGTATGTGAGCTGCTATATGGAAAGTGAATTTGCTCTGTAAACTTTCAACCAAATCACACACACACACACACACACAAAATCCACCACTGAAAACCCTATGGAGCACAGTTCTACTCTAACACACAAGGGGTTACCATGAACTGGCATGGACTCAATGACAGTGGTTTTGTTTTTTAAAGCTAAATTATGTACCCTGAGTTACTAGGGGGAAGGGAGAGGTGAAAGCTGAGTTTGGTGCTTGCATCAGTTTAAGGGGTGATGACACTCATCCCTAGACTAGAATGACAACAATTTATACAAGGCAGAGGCTTTCCAAAGTAGGAGCAGGAGCCCTGGCAAAGAGCAGTATTTCCCCACTGACTTTGTTTAAAATTGCTGGCACTTTGTGATAATAGAAAGCAGATTAACTTTGCTTATTTTTTGTTTTTAATTCTTCATAGCTGTTTGTGTTAGTTGGCCTCAATCACAGATTATCAGGCCTGTCTTCCAAGGCACCTCTGGGTAGGTTTGACCTGACAGTCTTTCAGCGAGTAGTTGAGCCCTTAACTATCTGTCACTCGGGGACTCCTAGGTCCACATGGTTCTCACACTTGAGCATCAGTATCACCTGGAGAGCTTGGTAAGCACAGATTGCTGGGCCCACATCTAGTTTCTGATGCTGTGGATCTGAGATGAGGTCCAGTAATTTGCATTTCTAACAAGTTCCAGAGAGCTCTGATAGCGTAGTGCCTAAGGTATTTGACTGCTAACCAGAAGACTGGCGGTTCAAACCCACTAACCATTCCTCAGAAGGCAGGTTGGGCAATCTACTTCTGTAGTGATACCGCCTTGGAAACCCAAGGAGGGGTTGCTATGAGTCGGCTCCGACTTGATGGCATGTAACAACAGCAGCAAGTTCCAAGTGATGCTGATTCAGCTGGTCTGGGGTACACACTTTGGGAACCACAGCTCTGCAGTTTGCCTTTTTATTGTTTGCACGTGGGGCGACCTTCCCCATTTCCACTCTTGACATGCCACCCAAACTCACTGCCTTCAGGTCAATTCTGACTTACAGCAACTCTATAGGACTGAGTAGAAATGTTCAGTAGAGTTTCTAAGGCTATAAATCTTTATGGAAGCAGACTACTTCATCTTTCTCCTGCACAGAGGCTGATGGGTTAGAATCCCACCAAACACATCAAAGCCAAGCACTTAAACCACCGTACCACCAGCATTCCTTCTTGATATGCCACTGGGGTGCAAACTCAAATACTTACAGAAACCAGGCACTTAATACAAGTGGGTCAAGTGGCAGGGAGAGGGGTGTAGCAAAGAACAGCGTGTGTATCCCCTCTAAAGGGATCACCACTGCTCAGCTGCTAGTTTTTGCCAGCTCTTTTGATTTTTTTTTTTTTTTTAAGAAACTATGAATTGAGGTTTTTGTGTAACATATAACTTCTAAATGTTGGCATCTAATTCAGTTTTCTAAAATGCAGGACAACCTGCATCTGTGAGCCCAAGGTGGCATCAGGAGCATGCTCTCCACGGTGTTAGTAGAGAGAGGCTGGACAAGGGCGGCATGCAGATGGTTTGCTGCTCTTCAGGCTTGTCTTCATACAGAGAATTTGTTCTTTGGGTTCTACTAGGTTGGGAGAGGAGGGTATCAAGGTATGTTTCCTGAGGAAGAGAAGTAGCTGGAACATCAAGTGGTTGGATGGGGCTTTTACCTGGAGAATCTGTAGTTTTCCTACCTCTAGTCAGAGGTTAGGTGCTTAGTAGCCACATGTTTACCCTATTCCATGGAAAGGAATATGCACAGAGACCCTAATCTAGATGTCAGAACCCAAGGGGTTCCTGCTTCCCTCTCCACTCCCAGCAGGAAACTGCAGGTAAAGTTTGGTAAAATGGAGGGTCAGTGAAAAAGAAGGAAACTCTCAATGTGATGGATTGACACAGCATCCACAACAATGGACACAAACACACCAATGATTCTGAAGATGGTGCAAGACCAGCCGAACACTTTGTTCTGTTGTACACAATGTTGCCATGAGTCAGAGCTGACTCTACTGCAACCAAACAAGGTAGTTGTGATAGTTGGAGCTGTGTGTCAACTTGGCTTGACCACAATTCTGTGTGGTTTAAGCTGTTGTGATGTGGTTATTCCCATGATGGGATCAGATGATTATGTTTTGAGCAGGCAATCTGGTCAAAGGGAGTTTCCCT
>NW_006921743.1:1622855-1630059 GCF_000298275.1 Orycteropus afer afer
ATATATACACACACACACATATATATATATAAGCTTTACTGGTTTTTGTTTCTCTAGAGAACCCAGTCTAAAACAATAGTCAATGAGCTCTCTCCTTTCACCTCAATTATTGCTTTTTGTTTTTCTTTTCCTTTTTTTAAATCTCTCACCTGGCACTCTTCTAGTTTACAGACTACCCTCTGCATTGGCATAACTTCAGTGTACAAACTAAAAGGCAGATTACCAATGGGTCCTGTCCTCAGCAACTGGCCCAGTCAGTGTTTTAGCAAGAACTCCAGGTGATTCTAGGGTAGGTGGATCCTGACCAGGCCTTGAAACACAATGACTTGAGACCTGAGTGTCCACTGAGTTGTCAGCAGGGGTGTCAAAATTCTCCAAGAATCCAAAGTATGTATGCCTTTAGCTTCTAAGTGAAGGAGTAAAACTGGCAAATAAAAAATATATTAAAAAAACTTCTAATCCTTCACAAATCATTGCCCTCCTTGCTTCAGGAACATGTTACTGCAAAAACAGTCTTTCTTTTCAGATGGTGCTTGTCAGAGTGAAGGGCAATTGCTAACCTAGGGAGAGATATGAAGAGCCAATCTTGCTGCCTTTCTGTGATGAAAGTGGAAAAGTAAACGTCACAAAGCTTAATGAGGGAACCTGAAGTTTGCATTTGGTGTTCATTTATGTTCTTCTGCTTTAAAATGAAAATAGAATCACAGAAGAAAGGCAAAAGGTGATTGTGTAATTAAATGTACTCAATGCACTCTTTTAGGTTGCTTTGCCTAAATTTCTTAAACTGGTGATTCCAATCTGGCTTTTCTAGAAATTTGAAAGTCTCAAACAAGGTTTTAGTATTAATTTAAAAAAATAAATATGACAGCATTTTTAGGCACTAGTTGTTACTGTTGTTAGGTGTTGTCACATTTGCTGCTATTCATAGCAACCTATGTACAACAGAATGAAATACTGCCCAGTCCTGCACCATGCTCACAATCTTTGCTATGATTGATCTATTGTTGCAGTCTCTAGAGACTAGTCTCTTCTGATAACATGACCAAAGTATGTGAGATGAAGACTGCCCATTGTTGCTTCTAAGGAGCATTCCAGCTGCACTTCTTCTATGACAGATTTGTTTGTTCTTCTGACAGTCCATGGTATTTTCAGTATTCTTTCCCAACACCACAATCCAAAGGCATCAACTCATCTTTGGTCTTCCTCATTCATCGTCCCACTTTCACAGGCATATGAGGCAATTGAAAATACCACGGCTTGGGTTAGGCATACCTTAGTCTTCAAAGTGACATTTTTTCCCCTTAACACTTTAAAGAGTTATTTTGCAGCAGATTTGCCTAATGCAATATGTCATCTGATTTCTTGACTGCTGTCTCCATGGGTGTTGATTGTGTATCCAAATGAATTGAAATCCCTGACAACTTCAATCTCTTCTCCATTTATCATGTTGTTGTTTGTTGGTTCGGTTGTGAGGATGTTTGTTTTTCTTTATGTTGAAGTATAATCTATACTGAAAACCATAGTCTTTGATCTTCATCAGTAAATGCTTTAAGTCATCTTCACTTTCAGCCAGAAGGGTTGTGTCATCTGCATATCACAGGATGTTATGGTCTTCTTCTAATCTTGATGCTGCATTCTTCTTCATATCGTCCAGCTTCTCAGATTATCTGCTCAGCAAACAGATTGAATAAGTATGGTGAAAGGATACAACCCTGGCACACACCCTTCTTGATTTTAAACCACTGCAGTATCTCCTTGCTCTGTTTAAAAGGAAGCCTCTTTATCTATGCACATATTCCTCATGAGCACAATTAAGTGTTCTGGAATTCCCATCCTTTGCAATATTATCCATAATGTGTTATGATCCACACAGTTGAATGCTTTTGCATAGTCAATAAAGTATAGGTAAACATCTTTCTGGTATTCTTTGCTTTTCAGCAAAGATCCATCTGACATCAGCATTGATATCTCCCATTCCACATTCTCTTCTGAATCCAGCTTGAATTTCTGGAAGCTGTCAATATACTGCTGCAACCGTTTTTGAATTATCTTCATCAAAATTTTACTTGTGTGTGATATTAATGGTATTGTTCAATCCCACATTCTGTGGGATCACTTTTCTTTGGAATGGGTACAAATATGGATCTTTTGTAGCCATTTGGTGGGTAACTGTCTTCCAAATTTCTTGGCATAAACAAGTAAGCACCTCCAGTGCTGCATCCATTCGTTGAAACATCTCAATGGGTATTCTGTCAATTCCTAGACCCTTGTTTTTCACCCATTTCTTCAGTGCAACTTGCACTTGTTCCTTTAATACCATTGGTTCTTGATCATATGCTACCTCCTGAAATGGTTGATCAATCAGTTTTTTTTTTTTTTGTACAGTGACTCTGTGTATTCCTTCCATCTTCTTTTGTTGCACTAAGGGAACCAGCAAATTATCCAAGAGCTGGATTATGTGAAGAAGAATGTGGCATCAGGATTGGAGGAAAATTCTAACTATCTGTGACATGCAGATGACATAACCTTGCTTGTCAACAGTGAAGACAACTTCAGACACTTACTGATGAAGATCAAAGACTATAACCTCCAGTGTGGATTATACTTCACCATAAAGAAAACAAAAATCCTCACAATTGGACAAATTAGCAATATCACTATAAATGGAGAAATGATTGAAGTTGTCAAGGATTTCATTTTACTTGGATCCACAATCAACCCATGGAGGCAGCAGTTAAGAAATCAAATGATGTATTGGGCAAATCTGCTGCAAAAGACCTCTTAAAGTGTTAAAGAGAAAAGATGTCATTTTAAAGACACGTGTGCCTGACTCAAGTCATGGTATTTTCAGTTGTGTCACATGCATACAAAAGCTGGATAATGACTAGGTAAGACTGAAGAACCTTTGAACTATGAGGTTGGCAAAGAGTATTGAGTATGTCGTAGACTGCCAGGAGAAGGAACAAATCTGTATTGGAAGAAGTACAACTGGAATGCTCCCTAGAAGCAAAGTTGGTGAGATTTCATTTCACGTACTTTGGTCATGTTATTAGGAAGGTCCAGTCCCTGGAGAAGGTAAAGCAGAGGGTCAGTGGAAAAGAGGAAGACCCTTAACAAGATGGATTGACACAGCAGCTGCACCAATGGGCTCAAACATAGCAATGATTATGAGGCTGGTGAAGGACTGGGTACTGTTTCACCCATTGTACATGGGGTCGTTATGAGTTGGAAGTGACTCATTGGCATCCAACATCAACAACAGGGGAGTCAGGAAATTTAAACAAATAGTTATATCCTATAAAAATTCCATAAATTGTAAAAATCACTGATCTAGACCTAGAAGAATATGATACATTGAAATTAAACCTTACTGGGAAAAAGCATTCACAGTGTCTGGGCACACAGTGGAAACTTAATCTTCAGTTGAATGAGTTCAAGATGAGAGAGTTGATACAGAAAGGAGAAAATCAGTGTCCTTGTGTTCAGTAGCTTCAGAAAAAGTTGATAGTTAGAAAATGGGTACCAACTGACTTTGTGTAGCTTTTACTTTGTAAAAGACTACAAAAATTGTGGCTTCTATATGCTAATGTATAATGAGATAAAAACATAGAAGAAAATATATATTAAATAAATCTTATAAGACATGTGTTTCCTACATGTGTAGGTGTAACCAGTTGCTGTTGAGTTGATTCCAACTCAGCAACCCCACATGTATCAAAGTAGAACTGTACTTCTGAGGGTTTTCAATGGCTGGGGTGTTTTGGAAGTTAGATGTAGAATAGAGCAAATTAGACTCAAGGAAGTTCAGGTCTAAGGTCACCAAGCAAGTCAGGGGTAGACCATGAGACCAAGCCCTAATACCTTATACCTATGTGACTGCTATAGACCAGGCACTATGCCAGGCACTGAGGATACAGAGGTAAGAAATATTCTCCATCCAAGTTCACAAGTGGGAGAAAGTGGGAGGTAGAGGAGGCAGGAAAATATTCAATTACAAGGCAACGCCTTAACTCCATGTTAGAGTACAAATAGCATTCTGTGGCAGAGAGCAAATCCCCTTCCCAGTCAATGGCCATGAACAGGAAGTGGCCTATGAGTAGAACTGTATCCCTGACCTCCTAACCTCCTGCCATATTTTGTTCAGAGACTTCTTGTTCAAACTCAGCAACTCTGTCCCCTGCCCACTAGGTGTCAACAAGGGGAGGGCTACTGCTTGATGAAAGTGTCAGGCCCCAGCCTTCTCTGTCTGACCTGCCTTTCACAGTTTGTATTAGGGATATATTAGAGTCCCTCACCTTCTTCTTCTCAGACTGTCAAGCTCCAACCTGCACCCTCCCACTACATACACACACACCTCACCAACACTCCCCTCCTTCACAGAACCTTTTCTGCTGAATGAAGTGCTTGCTGGATGAAGAATGGGACTTTACAACATCTTTTGTAAACATTGTTTTTCCATTATGTATTGGCCTGGGAACTTTCCCAATCTGTAATGACAAGAAAGAGAGGAAGAAAGAGAAGGAAGGATGGATAGAGGAAAGAAGGAAAAGAAAGAACTCTCCTGTCTTTGCATTGCTCACTTTGGCTGCTTAAGTGCTACCTGGCTCTGAAAGCAAGTTGCTGGAATCTTATCTGCTTTTTATAGTTGATAGTTTCACTTGATGGTCCCTATGAAAGCAACTGTGGCTGCCTGAGGAAAGTATAGCCTGGTAAAAAACAGGTGGTCTTTTATGCAGCTGAGGGGTGGATGGGTCCTGCACCCACTGGGCTGCTCAATATTGCAGAGTGAGAAGAACTTGGAGTTCCCAGGGAACCCAGGGGAAACAGTTGAAGGGGCAAGAGGGACAGGCAGAGGAGCAGAGACTCGCAAGACCTGAGGTTTCCGGATGCTGTGGTCTGCCATGTAAGGGACCATGAACTTTTCCCTGTGACCACAAACCATGGGTACTCAGCACACACAACAGCTAGGTACTCAGGTTTGTTCTGAGTGGAAACAGAGACAGGCCAAGTTCCTGGTTGGGACTGATGCCTGGGCAGAAACAAGGGAAGAGTTGCAAGAAGCACCATGTAGTGAAAGAATCTGTCAGAAGAAAAAATCAGAGCTAGAGAGGACTAGAGAATGCTACTCCCAAAAAGCATCAAACCTGTTGTTGTCGAGCGGTTAGGTTCCAACTCATAGCAACCTTACAGGACAGAGTAGAACTGCCCATAGGGTTTCCAAAGTTGTAATCTTTACAGAAGCAGATTGTCACATCTTTCTCCCATGGAGCCGCTGGTGGATTAAAACCACTGACCTTTCGATTTGCAGTTGAGCACTTAAACATTGTGCCATCAGAGCACCTTAATGCTACCTCAGGCCCCCGAAATTCTCAGAAGTGGAAAGGGCCTCCCAGATTTGGAGGACTTTTGATCTGTAGGGAGGAGAACTCCAGCAATAGGAATAAGACCCACCTTCAAGTTTCTGTATCCACTTCGTCTTCGACAATACCAGCAGCCAACAAGCAGTAAGATTCCCAGGATCACCGTCAGGATGCAAATCCCTGCGGCCCTGGCCAAGAGACAGACAAATCTAGTTTGACACAGAAATATTGTTCCAGATTGCTGGAACATCATGCACCAACCTTCTTTCTTCTTTGGGCTTTCAGAGCCAAAAGCTGCACCTTTCAGTCTCCAAGTGCTTTTCCACCCCACCACACAATGGCACCCCACCAGGACTCTAGCCCCTGCATCCAGGGCCAGGTTCTTCTCTAGGAGCCTCTCAGGTGTGTGCCCACAGGTGCAATCCTACCTGGCCTGGCCCAAGCACTCAAGTTCTAGGCACAAGATGTACAGCAGCAACTGATCCTTACATGCACAACATATTGGTTGGAACTGAATTTTCTTCTCATCAGAGCTGGTTTAAAGCATTATTCCCTACCAGTCCACAAACAGGAGATGGAAGTGAATATCTAATATAAGCCAGGCACTGTGTTGAACATTCTACATACATTAGTTGATTTAATTCTCACTGTAAGGTTGCTGTAAAGTTACTGCCTCCCAAAAAAAACACTGCCATTGAATCAATTCTGACTCATTGTCACCCTATAAGGTAGGCACCATTTATTATCCCCACTTCATAGATGAGAAAATAAATGCAGAGGTTAAGTGATTTGCCAATATCATACAGAGCTAGCATGAAGACACCGTGAGCAGACGCTTGAATTCTGGCCAGACACAAACTCCTGTCTCTGGAATCAGGGATTTTCCTACTGTCTCACTCTCTTTGAAGCAAAGCTATCACAGGAGCAAGTGAGTCCCATGACTCAGGCAGCTGACTGGGCTCACAATGTGCATGTGCTCTGTGGTCATGCCCTGGGAAAGGGGGACACGGGCAAGCTCTGCTCCAATTCTACACACGGTCATACCACACTCACACAATGACTGACTGACTGAGTGAGAGACTCCAGGACATGTCAGACATGCTGGTAGAACTCACCAACCAGCCTGGCACAGCTCCTTAGAGTGTCACCCACATCACGATCACCTAAGATGCATGTAAAAGGGCAAGTCCTTGGGTATGACCCACTGAATCAGCCTCTTGGGTGATGGGGCCTAGGAATCTGCATTTTAACATGCTCCACAGATGACTTAAGCATACTTAACTGTGAGAACCACTTTCCATTGGGATTTCAAAGAGATGGACATGCAATGCAGGTGGATCACTCTTTAAGGCTGGGCGTGGGAACTGACTTAGTGTTATTCTTCCTTGTTCCACCTGGTTGTGAGAAGGATAAATATCCTCAGAGCATCTTAGTGATGCATTGGTCTCTATTCTCCTACCTCATTCTACTTCACTTGTTTAAATAGGCAATCAGCTGAGCAGGGCCTTTTTGTGAAAAGTAAACCAACCAATGGCCACTGAGTCAATTCTGACCATGGCAACCCCATGTGTGTCCGAGTAGAACTGTGCTCCATAGGGTTTTTAATGGCTAATTTTTCAGCCAGTGTTACAGGTGAGGAGAGACAACTCAGGGACACCCAAGGTAGCAGGCGGGAAGAGCAGGAGAAAGGGGATTAAAAGCCAGGAATCCAGACAGAGGTACAGTCAGCCACAGGGACCCAGGTGGGGGTGATACAAGAGGTCTCCAACAGCAAGACAAACTTGTCTGTCGGTTTGTCCTACTGTAGTGACATGTAGACGTGAGTTTTGAGGCTGAGCCTCTGG
>NW_006921743.1:1633894-1647202 GCF_000298275.1 Orycteropus afer afer
AAGGAAGGTTGGGCAATCCTACTTCCGTAGTGATACTGCCTTGGAAACCCAAGGAGGGGTCGCTATGAGTCGGGGCCGACTCGACGGCACATAACAACATAACAACAGGCATTTCTTGGTGTTCCTTGGCTTATAGTGGGTTCCTCACATGGTCTCCCCTCTTTCACCCTCCCCTGGGTTTGCCTTTCTCTCCATATCTGTTTTCCCTTTTTATAAGATGCCAATTAGAAGGGATTAGATGGATGTCAGGGTGATCTGGCTCTGACATCTGTTATCCCATTGATCGCCAGGGTCAATTAGGTCAATCTGGCTGGGTAGGCAGGTGTCCCCTTCCTCCTTCACTGCTCTATGTGCGTCCCTCCGGAAGCTACCTCCTCAGTTGGGGAGGACAACCTTTCCCAATCTAGGAGGACTGTTCTTCAGTCAAGGGTGTACATGTAGCTGGACTCCCCTGCTAGAACCTCCAAACAAGCTCTCAAGGTCTAGAAACAATCACGTTTAGGACCCACCCTACATGAGTATGACCTCATTAACATAAAAAAGAACCCCCTTATTTCCAGACAGAGTCAGGTTCACAAGTATAGGGTTTGAGACTTCTGCATATCTTATGGAAGGACACATTCAGTCCATATACTGATTCAGGCTTTGAATAAACAAGGGGATACTTAGGACACCTCTAGATTAACTACACGTCTCTGCCTATTTGAAGCAACAAACTTCTCCTCCCAGAATCACAGAATCTGAGGACAGAGTGACCTCAGGAAGGCCATCCAGTCCCATAAGATAGAGGAAATGAGGAGGCAGGTGGACACACTTGCATGTCCTGTACAATTGTCTTAATAACACAGGAAGAACTAGTAGCCACACCAGAGTGATTAGTTAGAACTGAAATGCTCATAATTTCAAACTTCACTGTGTCATATTCTTACTTGGGGAGAAAAACCTATCAAAATATGGGCAAGAACCTGGAATGGTTTACCTCATTTTTTGAGAGACTCTGACTTGTATTTCAAGTGAACTTTATCCAATGGGTCACATCAAAAGATATCCAAATAAAAGCCTGGCTCCTTGTTTGTCCTGTTGGGTCCCCACTGGGAGGATGCCTTTCCCTCCCCACCCCTTCCCACTCCCAGTACATGCATAGGGGGCCCCTTCACCTCTGTGTTCCCCATGACAGCACTTAAATTTGATGACACTATTCTCCTACCTGGCTGTCCCACTAGAGAGAGATTTTCCAAAGACAAGAATAGTATCTTGGGGCCAACATCCAATGCTTAGCACTTAGAAATGGCTAGTTGTATACTAAATACTTATTTTTAATCACTTCATAATACGAAACACCTTGTCTGAGGTGAAGACTATGGTGCAGAAATTGTGATCCCATCTTTGCCTGGTAGTGAGTCTGTAAGTTGAGGAAGACACACTTGTCCTTCATCTTTGGTGGCTCTGCAAACCACCCTTTGGAGTCTTGAGTAGAGTAGGCTGAACTGGGTTATATCTAAGGACTGAGGAAAGGGGCATCTAAATTCAAGACAATAAGCAGGTTATCAGCTTGGGAACCCAAGTCCAAGGCCCTAGCAGAAACAAACACTTGCCATCAAGTTGATTTTGACTCTGATGACTCCATGTGTACAGAGTAGAACTGTGCTCGGTAGGGTTTTTGGTGGTGGATGTTTTGGAAGTAGATTGCTAGGCCTTTCTTCCGAGACCCTCTGGGTGGACTCAAACTGCCAACCCTTCAATTAACAGCCAAGGGCAATAACCATTTACACCACCCAGAGAGGGACTCCTAGAAAGTACTAATTGCTAAATCTGTGTGATGGTTACATGCTGCTGTTGGTTGCCATAGAGTTTCTTGCAACTCATGGTGCCCACACACGTGTCAGAGTAGAACTGTGCTCCACAGGATTTTCAATGGCTGATTTTTCAGAAGTAGATATTAGTGACCTACTAGGACTTTCTTCTCAGGTGGACTTGAGCCTCTATACACTTTCAGTTAGCAGCCAAAGATGTTAATCATTTGCACCACCCAGGGATCTAGAAGCAGAGAAAGCCAACAAAAAAGCAAGATCGAGCTTCCTACATCCTTATTTCCCTGCCTGTTGGGCCTCAGAGAACCTGAGTGAGCCAGTAGAAGAATAGGGAGAGTTCAGGACAGGTATATGTAGGAGGAGGTCAGCAGGCTGCATCAGCAAATGGCCTCCCCAAGCCCCTCTGCATCTAGTTTTGAACTTACTCTTCAGCTGTGATGGAGGCATGGCCGTGCCCCTTCCTGGGGTAACCATATATGAGGTGAGCATCTTCCCTTGGCATCTTGTGGGGCAGGACACCTAATGGAAGGGGCATGAGGCATCATTCAATGCATCTGAAGCATCCTTGCTCAACATCCCTTAAAGATCCATAGTGACATTCTCTCTAGGTGGACAGCAACCATAGATGGGTTGCCCTGGCTTCTCTCTCTTGGATGAGTTTTACCTGCTTCTTTCAGCATTTCATATCAAAGACTTTGGAAAGAGCTCAGGTTTCTAACCCCTTCCAAAAAAACAGTTGCCATTGAGTCAGTTCTGACTCATAGAGACCTCATGTGTGCACATTAGAACTGTTCCACAGGGTTTTCATGTCTGTGGCCTTTCAGAAGCAGTTCACCAGACCTTTCTCCTGAGGCACCTCTGGGTGATTCAAACTACCAACCTTTTAGTTATTTGCCCAGCGCTTACCAATTTGTGCCACTCAGGACTCCAATCCCTTCCACCAACTGAAAATTAAGTTCAAAGGAGAAACTACAAACAAACGCAAAAACTCTCAAATTGAGTTATTATTTGGGTTCAATTTAATCCTATAACATAAACTTGTAGAGAGAGAGAGAGAGAGAGAAAAAGCAAACATTTTTATTCATTCTCTACCTTCCCTGGCCCAAAGTCGCAGTAAAAAAAAAAAAAAAAAAATTATTATTTGATATCACTCCTTGCACAAAAAAGGAGTCATGAGGTTCCAGTTAAGTGCTTGACTACTAACTGAAAGATTGGTGGTTCGAACCCACCCAGTGGCTATTCGGGAGAAAGACCTACTGACCTGCTTTCACAAAGATTACAACCTAGGAAACCCTATGGGTCAGTTCTGCTCTGTCACAAGGGGTTGCTGTGAGTCAGAACCAACTTGTCAGCAACCAACAAGTACCTTGGAGCTCTGATTACATCATGTGGTTTTCCAGAGTCCCCTTGGCCTGATCCTGGTCATGGGAATGGGAGGCAGAGTACCTGAATGTGGCACCTTCCAACCCACTTTCTGAAAAGAACCAGCCCAATAGGGGGGCATTGTTTCATCCACGTTCTCCACCTGATGGTGTGTACCAATTCCCAGTCCACACCTAAATCAATTTCTGCTTCTCTCTATTTCAAGTATTATGAAAACCCATTGTTGTTGAGTTGATCCCAACTCATGGCAACCCCATGTGACAGAGTAGAATTGCTCTATAGAGTTTTCTTGGCTTTAATCTTTATGGAAGCAGATCACCAGGTCTTTCTTCCTCAGTGCTGCTGGGTGGGTTCAACTTGGCAACCTTTAGGTTAATTAAAAAAAAAAAAAAAACTCACTGCTGTTGAGTTGATTTGACTCATAGCAAGCCCTCCTCGGGTTTCCAAGATGGTATCTCTATGGAAGTAGATTGCCCAGTTTTCCTTCCAGGGAGTTAACCTTCTGGTTAGCAGTCAAATGCCTTAGGTACTACCCCAGCAGAGCTCCCTTTAGGTTAATAGTTGAGAGCAAATTGTTTGTGTCACCCAGGAACCTTAAGTCTCATGACTAGGATTAAAAAACAAACAAACAAACAAAAAACTTTAAACCTATAAAATGTAAAAACAGACCCAAAAAACTCATGAATTGCAATGTCATGATTAAAGTAGGCTTATTCAAAACCAACAATGGAAGCTTCTCTCCTTGCTCTTGTGCATTTTCCTTCCCTTTCATTGTGAATTTCAAAGCTCTCATCCCCATAGAGTTACAGGAGTGAGCAGTAGAAACCACCATGGGTAGGAGAGCAGAATAGGGTATTCACGCAACTCCTTTCCACTGGGTGCATTTTATTTATACTTTCCTCATCCTAGGAGCTCTGGTAGCATAGTGCCAAAGGCACTTGACTGCTAGCTAGAAGGCTGCCAGTTCAAGCTCACCAGACACTCCTCGGAAGGAAGGTTGGGCAATCTACTTCTGTAGTGGTACTGCTGGCAAAACCCAAGAAGGAGTCGCTATTAGTTCGGTCCGACTCAGTGGCAAACAACCAACCAACCAACCATCCTAGCTATAAAAGAGAAATTGCAGTTGAACTCACTCATCATCCCAGGTAAGTAATGTAGGGCTGAACCTTGTATTCAAAATTACAGATGCAAGTGTTAAGTCATTTTTCCTACCCTATAGCTCAAGCTCAGAGCCTTGGCAACTGGTGTTGTCAGCTCTGTTGAGTTAGCAGCCACTGACTCATGGCGACCCCAATGCACAATGGAACAAAATGCTGCCAAGTCCTGGGCCATCACCATGATGGGGTGTGGATCAGATCGTTGTGATCCATAGGGCTTTCACTGGCTGATTTTCAGAAATGGATAGTCAAGTCTTTCTACCTAGTCTGTCTTGGTCTGGAAGCACCACTAGAACCTGTTCAGCATCATTGCAATGTGCCAGCCTCCAGTGAATGATGAGTGGTGGCTGCACATGAGGTGCATTGGCTGGGAGTTGAACCCAGGGCTCCCCACATGGAAGGTAAGAATTCTGCCACTGAACTACCACCGCCACATGGTGCATAGTGTGAGGACAGTGAATGCACTTCATCCCACTCAAGCCAAGGGAAGCAATCCTTTAAGTGACGGAACACCATGCCTAAAGCAGGGAGGCTGCTTCTCCCAGCCTGAATAGGCACTTTTCCTGGATTTTGCTTTTCTTCTCTGAAGTCTAGGAGAGCTGAGAGGATTTTGGAGAGACTTAGTGAACCCTGAGAAGTCAGAAATTTCAAACATTGAGGAAAACTTCTGCTATAGCTAAGCATCAAGGAGGCCAGAGGGAGGGTGCATAGCCCACCAGAATTTCCTAAACCCTGTCCTCAAAGAACAGTCATACAATTATGGGTTAGCGGCAACACTCTTACCTTCCCTGATTAAACAATCCCTCTGTATGCTGGCAGGCAGTGTGAAGACTGCCTCTCTGGCCCTTAACCCAACTTTTCTTTTCCCCTGGTCTTGAGTCCCGTGATAATCACAAGCCTGGAGTTCTGACGGAGTCGTCTATGATTGCTTAATTGGCATGAAAAAACCTACTTCGTCCCTCGTCTCAAAAAGGCACAGCACACTGTGGCCTCTGTTTTCCACATATCCCAATAGTTCTCCCTAAGGAAGCCATTTATTTTAAATTCTACCCCTTTCTCCTTAGAGTTGCCAGATAAAATACATTAAATTTGAATTTCAGATACAGTGAATAATTTTTTAGTGTACTTACATCTCACATTGCATGCACTGTGAAAATATTGTTTGGGACATACTAAAACATCGCTTGTAGTTTATCTGGAATTCAAATTTAGCTGGGAGTCTCACGACCTCCCTCATCTCCACCTCAAAGAGTGGCAGAGCCTTCAAGTTTAGGCCTGGAGACCACTGAGTCCCGCCCCTGTGGTCAGGAAGAGAACAGGCAAGCCCCCTTGATCCTACTCACCAGAGCCTCCTGAGTTCTTTGTGATGCCCTGGGGGGTGACAGTCCTCTGTGGAGAGTGGGTTTCTGTGTATTTGCATAGAGCAGGTGAGATTTTCTCTTTGATAGAACCTACTCAGAATCTGGGAGCTCTGGTAGCACAGTGCCTAAGACACTTGACTGCTAACTAGAACCACCAGCCACTCCTCGGAAGGAAGGTTGGACAGTCTACTTCCGTAGTGAAACCCAAGGAGGGGTCTCTATGAGCCGGGTCCGACTCGACGGCATATAGCAACAACAATACTCAGAATCTAACCTAAAGCAGGACTGATTTTACCTAACATCTTCCATGAGAAACAAACGTATATAGCTCTAAAGCATTTCATGGGGCACAACAGTCACTTTCATCCTTCCCATCCCCTGCTCATCATACCTATTGTGGACAAACAAAATGAAACCCCCACCAGATTGCAGGAACAGGGGGTCTTCCTCCACTGGGGACTTAGATTTAATGGCTGCTAAGGTTCCCTTTCCCCAACACTCCTTCTGGATCTCATGGCTTTCCAGTTTCCACTTCCATCTTGGCTTGGATAAAGGCTGTCCTGTTGGAGGGCAGTATCACCATGCATTTGTGTTGTCAAAGATGAATGAAAATGGCAAGAAGGAAACAAAACAGACAGGGGCTGACCCTTCCTAGGTGGGAGACCGGAGTGTGAGTAGAGAAGAAACAATGTAAGTAATGATGAATAACCATAAAGTCAGAGGATTAGCCAGAGTTAGACTCACCAACTAACAACCCATTTGTTCATTCAACAAATATTTGTAAGTGCCAGCTACATGAAGGGACTATATTATAGGCTTGGGGATTCCAGAATGATGAAGATACACAAGTCCCTACACTTATGGAGTTTATATTCTATGGGGTGACTGACTGACTGAACATGCAGGACAGGCCCCTGCCATCAAGTTGGATTTGACTCATAGCAACCCCTCCTTGGGTTTCCGATGCAGTATCACTACAGGAAGTAGATTGCCCAACCTTCCTTCCGAGGAGTGGCTGGTGGCTTGAACCGCCAGCCTTCTGGTTAGCAGTCAAATGCTTTAGGCACTACGCCACCAGAGCTCCCTTCTATGGGGTAGGGAAGTAATAAACAAGACAAATACCTGATGTGTTGGGTGATGGGTTGGAGAGGGTTGGATGAATAGAGAAAGCCTTTCTGAGAAGGAAAAAATTAAGCTGAAATCTAAATGACAAGAAAGAGTCAGCCAGGCAAAGATGGGGGAGGGGCAGCCTAGCTAGAGCCACCTAAGGTGGAACAAATAGAACATGACTTAGTCTGGATTTCTGGAACCAAGGCTGGCTCTGGAGATTCTGGAGGACAGTTAGGAAGAATGCAGGCACCTGATGTCAAAGGCTGTGGGGAGAGCAATTTCAACCTGAACCTCAGGGTCATGCCTCATAACTTCCAGAAAGTCCTAGTATTGAGAGAAAGCAGTTCTAAGTCAAGAAGTCCAAGGTTTGCAATAAACTAGAGCCTACAGGTGGCATAGTTCCTAAGGCACTTGACTGCTAATCAGAAGGCTGGAGGTTCAAACCCACCAGCAACTCCTCCGAAGGAAGACTGGGCAATCTACTTCCCGAGAGATACTGCCTTGGAAACCCAAGGAGGGGTTGCTATGAGTTGGAATTGACTCCATGGCAGTGAGTTTGTCCGTCTGTCTGTTTTTTTACAGCTAGGCTGGGCCCTGGGATAGCCTGCAGCAAGGCCACCAGGAGGGAGGCACTGACTGGGACTTTGCTCCCTCAAGTGCCATGTGATACGAGCAAATTCAGGGAGCTTGAATGGCACCTGGGTGGAGGCAGCAGGGCAGCTGGCATTATGCCCTCCCCCAGAGAGGACTACAGGACCAGCCCCAGCACACTGGGGACACTAAGACCTGTGTGAGGACATATTCTCCATCTTGTTGGCTTTTTGGAGCTCAATGAGTGAGTCCTGACCAGTTCTTACATGGACACGTCTTTGTGTCTTTAAGAGGTTTGCAATTTCTACTCCTTGGAAAGATCAGTCATGGAAGGAAGTGGGGCTGTTTGTGTGTGGGTTCAGCTGGGGGGAGGCAGGAGTGCATGGGGGGATGGACACAGGGAGGAGGTAGCTTTAGGGAGGGGGTAGGAGGGGAGCTGTTGCATTGAGGTGGATTGTAGTCAATGTTGTGAGACGGAGTGTGTGTGGACTGTTGAATGGAGGGTGAGTTTGCTCTGTGGATTTTCACCCAAGTCACAATTGAAAAAAAAAAAGAAATAATGAGATTTCACATTTAAAAAGTAGATTTTGTGTTTCTCTTGAAAAATGGAAAGTGCTGGCCAACTGGGTCTGCCTTCATTCATGCTGGCAGTTGACCTGGGTGGTAACTGGCTTCTTTAGAAAGGACAAGTCTGTAGTTTACACCTTCCACACGAAGCTTGATTCACTCATTTGTGTGACATATGTGGTAATGGTCAGCATTAGAGTTGGCAGCTTTTATGAGTATAGATGCAGAGCTTCCACCTGATTAAGTAACAGTACTGCCATATGATATGTTCCTCATCTCTGCTTTTCTTTTCTCATTATCTTCCTCTGTCCAACTCATTCTTACCTCATGCTTGTGTGTGCATATGTATTTTTGACAGATTTTGACCCATAGGCCAAAATATATATCATGACATACCTCCCTTCAAATGAACATATTTAAAATATGTTGTTGTTGTGTTGTTACGTGCCGTCGAGTCGGACCCGACTCATAGCGACCCCTCCTTGGGTTGCCGAGGCAGTATCACTACAGAAGTAGATTGCCCGACCTTCCTTCTGAGGAGTGCCTGGTGGGTTTGAACCGCCAGCTTTCTGGTTAGCAGTCAAGTGCCTTAGACACTGAAAGGTTTGCAACTTCTGAAGTGCCCAGTCCTTTCAGGATAAGGAGCTCCTAGAAAGCTGGGTTTGGCCTCTTCAAATAAGGGTTCCTTAGAAGGTCAGTTTATCTTCAGCTTGAAAATCCTATTACATCTTGCTTCTTGGAAGCCCCTAGACTTCCCTCTGATGACACTCTGTCCCCATCCTTAGACCAGCCTTTGCCTCAGGCTCCACGTCCCCCACCTACCCTCACCCACAGTACTACCAGGCCACTTCCCTTTTCTTCTGGATGGGCAGTATATCCCCGAGACTAAAAGCAGGGCCTCTAGAGTCCAAACTGCCTGGACTCCATCTCTTTCATCTGTGTGGCCTTAGGAGTTTGGACATCCCAGTGATGGTACACTTTGACAGGCCCTGACTGGCTCTCTGCTGCCACCTCATGGACCTTAGCTTTCTTGCACCACACTCCCACTGCATGAAGGAGCTGAGGCATCTTTGATCTTCTCAAAACAATCTGACAGGTTCAGAGGCCAGAATCCCCTTTATTCAACCTCCTTGTGGCTTAGTACCTTTCTTAGTGCTCTCTCACACACGCCCCAGTAGAAAATGCTAGAACATTGTAAAAGGCACTGGGGTAACTGGGAGTTTATGCTGCTGCCTGTCTGTATTGTTCTTGGCTGTCCTGTTGTCTCTGACTCATGGCAACCCCATGCACAATGGAACCAAACACTGCCGAGTCTTGCCCCATCCTCATGATTGGTTACAGATCAGACTTGTGATCCAGAGGGTTTCATTGGCTGATTCTCTTAGAAGTAGATCCTCTGGCCTCTCTTCCTTCTCGATCTTAGTCTGGACTCTCTACTGAAACCTGTTCAGCATCACAGCAACACACAAACCTCCAATGACAGACAGGTGGTAGCTGTGCATGAGGTGCACTGGCCAGGAATCGAACCTGGGACTCCCACATGGAAGGTGAGAATTCTATTGCTGAACCACCACTGCTCCTCCCCTTTCTGTAGGAAAAGCTGAAGGAAAAAAAAAAAAAAAACAGGCCTGGCTTTTCAGAAGGCAGAGTAGGCAGGTAGACATCCCTGTGGGGACGGAGGCAACAGAGGCAGACTTTGGACACTACTCCTTCCCAACACCCATGGGGTCCTAGAACTGCACACTCATTGGCTGTGTGACCTTGGATGAGCTACTTAACCTCTCTGAGCATCAGTGTCCTCATCTGCAAAAGTTGTAATAAATAATAATTACAAAACAGCTGTGATAATTAAATGAGATAAGATATGTAAAGTTGAACAGTGCCATGCCTGGCAAGTTATCAAAGCTGGAGAAGACTCTGGGAACCTCCTGTGCTGTGCCAAAAGCCTTGAGAAAGGTGGGGACAAACATGTGAACTCATGATGGACTAAGGGTATACACCAGCTAATCCCCTCAACCAGCAGAATAAAGGGGCCTAGGGCTGAGATGAGCTAATGGAGGAGAGGCAGTGGGGAGGTAGAGGAGGAACAGACTGAAGGGGTGTCTACCTGGGGCCCAGAGGGGAAGCCCTAGCAGCCTGGGGGCTACTAGGGAACACCAGGATCCCTCCCTCAGACACCCCAAAGCAAAAGTGGTCTCCTGCTAACCTCAGGCTGAACTTCAGTCCTGGCTCCCCTTTCAGAAAAGAATGGGGGAGGAATCAGTCGGTCCCTACTCCATTAGAGGAGTAGTGTCTGTCCCCAGTGGGCACACAGAAGCTGGCTCACATGTGAGAGAATGAAGGTTCAGTCCCCAAGGCAGCTCAGTTGGGAAGAGAAGGGCACCAATAATCAGAAAGGTGTTAAATCCCACAGTCACTCTCAAGAAAGAGGGGTTACAGGAATGGATTAGAAGAACCTTTGCAGTGGAAAGATGTTGAAGATACTTCAATGTCTATGAAGATATCAGATCATGCTGGAGCATCCCAGAGCTCTGTCTACAGTTGTTGTTGTTGTTATCCATTGAGTAAGACCCCCACTCATGGAGGGGGTGGCTCATGCACAACGGAAGAAACACTGTTAGGCCCTGCACCATCCTCATGATGGTTGTGGATCAACCATTGTGATCCATATGGTTTTCATTGGCTAAGTTCTGGGAAGTGGATTGCCAGGCATTTCTTCCTCATCTGCCTTAGTCTGGATCTCCATTGAAACCTGTTCAGCATCACAGCAACACAAAAGCCTCCACTGACAGATGGGCGGTGGCTGTGCCTGAGGTGCGCTGGCCTGGAGTCAAACCTGGATCTCAGCACGGAAGGGGAGAATTCTACCATTAAACCACCACTGACTGAACACTGTTCAGAGTACAGTGAGGGTATTCGTTCTACATAGGGGCAGAAGGCACAGGAAAAGCTTCGGAGAAGACGGGTTTACTTTGAGCCTGGAAAGATAAGTAGAGTTCATCAGACATGAAGTATGGGGTCTTATTCCAGGTGGGGATGAGGTGGAGAAGGTGATGGCTCAGGTAGAGGGACAGCTTGGGGGGCTTGGGAACTGCAGGTAGCTCTGTATGGCTGGAGGTCAGAGTACAAGAAGATGGCAAACCAGAGGCCCAGGCACTGAATCTCAAAGGGCCTTGAAGGACATGCTGAGGCTTTTGGATTTAATCTGCAGCCTCGCTGAGTTGCAGCATGGGTTTAGGTTTTAAGCAAGGAGGGGAAAACTTGAAGCTGATCAGACTCTGCTCAGGGGTCTATCTGTTTTCTCATGCACTGAAGATACCTACCTCCTAGATGGCTGTGAAGATTACATGCATGGATGTGTGTAAGTCCGTTTTGTGAACTCTTAAGTCATGTTGACACGAAAGCCCTAAGCAACAGCTGGTCCTTGAATGGCAGGCCATTGGATTGGAGACATGGATGTGTGAACCGGAGAGAGCCTGGACTTTGGAGACTAGCTGATTCAGATTTAGATCTTGGTTTCAGCATTGCCTAGGGTGTTCTTGGGTATGCAAGACTCACCATTTCACCTACAAAATGCGAACACAATATCTGTCTCTCAGGGAGGCTCTTGTTATCTGCTGTCGAGTCAGCCCCTGACTAATGGCAACCCGTGCACAACAGAAAAAATGCTGCCCTGTCCTGCACCATCCCCATGCTTTTCATTGGCTAATTTTTGGAAGTAGGCCTTTCTTCGTAGTCTCTCTTAGTCTGGAAATGCCACTGAAAGCTCTTCGTTGGTCTGGAATTGAACCCCAATATTAGCATGGAAGGTGAGAATTCTACTATTGAGCTACTACTGCTCCCAGGGAAGCCATTAGATGAAGGCTATTGTGCCCAGCATAGAGTAAAGTTTTGTATCACTCAGGATTCTTTGATTGCAAGCAACAGAAACTCAGCTCTGACTACTTAGGAAATAAGAATATTAATGGAAAGTTACAAAGGTCCCATAAAACCAAAGAAAAGTCTGAGCAAAATAGGCCTTAAGAAGGAACAGGATCAGCCAGTCCTTGGATATTAATGGATGACTTTTCAGGGTGTGTCATCAGAATGAAATCAGTTCCAACCATGTTCAATCCTTGTTTATCTTGCACAAGATTCTGATTTCTTGGAGAATCTTGTTTGGCTAGCTATGGTCTCATGCCAAATTGTTGCCTAGACAAAGAGTGGTTTGGGGAGGAGGCTTGATGAATGCCCCATCAAGGCTAATGCAACAGGGGAGGAAAAAGGGCCACTAAGAGAGACAAAGACAGAGCTGCTCTCTACAACATTTTGGCCAATGATGGTCATCTCAGTTATATTGGGTTCCTTGAACTTCATTTATCCCTTAGAAGTCTCCCTAGTCTTTGTTGTTTCTGAATAAGCACTGTGAGAGGACCAGGGTTGAGTGTCTTGAAATCCTTCAGGAGTTCCCTGCTCACACTCTCATCCTACCACTCACTGCATTACATTGACATTATTTGTTCATGTCAGATGTTCCTACTGATTCCTAAGCTCCCAGAGAGTTGTTGTTGCTGCTTTAGCTGCTCTTGAATTGCCTCAACCCCACATTGGGAACCTCATTTATAACAGAACAAAACATTGCCAGTCCCATGCCATCTTCATGATCCTTGGTATGTTTGAATTAATTGTTGTAGCCATTGTATCAATTCATCTCATGGAGGGTTTCTCTCACTTTTGCTGGTCCTCCACTTAACCTTCTCCAGGGATCAGTCCATCCTGATGACAGCTTCAAAATTAAAAAAATATTCTGTGACCCATAAAGTTTTCATTGGCTAATTTTTAGAAGTGTATTGCTGAGTCTTTCCTCCTAGTCCATATTAGTCTGGAAGCTTCACTGATTCCTGTCCACCATGTGACCTTGTTCCTACTCATGTAGGAACAAGTCCAACATGTGACCTTGCTGGTATTTGAAATACTGGTGGTATAGCTTCCAGCAACACAATAACATGCAAGCCAGCACAATACAACAGACTGATAGATGGGTGATGGCTCCCAGATGGTAGGGGTTAAATATCTGTATCTCCATTGCCCAGCATACTCTCTGGAGCCTTGGTGAACTATTGCAGGTAGTTCAGACCTCATCTCCAAGGAGGTTTTAAGAAGTAGCACTGTCAGGATGAGAAAGACATAGAGAGGTACATGGGAGGTACAGATAACAAATATGAACGCTTTTACACATACAGTACTGCATTGTCAGTGAAGGCAAATGTGGGTATATGGGTGGATAGATGGGTGGACAGGCTGAATGATTAGGTATGTCTATGAAATGGGGAGTGTATCCAAGAACAT
>NW_006921743.1:1648249-1661587 GCF_000298275.1 Orycteropus afer afer
GAATTTGCTCTGTAAATCTTCACCCAAATCACAATTAAAAAAAAAAAAAAAGTAGCACTGTCAGAGGAAATGGGGTGATGGCTCAACAAGAAGGACAATAGCTGTCGGCTTTAGTGTGCTTTTCTGTTTTTGATTTTGAAAGAAATCCTCCTTTCCTCCAACTGTCATCACTTAACATGTATCCTTCTTGGCAGGTATTTCTCTGGAAGATATGGTAGAGGTTAAACAATGGAAAAAGTCTTAATCCTTGTATTCAAAGAGGAGAGTGGTTGCTGAGGACAGCCCTGGGGGTTATCTGGGCTCCGGCACCACTTGGGGGTGACAGTCATGCTCTCTAAGCCTCCTTTCCCATTTAGCATCAAAGGGCTAAAGAGGTTAGGAAAGTTTTTGTAAGTAGCAAACATTTTAAGGGAGAGTCCCTAGGTGGCACAAATAGTTAAGTTCTTGACTGCTAGCTAAATGGTTGGCAGTTCAAACCCACCCAAAAGTGCCTCAGGAGACAGACCCTGCCATCTGCTACTGAAAGGTCACAGTCCTGAAAACACTGTGGAGCAGTTCTACGGGGTCACTATGAGTCAGAATCCAACAACAACAACCATTTTAAGTGTTAGGCTGCTGGCCTTCCCTGACTCTCATTCCAGCCTTCCCTCTTTGACCATCAGATCTGCAGTCTCATGAGGTCTGGTGCCTGAGGGCTGGCACTTTGAGGTTCCTGTAGCTTTTGTATTTAGGATGTGTGCCATTTATAACTATTGACTCTGTTTCCAGAAAAGAGGGGCATTTGCTTCCTCTATAAACCCTGCTCAATGCTGCCTTCCTACTGGTACCCAGGGGTGCCGGTAAATAGCCCCCAGACCTTAACCAGATGAAAACACTATTTCTGTGCAGAAAAATGAATGGCTTCTGTGTGCGTGGAAAGAACAAACTCATCCTCTGACAGAGAACTCCTTGTCTCTGCAGTAGGGGGTTAGGCAGTTTATCCATCTGGGGTGAAACCTTGTGATTTCCAGAGAAATGTTGGGGAAAATGAGGTTGAAATGGCCCAGGTCAGAGGCATGTTCTATAACTTCCTTCCTGACCAATCTATGGAAGTGTTTAGGGTGAGAGGATATGTTGGGTAAGTCAGATTTTTCGAGAGACTAAGAGATTAAAAACTCATTCTCATTAAAAAAAAAAAAAAAAAATTCTATATAGCATTTTGATTTTGTTTAATCCAGTTGATTTGAGTTGTCATCTGAAGGGGAAATCCCTTTCTAGAATTACAATGCCACTGGACAAATCTATCATCTTAAACATTGTCCTGGTAAACATGCTGAAACCTGGAGAAGTCCATTTTGTGAGTTAGTTAATCTAGTGGCCTTATCTCTGCATTCCCTTCCTGTGGTTTATCACTGAGCTCTTTATTGGACCAGCCCAGTGACTGCTTGTCAAAAAATTAAAGAGGTTTCAAGGGTCCAAGCTTGACATGCCAACTTAAAGAGGCAGTGGTGACCCTTCAAGACTGATGTGGGAGCTCTCCAAGGGAAAGATTCCTTTGAAAATCAGAGTCAAAGCTGCTGGCTTTGGGGGATTAGAGTTGGAAATGATCAAGAGACCCAAGGAGTCCCTGGGTGGCACAAACAGTGAAGCACTTGACTACTAGCCAAAAGACTGGCAGTTCAAACCCACCCAGAGGCACCTTGGAGGACAAGCCTGAAAACCTGCTTCTGAAAGGCCACAACCTTGAAAACCTTATGGAGTACAGTTCAACTCTGCATATATGGGTTTGCCATCAGAATCGACTCAAAGTTAAGTAATAACAACACAGGAGAACCAGCAAATTTTCTTTTGCCAGGCACTGTGCTTACAGGGGAGTCCCTGGGTAGTGCCACAGTTAACATGCTTGCTGCTCACCAAAAGGTTGGCAGTTCAAATCCAACAGAAGCATCTCAGAAGAAAGTCCTGGTGATCTACTACCCCCCCACACACACACACACAAAATCAGCCACTGAATAGCCTGTAAAGCAGTTCTCCTGTGACACACATGGGGTCACTGTGAGTCAGTTCAATTCAATGCAAACTGGTTGGTTGGTTGATTGGTTGGTGCCTATAGGTTTGTGCCAGCCCTTGGGGGATTAGCTAGAGTCTCAAGGGGACATCATCTAAGAGCAGCTTGGCTATGGTGGGATCAGGAACTTGCCCCTTAGAAGTCAGGCTGTTGGTGTATTTCTTGTTCCTGTGTATTTTTCTGGAGGTCCCCTTAATGTTAAGTAAACTCTGTAATTTTTCAGCCAGTACTAGCTTGACTGTGAGGAACCAAAGGGTTTTAATGAGGCATCAGAACAGCCTGGAAGTCAATAGAAGCAACAGCAGGAAGTAAATGAGGGACCCCAAGGGGAAGCGAAAACTCAGAGGATAGTCAGGAACTCTTGCCCAACCCCCTCCCCCATGCCCAGAGATTCCTTCCATGTCTAAACTTTAAGAGCTGTGTTTTTTCCACTGTATGTTATTGGTCCAATATGACTGGGAAACACTAACTAAAAATGGTAAGCAGATTTCTTCATTGCAACTTTTCTAGCATCCTCAGTACTCTAATGTGCTTTATGAATCTTCAAGAAAAGGCTGTTGCCAGAAGAGTTTTTCAAACGTCATATCATATGGAGTGAAGTCCTGCTGGCCTAGTGCTCCAAGGAACACCCTTTGGGATGCATCAACACATGGGCTTTTCCTGCAGGCCTAGCTTCTCATGTTCTTGTTGTTATGTGCCATTGAGTTGGACCCGACTCATAGCGACCCCTCCTTGGGTTTCTGAGGCAGTATCACTACGGAAGCAGATTGCCCAACCTTCCATCCGAGGAGTGGCTGGTGAGTTTGAACTGCCAGCCTTCTGGTTCGCAGTCAAGTGCCTTAGGCACTATGCTACCACAGCTCCTAGCTCCTCATAGGGTTGCCTTATTCTTTCAAATATTTAATAAAGAGTCCAGAACCCAGTCCCTTTCCTCAAAGAATTCAGTCTATAAATGCATATTAAAAAGAAACAACAGAAACCAGTTGTTGTCAAGTTGATTCTGACTCATGGTGACCCATGGGTGTCTGAGTATAATTGTTCTTCATAGGGTTCTCAGTGGCTGGGACCTTTTGGAAGTAGATGACCAGGCCTTTCTTTTGAGGTACCTCTGGGTAGGCTCAAACTGCCAACTTTTCAGTTAGCAACTGAGTGTGTTAACAGTTTACACCTCTCAGGGACTCCTAAATTACAGTAAATGTATTGAATTTTTACTGTAAGCCAAAGACAGGGGTCCAGTCTGTCTTTGTTCTGCAAGCATGATCAGCTCAGAGGAAAGGTGGATTTCCAAGAGGTAAACTCATTAGGCCTGCTGCTGTCCCTTCCATTTTCCAAATATACCCTTCATCCAATCGGCCTCTCTGCCTTCTCACTCCATTTCAGTTCTCTTGAGCATAGGATTTTCTTTTCTTTTCATTTTTATTGTGGTGAAAACATGCACAACAAGTTATTCACCAACATAACAACTTCCACATTTACAGCTCAGGAACACTGGTGACATGTTTCATGTTGTGTCATCATTATGGCTATCCTTTTTCAAATATTCCACCATTATTAGTATAAACTCAGTGCTCTGCAAACAAAATTATCCCCTTTCCCTCTCCCTGGTAACCACTAATAATCTTAGGTATATGTGTGTGTGCGTGTGTGTGTGTATTTTTCCCCAAAAAACCTATCTGGGAATTTTCCCTCCCCTCCTTTCCCTTCCCCTCCCTGGTAACCAACAAAGAAAGTTTCCTTCCTTGTATTAACCTTTCCTTGACTTTTCACAATAGTGGACTTACACAGTATTTGTCCTTCTGTGATTAACTTGTTTCATGCAGTATAATGTCCTCCAAGTTCATCCACATTATGTGGTGTTTTACAGATTCTATGTTATTCTTTAGAGTTTCATAGTATTCCATTGTGTGTATGTACCAAAGTTTGTTTATCCATTCCTCATTCGATGGACACTTAGGTAGTTGTTTCCATCTCTTTGCTATTGTAAATAGTGATGCAATGAACATGGGTGTGTATATATCTATTCAGGTCCTGCCTCTCACTGCTTTAGGATATGCACCTAGTGATGAGATTTCTGGGTCAAATGGTATTTCTATTTCTAACTTTGTAAAGAATCACCATATTGATTTCCACAGTGGTTGTATCATTTTACAGTACTACCATCTGCCTTAGAAACCCAAGGAGGGGTCACTATGAGTCAGGTCCGACTCGACGGCACATAACAACAACAACAATTAATGTATAAGAGTCCCAATTTCTCTACATCCTTGCCAGCATTTGTTATTTTCTGTCTTGTTGAAGTTTACTGTTAATGCTGGGGTGAGATGGTATCTCATGGTTGTTTTTATTCACATCTCTGTAATGGCTAGTGATCATGAACATTTCTTCATGTTTTTGTTGCCTGATTGAATATCTTTTTGGGGAAGTGTCTGTTCATGTCTTCTGCCCATATTTTAACTGGATTAAACATCTTTTTATTGCTGAGGTGTTGGAGTTTTCTACAAATTTTAGAGATAAGTCCTTTGTCCGATATGTCATTGCTGAATATTTTTCCCCATTCTGTACGTTCTCTTTTTACTCTTTTGGAGAAGTCTTGATGCACATAAGAATTTAATTTTTAGAAGGTCTCAATCATCTAGTTTATCTTCTGCTGTTTGTGCATCTTGGATTATGCTTGATAGTCTATTTATGCAATAAATTATGGTTAGGGCCCTTAAGTTTGCCCCTATTTTTTCTTTGATGAACTTTATAGCTTTAGGTTTCACATTTAAGTCTTTGATCTATCTGGAGTTAGTTTCTGTGTATGGTGTGAGGTATGGATCTTGATTCATTTTTCTGCAAATGGATATCCAGTTTTGCCAGCACCATTTGTGGAAGAGACTATCTCTTCCCCATTGAATAGATTTTGCCCTGTGTCAAATATCAGCTGACCAAAAGTTGATGGATCTATTTCTGGGTTCTCAATTCTGTTCCACTGGTCTATGTGTCTGTCATTGTACCAATACCAGGCTCTTTGTTGACAACTGTGCATGTAGTGCCTAAGACACTTGACTGCTAACCAGAAGGCTGGCGGTTCAAACCCATCAGCCACTCCTCAGAAGGAAGATGGGGCAATCTACTTCCATAGTGATACTGTTTCGGAAACCCAAGGTAGGGTTGCTATGAGTTGGGTCCGACTCGATGGCACATAACAACAACAACAACAATGTGGCTGTATAGTAGTTCTTGAGATCTGGGAGTGTGAGACTTCCTATTTTGTTCTTCCTCTTCAATAGTGCTTTGCTTATCCAAGGTCTCTTTCCTTTCCATATAAAGTTAGCTAGGTTTTTCTATGTCTTTAAAGAATGTTGATGGAATCTGGATCAGGACTGCATTGAGTGTATAGCTTGCTTTGGGTAGTACTGACATTTTCACAGTGTTCAATCTTTCTATCCATGAATATGGTATGTTCTTCCATTTATATAGATCTCTTATAGTTTCTTGAAGTAGTGTTTTGTAGTTTTCTTTGTATAGGTCTTCTGTGTTCCTGGTAAGATTTATTCCCAAGTATTTTATCTTTTTGGTAGCTATTGTAAATGGTAGTGATTTCCTTCTCAGAGACCTCTTTGTTGGTGTAGTAGAATCCAACTGATTTTTGTATGTTGATCTTATATCCTACAACTATGCTCAATCTTTCAATAAGTTCCAATAGTTTTCTTGCTGAGTCTCTTGGGTTTTCTATGTATAGGATCATATCATCAGCAAATAGGGTTAGTTTCACTCCTTCCTTACCCATTTGGATGCCTTTTATTTCCCTTTCTTGCCTTATTATCCTGTATTGACTTCTAATACAGTGTTGAATAGAAGTGGTAATAGAGGGCACCCTTGTCTGATTCCTGTTAGCAAGGAGAATGGTTTCAGCCTCTCTCCATTGAGAATAATGTTGGCTATTGGTTTTGCATATATGCCCTTTGTTATGTTGAGGAATTTCCCATCTATTCCTATTTTTCTGAGAGTTTATTTATTTATTTTTAAAATCAAGAATGGATGTTGGGTTATATCAAATGCATTTTTATGCATCTATTGATATGAATATGTGATTCTTTTCCTTTATTTTACTTATGTAATGGATTATGTTGAGTGTTTTTCTAATGTTGAACCATCCTTGAATACCTGATATGAATCCCACTTGGTCATGATGTATTATTTTTTGATAGGTTGTTGGAGTCTATTGGTTAGGATTTTGTTGAATATTTTTGCATCTATATTCATGAGGAAATTGGTCTGTACTTTTCCTTTCTAGTGGGGTCTTTGCCTGGTTTTGGTATCAGGGTTATGCTTGTTCCATAAAATGAATTTGGGAGGATTCCATCCTTTTCTATGTTCTGGAATAGTCTAAGTAGGATTGGTGTCAGCTCTTCTTTGAATGATTGGTGGAATTCTCCAATGAAACCATCTGGGTCATGACTCTTTTTTTGTATTTTTTTTATGACCTGTTCAATTTCTTCTTTTGTTACGGGTCTGTTCAAATTTTCTACCTCAGTCTGTGTTAGTTTGTGTAAGTAGTGTGTTTCTAGAAATCTGTCTATTTCTTCTAGGTTTTCAAATTTGTTGGAGTACAGTTCTTCATAGTACCCTGATATTATTATTTTTATTTCTGTTGGTTCTGTTGTGACATCACCCATTTATTTCTTATTCCTCTTATTTGCATCATCTCCTTCTTTTCATTTGTTAAGTTTGCCAATTTTATTAACCTTTTCAAAGATCCAACTTCTAGTCTTGTTGATTGTTTCTATTGTCTTTCTATTCTCTGTTTCATTTCTTTCTGCTCAAATTATTATTATTTCTTTCTTCTGATGAATGTAGGGTGTTTTTTTTTTTTTACCACTCTTTTTCTAATTGTTGGAGATGTTGGGTTAAGGTGTTGATTTTAGCTTTTTCTTCTTTTTGTGCTGTGTGTATTTATTGCTATAAATTGCCCTCTGATCACTGCTTTTGCTGTGTGCCAAAGATTTCAGTATCTTGTGTTTTCATTCTCATTTGAGTCAAGGAATTTTTTCATTTCATTTTTTATTTCTTCTATTACCCAGTCATTTTTGAGGAGGGTGTTATTCAGTTTCCATGTGTTTGTCTTTTTGCGTTGGCCTTCCTAGTGTTGATTTCTAATTTTATAGCATTGTGATCTGAGAAGATGCCTTGCAGTATTTCAGTGTTTTTAAATTTATTAAGACTATCGTTGTTGCCTAACATATGGTCTATCCTGGAAAATATTCCATGTGTGCTGAAAAAATGTATATTTTGCTATGGTTGAGTGAAGTGCTCTGTAGATGTCTATAAGGTCAAGTTGGTTGATCATATTGTTTAGCTTTTCTGCATCTTTGTTGAGTTTCTTTCCAGTTGTTCTGTCTCTTATTGAAAGTGGTATATTAAAGTCCTACTATGACTGTGGAGTCATCTATTTGTCTTTTCAATCTGTTAAAGACTGATTTGTGGCTCTTTCATTGAGTTCATAGATATTTATTATTGTTATGTCCTCTTGTTCAATTGATCCTTTAATCATTATATAAGGTCCTTCCTTGTCTTTTATAGGGTATTTTAGTCTTAAAGTCTATTTTATCAGAAATTAATATTGCCACTCCTGCCCTTTTGGTTGCCATTTGCTTGATATACATTTTTTCCAACTTTTGATTTTTAGTCTATTTTTGCCTTTGTGTCTAAGGTGAGCCTCTTGCAGACAGCATATTGATGGGTCATGTTTTCTTATCCAGTCTGCAACTCTTCATCTCTTGAGTGTTGCATTTAATCCATCAATTTTCAGTGTAACTATCAACAAGTATGAATTTGTTGATGTCATTTTGTTATGTGTTTTATTTTTGTGGCATTGCTGATTTCTTCATTCCGTATAATTTTCTGTGCTGAACTAATTTTGTTTATGAATCATGTTATCATCTCCTTCATTACTATTGTTTTATTTGCTAAATATTTGTGCTTGTCCTGTTTTTTATTTAGATGTGAAGGTTTATTATTTTTCTTCAAGGTTACCCTGTGATTTATTATTTTCTTCTCACATTTGAAACAGTCTGTTCTATCTCCCAATTGTCATGACTTCCTCACAATTCAGAAGTTCTGTAACTACGCTATTTATTCCATCTGTTTGGTTTGTAGTTGTCCTCATTTACCAATTGATATCTCTCTTTCCCTGTCTACAGTCTTATTTATTTATTTATTAACCGTATTTTACTTTGGATTCTTATATAATTGGGTTGGTTTCTGGGTTATGTGATCATGTGTGTTAATGGTCAGTTGTTGTTGGCTGTTATTGGTTCTCTGTCCAAAGGAATCCCTTTAGGATCTCTTGTAAGGTTAGTCTGGTTTTAACAAATTCCCTTAACTTTTGCTTATCTGGTTATGTACTAATTTCACCCTTATATTTAATAGATAATTTTGCTGTGTATATAAATTTTGTTGGAACTTTTTTCTTTCAAGCTTTTATATATATCATCCCAATGCCGTCTTGCCTGCGTGGTTTCTGCCGAGAAATCAGAGCTTAGTCTTAGTGGTTGCCCTTTGTAAGTAACTTTTAATTTTTCCTATGCTGCTTTCAGGATTCTTTCTTTGTCCTTGGTTTTGGTGAGTTTGATTATGATATGTCTCAGAAATTTCCTTTTGGGGTCTATCCTGTTTGGGGTTCTTTGAACTTCTTGAATGAATATATTCTCATCTTTCATCATATCAGGGAAATTCTCTTCCAACAAAGCTTTGACAATTTTCTCTGGTTTCATTTGTCTCTTCCTGTTCTGGAATTCCAATCTGAGCATGGCATTTTAAAATTTGACTCTCCAGACAGAGTTTTTCCTCTCTTTGGCATATAAATATGGACAGATCCTAGGAACCACATATTTTTCCCTCAACTGCTTCAAGCAAGGGGCTCAGGCAAGGACAGATGCTTTCCTACCCACCCCTCTAGCCATACCTCCTTATATTAAGTCTCCAGACTCAGATCCATAATTTAGGGATTTCTTGGAGGCAGGGGGTTGTTGTTTTCTTGTGCAGTTGAGTCAATTTCAACTCATGAAGACCCTGTGTGTTGCAGAGTGAAACTGTTCCATAGGGTTTCTTGGCTGTAATGTTTATGGAAGCAGATTGCCAAGCATTTTTCTCCATAGTGCCACTGAGTGGGTTCAAACTACCAACCTTTAGATTACCAGCCAAGTGCAAACCATTTACACCACTAAGGACTTTTTTTTAGGCGTGGGAGAAGTTAAAAAAAATAAAATAAGAGGCCTTTTTCCTCGAAAATTTTGTACTGATGAGTTTTCTGTGGATCCAGCAGGGGAGAGAACCTGTTGGCTGTATGCCCATTATTGTAGCCTTATCTGCCCAGCCATGGCTAGCATCACCACGGGGTCTTTGCCTTGTGTATGAATGAATCAGGGCATTAAATGGTGTCCCCACTGCTCCCAAAGTACATGGATAAGTCTATCCCCAAACCCAATTCCATGCCTATATTGGAACCCAGCCTCCTGCTCCAGACTTTACGCACTCTCTGGCATCATTACTTCGTGCTTCTGTCTCATACTCTTGTGTCTCATTCCTCTCATGTCAATTCAGAAGCAAAGTTGTGCATTCTTTTGTTCATACTTCAAAAATCCACTCAAACCACTCTCCTTAATGATATGTAGTCAAAGTGTTTAGGCATGGAGTACACTGATGTCTTACTTTGCATCAAAAAAAAAATAAGATGGATGGAAGGCTGCAGGGATGGACAGATATGTAATAGATATGTAAAACCATCTCTTGGTGATCTCACATGTGTCAGTGTAGAATTGTGCCCTGTTGGGTTTTCAGTGGATTACTTTTTGGAAGCAGATCTCTAGGCCTTTCTTCTGATGTACCTCTGGGTAGACTCGAACTTCCAACCTTTTGGTTGGCAGCCTAGCACATTAACTGTTTGCACCACCCAGGAATTCTGTAATAAATATGGTAAGATATTCATTGGGGAAATCTAGGTAGTGGGTATATGAGTGACTACTGCATCATTTTCTCAACTTCTTTATATACTTGAAATTTTTCATAATAAAACTTTTTGGGGAAATCCACCAAGCATTTTGTGATTTTTGTAACTTGACTGAAGATGGGAAGGGTTTGCAGGAGAGAGGTCACATCTCAAGATCCTCGGCCTTCCGGCATCTTGCTCATGCTGCCTCCTTTTCCACTCTCTCTGCCCCTCACTCCCAGCAAAACCAAGAAAATTCTTCCCCTCTTCCAAGCAGAGCAGGTCCATTTATCCCTTATATAAATAAGCCAAAGATGGGCTCTTGGCACTGGTTCCAGATTAATGCACAAGCTGTGGGCCATTAGCTCGGCCTACTCATGCCAAACGCAAATTCGTTCAGATCCAATTGCTTTTAAAAAACACCCAAATAAGCCAACTTTTAACCACTAAAGTGTCCCTGATTTACATACCCTAAAAAACTGCACCCAACATCTGCTAGGCTTGTTGTTGTTGTCAACAGCCACTGAGTCAGCCTGTGACCCATGGAGACCCCATATGTTACAGAGTTGTTGTTGTTGTTGTTATGTGACGTTGAGTTGGATCTGACTCATAGTGACCCCTCATTGGGTTTCCGAAGCAGTATCACTATGGAAGTAGATTGCCCCAACTTCCTTCTGAGGAATGGCTCGTGGGTTTGAACTGCCAGTCTTCTGATTAGCAGTCAAGTGTCTTAGGAACTACACTACCAGAGCTCCCATGTAACAGAGTAGAACTGCTCAATAGGGTTTTCTTGTCTGTAATCTTTATGGAAAGGAGCTCTGGTGGCATAGTGCCTAAGGCATTTGACTGCTAACCAGAAGACTAATAGTTCAAACCCACCAGCCACTTCATGGAAGACTGGGAAATCTACTTCCGTAAACATTTACCTCTTCAGAAGCCCAATGGTGGTCACTATGAGTCAAACTCGACTTGATGGCGGTGAGTTTGGTTTTTGGTTTTTTAATCTTTATGGAAGGAGATCACCAGGCCTTTCTTCTGTGGAGCTGCTGAGTGGGTTAGAACCACCAACCTTTAGATTAGCAGCAATTGTAAACCACTTAGATGTACAGGTGGTCCCCAACTTAGGACAGGGTTCTATTCTGACAGCTCCATGGTTGGTTGCTTCTGATAAATTGAATACCTCTTTGGTTTTTTTAGTTTTCATTTTTATTACCTTTTGTGGTAGTTTTGTGCCAACTTGGCTGAGCCTGGTTTTGAATAGCTGGGCGGCTGGATATAGTTGTTCCCCATGACGAAATTATAATCACCTCCATGGTGGAATCTGCCATGAGTAGCTGAGTAGCAGCTTTAGGGATGTAGTCTGCTTCCAGAATATAAGGAGAAGCTTTGGGAATGGTCTGCAGCCTTTTGGCATGCCTGGACCCTGCATGTTGCCAAGTCTTCATTCAGCAGCCTTCCAATCTTGGGACTGTCTCTGGACTTGAACTTGTTTGATAACCTTGGGAATGTGCCTTTTTACTTGTCAACCTTGGGCTCACCAGCCTCAGCAGCAAGCAGCTGCCTGAATTAAGAAAAGGCTTCAGTGTCAGTGGGCTGGGAGCAAGAAGAGGAGCTGAACCCCAAGATCGAGGGGCTTTCTCCAGCCCCTAAGGCTGGGACTTTGAACTTGGACTTCTAGCTTCCTAAACTATAACATGGAGGTTCAAACCCACCAGCTGTTCTGTGGAAGGAAGATGAGGCAATCTACTTCCATAAAGATTTACCACCTCAGAAATCCAATGGGGGTTGCTATGAGTCAGAATTGACTTGATAGCAGTGAGTTTGGGTTGATTTGGAAACTAAGAAAATAAACTCCTGTTTGTTCAAGCCATCCCATTTGTGGTGTATGTCTGTTAGAGCAGCACAAGAGGTAACCAAAGCACCTTTTATCAGTATCTTTACAGATCTGATAGTGTTTTGAGTAGTAAATCATAAAATTGAACATCTGTGAGTGAACAGCTGAGAATAACATCAGCAAATTATGTGCTACAGCATATTATTAATAATAAAATGTATAAAATCAAAAACAGTCTGTCATAAGTGTGGTTCATTATAACTTGAATATGTCAGTAGTTACTCCCTGTAATTATGAGGACCCCAAGCTCCTTCCCGTCAGAGTTCTTTGCCCCAGAGACTCTCTTGCTGCAGAGACATCACGTATGCACATGTAACCTCCTCTTATTATCTCTTCTCTCTTAAACGTTTCTTTGCCCTCTTCCTGTGGGGGACTGTCATGCAGACTGTCAACTCCTCAGCCCCGATATATAGCTCATTGTGCAACATTGCTCTCTCTTGATTCTATATTTTACTTTGATCAGTTCCCAGGTCCCGGACCTCACTACAACCCCATAAGACCCTTTGGCACCTGTGGTAGTGAAGGTTGTGTGTCAATGTGTCTGGGCCGTAGTTTTGAGTTGTTTGGCAGCTGGATGTAATTATACCCCATGATGAGATTATAATCACCTCCATGGTGGTATCTGCTGTGAGCAGCTATGTAGCTGAAGGGGAGTTGCTTTGGGGTGTAGCCTGCTTCCAATATATATGGAGAAGCTTTGAGAAAGGTCTCTAGCTTTTTGGCACATTTGGATCCTGTATTTGGCTGAGTCTTCATCTCCAGCTCCTGCCATGTTGCCTGCTGATCTTGGGATTGTGTCATTTTACCTGCCTACTTTGGGTTCATCAGCCTCAGTAGCCAGCAGCTGCATGAGTTAGGAGATACCTTCAGCTCCATTGGGCCTGGAATAAGAGGCAGAGCTGAATCCCTAGGTCGAGGGGCATTCACCTAGCTCCTAGAGCCAGCGCTCTGAATTTGGACTTCTAGCCTCCTAAATTGTAAAAAAAATAAATTCCTGTTTGTTGAAGCCATCCACTTGTGCTATTTCTGTTATAGCAGCACTAGAGAACAAAGAGAGCACCTCACTCTTCACTGGGTGGATTTGCTAAAGAAATGCAATAGTTTACCTAAAGGCATCAAAGAACACTGTCTTCTCTGTCTCCTTCAATGAAGTCACAGCTTCTCTGAACTGGACTAGGGCCTCTGGTTCCTCCTGAGTCTTGTCTCTACTTCATTGAAGCGAGCTAGCTTTTCTCTCTCTCTCTCTCTCTCTCTCTCTCTCTTCTTAATTGTGATTTGAGTGAAAATTTACAGAGCAATTTCACTTTCCATACACCAGTTCACACACACTTTGTCTCATGACATTGACCACAATTTACCACAATGCAACAGCTCCCCTCCCACTTCCTACCCATAGTTACCTCTTCCCTGTGTCCATCCCTCCAT
>NW_006921743.1:1685987-1703602 GCF_000298275.1 Orycteropus afer afer
ATATATATATATATATACTTTGCTGGTTTTTGTGTTTCTCTAGAGAACCCAATCCAACACAGTTGGTTTCTTCAGCTTAATGCTTTTAGATGTATCACTGGGAAGGGCAGCCCATCAAAATGGCTATATCAATCACTTTTACTCCAGTATAAACAAGTTTTCAATTTTTTCTTGATAGTAGGTTATGATGGGTGAGGGATAGGGCACTGGAGCCTGATATATGAAGATGGCATCCTTAGGAGGAGTTCTGTCTGCTTTACAATGTTTTTCAGGTTGGTCCCCTTTTCTGGCCTGTGCACAGTGGAGTCTAGTAGTAGTGGGTGAGTGGTAGTGGCATCTAGAAGGGAATATAAAAATTATTACTTGGATATAGTTGTACTTTTTGAAATCAGAATTGACTAAATGGCAGTTTTTTTTAAATACATTTTATTGAGATATAATTTATGTACAGTGAAATACACAAAACTAAAGTAACACAGGTCAATGCTTTTTTTTTTTTTTGTGTTCTCTCCCCTCCCCTCTTAGCCCTGTTGTTACTCCTACCCCTGGTAACCAACAAACAAAGTTTCCTTCCATATATAAACCTTTCTTTTCCTTTTTACAATAATGAACTAGTACTATATTTGTCCTGTGATTCACTTATTTCACTCAGCATAATGTCCTCCAAGTTCATCTATGTTATGCAGTGTTTTGCAGATTCTACATTATTCTTTAGTGTTCCATAGTATTCCATTGGTCATCCATTCTTCTGTTGATGGGCACCTAGGTTGGTTCCATCTTTTTGATATTGTAAATAGTGCTGTAATGAAGATGGGTGTGCATATATCTGTTTTTGTTCTGGCTCTCACTTCTTTAGCATATTCCTAGTAATGGGATTGCTGGGGCAAATGGTATTTCTAATTCCAGCTTTTTAAGGAATCACCATACTGCTTTCCACAGTGGCTGTATTATTTGCCAGTCCCACCAGCAGTGTATGAGAGTCCCAATCTCTCCGCAACCTTGCCAGCATTTGTTACTTTCTGTCTTGTTGAACTTTGCCATTAGTGCTGGTGTGAGATGGTATTTCATTGTTCTTTTGATTTGCATCTCTCTGATGGCTAACGATCGTGAGCATTTCTTCATGTATTTGCTGGTCGCCTGAATTTCCTCTTTGGTGAAGTGTCTATTCATGTCTTCTGCCCATTTTTAAATTGTATTTTTAATCGTTTTGTTGTTGAGGTGCTAGAGTTTTCTATATATTTTAGAGGTAAGTCCCTTGTCAAATATATCATTGCCAAATATTTTTTCCCAATATGTGGGTTGTCTTTTGACTCTTTTGGAGAAGTCTTTGGAAGCACATAAAAATTTAATTTTTAGAAGGCCTCATTCATCTAATTCTCTTCAGCTGTTTGTGCATTTTGGGTTATGCTTGACAGTCTATTGATACCATAAATTAGGACTCCTAAATTTGCCCCTAGTTTTTCCTTGAGGAACTTTATAGGTTTAGGTTTCACATTTAAGTCTTTGATCCATCTGGAGTTAGTTTTTGTGTATGGTGTGAGGTATAGATCTTGTTTGATTTTTCTGTAAATGGATATCCAGTTTTGCCAGCACCATTTGTTAAAGAGACCACCTTTTGCCCATTTAATGCATTTCAGCCCTTTGTAAAAAATCAGCTGAGGTCGATGGATCTATTTATGGGTTCTCAATTCTGTTCCACTGGTCTATGTGTCTGTCGTTGTACCGGTACCAGGCTGTTTTGACTGTTGTGGCTGTATAGTAGGTTTTGAGATCCAGGAGTGTGAGACTTCCTACTTTGTTCTTCCTCTTCAATAGTGCTTTGCATATCCAAGGTCTCTTTCCTTTCCATATAAAATTAGTTATTGGTTTCTCCATATCCTTAAAGGAAGCTCTGATGGCATAGTGCCTAAGGCATTTGACTGCTAACCAGAAGATTGGCAGTTCAAACCCACCAGCTACTCCTTAGATGGAAGGTTGGGCAATCTACTTCCATAGGTATTGCCTTGGAAATCCAAGGAGGGATCACTATGAGTTGGATCTGATTCTATGGCAAACACAACAACAACAACAAATATCCTTAAAGAATGCTGATGGGGATTACATGGAATGTATAGATTGTTTTGGGTAGTATTGACATTTTCACAATGTTTAATCTTCCTATTCATGAGCATGGTATGTTCCTCCATTTATGTAGATCTCTTATGGTTTCTTGGAGTAGTGATTTGTAGTTTTCTTTGTTCAGGTCTTTTGTGTCCCAAGTGAGATTTATTCCCAAGTTTTTTTTTTTTTTTTTTTTTTTTGTTTGTTTGTTTGTTAGGTATTGTAAATGGTATTGATTCCCTTTTCAGCAATCTTTTGCTGGTGTAGAGGAATCCAAATTATTTTTGGGTATTGATCTTGTATCCCGCCACTATGCTAAATCTTCAATTATTTCCAGTAGTTTTTTTTTTTTTCTGAGTCTCTTAGGTTTTCTATGTATAGGATCACATCATCAGCAAATAGTTTGACTTCTTCCTTACCAACTGGATGCCTGTGATTTCCCTTTCCTGTCTTATTACCCTGGCCTAGGACTTCCAATACAATGTTAATATAAGCGGTGATAGAGGCATCCTTGTCTGGTTCCTGTTTGCAAGGGGAATGATTTCAGTCTCTCTCCATTGAGAATAATATTGGCTGTTGGTTTTGCATACACGGCCTTTATTATGTTGAGGAATTTCTCTTCTATCCTGATTTTGTTGAGGGTTTTTATCAGGAAAGTGTGTTGGATTTTATCAAATGCTTTTTCTGCATTGATTGATATGATCATGTGGTTCTTTTCCTTTGTTTTATTTATGTGATGGAGGACATTGATTGTTTTTCTAATGTTAAACCATCCTTGCATATCTGGTTTGAACCCCACTTGGTCATAATGAATTATTTTTTAAAATATGTTTTTTATATAGCTAAGATTTTTTTTTTTTAATTGTGATTTGGGTGAAGATTTACAGAGCAAATTCACTTTCGATATAGCAGTTCACACACACTTTGTCTCATGACATTGACCATAATTTACCAAAATGCAACAGCTCCCCTCCCACTTCCTCCCGATAATTACCTCTTCCCTGTGTCCATCCCTCCATGCCCTCCTGCCCCTGAGCAGTCTCCTGGTGCATAAGTAGCCCTTCTTTCTCCCATGATTGTTCTCTCCAAGGAGTGTATCTACCTCAGGTAAATGTTCAACTCATTTGCCTGTCTTTTGTTTGGCTGAAAGCCACAGGTGTGGGTTCAATTCCAGACCTGAAGGGCAGCTAGGGGCCATAGTCTCAGTGGTTCTCCCAGGGTCCATCAGACCAGCAAACCTGGTCCCCCCTCCCCCTTTTTTTTTTCTCCAGATGATTTTGAGTTTTGTCCACATTGTTCTCCCTCTTTATCCAGGATCTCCTACATAGATCCCCTTCCAAGTGGTTGATGTTGGTAGCTGGGCATCATCTAGTTCTTCTGGTCTCATAGTTGTATAGGCTGCAGAATGGATGATGTACCAGTTGCTAGGACTGATTGTATCCATGCATTTTTGGTTTTCTTCATTCTTCACTTTGGACAAGGAGAGACCCATTGTTGCATCTAGATGACAGCTTGCAAGCTTTCAAGATCCCAGTCGCTACTCGCCAAAGTAGGAGGTGGAACAATGTTTTGTGTAGTCTGTTATGCCAATTGAGCTTGATGTCCCCTGTGACTATGGTCCCGAGCCCACAGGTTCAACTACTTGGTTCCTCTGGGTAGCTGGCTGTGATCAAGCAGTGAGTACCACCTTATCTCTTGTCAGCTCTACTATACACCTGGGAATTCAGATAATACATATAAACTTATAGGACCATCATCTGCCAACCCTATACATGTTCTTGGACACGCTCCCCACTTTATAGACATACCTACTAGTTCAGCCTGTCCACCCATCTGTCCACCCGTCTATCCACCCGTATACCCATGTTTGCCTTCACTGACAACACAGTACTGTATGTGTAAAAGGATTCATCTTTGTTGTCTCTTCCACCCATGTACCTCTCTATGTCTTTCTCTTCCTCAATGCCACCATATTGATCACTCACATTTGGTACACTGCCCTTCTCTTTACCCAAATCAATATTTATCTCTATCTATCTAACAGTGTTCCCTACCCTACTCTCCGATCCCTGGTAACCAACAAAGAAAATGTCCTTCCATAGATAAACCTTTCCTTGACTTTTACAAAAATGGACTAATACAATATTTGTCCTTTTGTGATTGACTTATTTCACTCAGCATAATGTCCTCCAAGTTCATCTACATTATGTGATGTTTTGCAGATTCTACATTATTCTTTAGCATTGCATAGTATTCCATTGTGTGTATGTACCATAGTTTGGTTATGCATTCCTCAGTTAATGGACACCTAGGTTGTTTCCATCTTTTGGCTATAGTAAATAGTGTTGCAATGAACATGAGTGTGCATATGTCTGTTCTTGTCATGGTTCTCACTTCTTTAGTATTATATGGCTAAGATTTTGTTGAAGATCTTTGCATCTATATTCATGAGGGATATTGGTCTGTAGTTTTCCTTTTTAGTAATGTCTTTGCCTGGTTTTGCTATCAAGGTTATGCTTGCTTCGTAAAATGAATTTGGGAGGATTCCATCCTTTTCTATATTCTGGAATAGTTTCAGTAGGATTAGTGTCAGTTCTTCTCTGAATGTTTGGTAGAATTCACAGATTGTGAAACTGGGCCAGGCCTTTTTTTGGTTGGTAATTTTTTTATGATCTGTTCAATTTCTTCTTTTGTTATGGATCTGTTTATCAATGGCAGTGGGTTTGGTTTTGGGTTTGAAAATGGCCCCAGGTATTGTCATGGATTGAATTGTGTACCCCAAAAATATGTGTCAATTTGCTTGGGCCATGATTCTCATTGGTTTGGCAGTTATGTAATGATATAATCTGGCAGTTATGTAGTGATATATCATCCCTATGATGTGATCTGATGTCTTCAGCCAATCAGTTGTAATGGGATTAGGGTGGGACGCAACATCTTTATTTTCATCACAGCCCTGATCCAATGTAAGGGGAAGTTAAACAAGCATCATCTTTTATCTTACAAGGAAGAAAAGAGAGCAGAGAAGAATGGACCTGACTACCAACAAGATAGAATTGTTGGGAGCAGATAATGTGCTTTGGACCCAGAGTCCCTGTGCTGGGAAACTCCTAGACCCATGGAAAGAAAGACTGATGACAAGACACATGGATATCTCCAAGGAAAGCCAGACCCACAGATGCTGAAAGGAGACAAGAACCTTCCCCTAGAGCCAACAGAGAGAGAAAGTCTTCCCCAAGAGCTAGTGCCCTGAATTTGGGCTTCTAATCTCCTAAACTGTGAGAGAATAAATTTGTTTGTTAAAGTCATCCACTTGTAGTATTTCTGTTATAACAGCAGTAGGTAACTAAGATAGGTACAAAGTCTATGACAAAACTGTCAACTTCATTGGTTAATTAAGTACAAATCAAAATAATTAGTCAATAATTTACAACAATCACATTAGTAATCACACTGTATTTTACTACTATTGAAAAGGTACCATACTAGTTGTTGTTGTTAACAATACTCATAAGATTAACTGCCAAACAACTGAGAATCATGGCCCAGCCAAGTTCACACCTATTTTTGGCATGTTGCTGTTGTTGTTATTTGCCATCAAGTCGGCCCCGACTCATAGCGACCCCTCCTTGGGTTTCTGAGGCAGTATCACTACAGAAATAGGATTGCCCAACCTTCCTTCCAAGGAGTGGCTGGTGGGTTTTAACCACCAGCCTTCTGATTAGCAGTCAAGTGCCTTAGACACTATGCTACCAGAGCTCCATACACAATTCAATTCATGACAATACCTGTGGCCATTTTCAAACCCAAAACCAAACCCACTGCTGTTGAGTCAACTCTGGCTCATGGTAACTTTATGTACAACAGAACAAAACACTGCCCAGTACTGCATCATGGCCCGGTACTGCATCATTTTTACAATTGCCAACATGACTGAATCAATTCTTTTTCAGCTATTGTACCAATCCATCTCACTGAGGGTCTCTATTGCCCTTGTTAGCCCTCTACTTCACCAAATACAATGTTTTCCTCTGGTGACTGATCCCTCCTGATGATGTGTTCAAAGCTTGTTGTTGTTGTTAAGTGCCGTCGAGTCATTTCTGACTCATAGCGACCCCATGCACAGCAGAACGAAACACTGCCCGATCCCGCACCAGCCCCACAATCCCTGCTATACTTGAGCCCATCATCGCAGCCACCATGTCAATCCATCTCGTTGAAGGCCTCCCCCTCTTTTGTTGACCCTCCACACTACCAAGCATGACATCCTTCTCCAGGGAATGGTCCCTTCTGGAGAAACACTGTTTGGTACATTACCAAAGCAAGTTAGGTCATACAATGTTCTGTTCTGATCTATAATATTTTCATTGGCTAATTTTCAGAAGTAGATGATCAGGCCTTTCTTCCTAGTCTGTCTTAATTTGGAAGCTCTGCTGAAACCTGTCTACCATGAGTGACCCTTCTAGTATTTGAAATACTGGTGGCATAGCTTCTAGCATCATAGCAACACGTAAGTCACCACGGTGACAGAGGGGTTGTGGGCAATACTTGTGAAATTATGTATTATAGAGAGCATTTTGGCAATATCTATGAAGCTTTAATAAACGGGCATAGGCAACAGAAATATATTTTATAAAAATGACCACTGCAGTGTTTTTTTTAATAGAAATGAAAAATGTAAATGATAAAAATGATAGAAGATTTTTAATATAGTGTTGTTAGGTGCCATTTGGCTCATGATGACCCAACATGACAAAGTTGGGTCATTGGGCTCCCTAGGCTATAACCTTCATGGCTTTTTTCTCCCCTGCATAAAGATTACAGCCTAGGAAACCCTTTGGGGCATTCTACTTTATCTTATAGAGTTGCTGTGAGTTGGGAGTAACTGGGAAGCACACAACAACCACCTCCTTTACAGAAGATTGCCAAGTCTTTCTCCTAAGGAGCTACTGCGTGTGTTCAAACCATCAGCTTTTCAGATAGCAGCTGAGTGCTTCACCATTGTGCCACCAGGGCTCCTTTTGTAAATATATACAATAGGCTACTATTCAGCCACTAAAAATAGTGTTGATAAATGTTTCTTGACACAGAAAAGTATCCATACTGTACTGGTAAGTGGGAAAAAAAAAAAGCAAGTTATAAAATGTAATGATACTATTCTTTCTTTGTTTTTAAAAAAGGATGCACATATTTCTGAAACATTTAACTAATGTGCTAAGTTTCGATGATGAGTAAGTATGGCTTTTGTGATAAGGAAATTAATACAGGTGTATACTTTGTTTTATTGTGCTTTATTTTATTGCACTTTGAGATACTGTGTTTTTTACAAATTGAAGGTTTGTAGCAACTCGGTCTCCAGCAAGTCTTTCAGCATCATTTTTCTAACAGCATGTGCTCATGTTGTGTTTGTCACATTTTGGTCATCCTCACAGTGCCTCAAACATTTTCAAAATGCTATTACACACTTCATAGACTACCAAACCCAACCCACTGCCATCGAGTTGATGCCGACTCATAGCAACCCCCATTGGGTTTCCAAGGCTGTAAATCTTTACGTAAGTAGATTGCTTCATCTTCCTCCCATAAGCAGTTGGTGGGTTTGAGCAACTGACCTTCTGGTTAGCTGCCATATGCCTTACCCATTATGCCACGAAAGCTCCTTTCATGGACTATAGTATAGTGTACACATAAATTTTACATGCACTGGGAAAACAAAAATTTCATGTGACTCACTATTCTGGTGTCTGGAACCAACCTGAAATATCTCCAAGGTATAGCTCTATTTCTAAATTATTTTTGAAGGCTCCAAGGAGATCTACCTGTCTTCCCAATGGCTGGCCTGCCCTGACCTTTCCGCCTGTCCTTATACAGTGTATCACCAGTGAGGCTTGTTGGTGTGTGCTGCGCCTGGTCAGGGACGGGGCACTCTGCCAGCCCTGAAGGTCAGTGAGCACTAGCTCTCTCACAGCTGTACTCAGCCTTGCTTATCACTGGTGAGTAGAGTGGGCTCTGCCTACAGTTCTCACCATTTTCATTTTCTTACCTCGGTGAAAACAACACCAGTTCTTGTTCAAGGAGTGAAAATGAGCAATTGGCTTTTTTGTGGTTTTGTCACTAAACATGTAGGTGTGAGAGAAAGGCAATCCTGGGAATTTTCCATCCCAGGTTATGGCATGGTATGTTTTTAATTCATTGGACAGCAACAGTTGGCCTTTGCAGAAGTGCCTCCTTCAAAAGTCTTGCCTTTTATTTTTTTTAATTGTAAAAAAATATATAACACAACATTTGCCAATTCAACATTTTCACTGTACAATTTAGTGATATCAATTATTATATTAATTATGTGGTACAGCTATCACCCACAATTGTTGCCAAATTTGAAAACGCTGCCTTTAAACTTCAGGGCAGCTGTGCTAAAGTGCAGATGTGCTGCACCTACCCTGCCTCAGAAATGGGGCATTTCTAGTATCTTATGTCTATAATTGTTGTTGGTTGCCATCGAGTTGATTCTGACTCATGGTGACCCCAAGTGTGCAGGTAGAACTGTGTTCCATAAGGTTTTCAAGGTTGTGACCTTGTGGAAATAGATCGCCAGACCTCTCTTCCAAGCCACCTCTGGGTGGGTTTGCACCACCAACATTTCAGCTAGTAGTCAAAAGCTTAACCATTTGTACCACCCCAGAACTCCTCATTACATGTCTAATGGGGCTTCCAAACGGGCACCAGTCTAAGAGAGCGGGGTCTTGGGCCTCACATCAGGTAGACTGGGCTTCTTACTCACAAAACCACAGGACACCAGTGGTATTTCTATTGCCCCAGGAACTGGGTTTCCAAATGCAAAGCAGACACATTGGTTCAAAAGATTCTTTCTCTGAAAGATCGCCCAGAAAGAGATGTTTCAGTCTCTTGTTACTCAATCCTTTGCTGCATTGAATCTGCCATATAAAAGGGGGACAATCAGATACTGGCTTCCCTATTGAATGCCTTTGGATTGCCACCCACAGTCTAGGTTGGGGTCTCTAGAACAAAGTCTCTTTCCAGGGCCCAGAACTCTCCCATGCCCCCAACAACTAAATACCCAGCCACTGCCATTGGGTCAGTTCCAACTCAGCGACATCAGGTTTTCAAGACTGTAAATCTTTACAAAAGTAGATTGCCTCATCTTCCTCCTGTGGAGCAGCTGGTAGGTTTGAACCGCTGATCTTTTAGTTAGCAGCCCAACCACAGCACCACCAGAGTTCCCTCCCAACAAGTAAATACTCCTTTGTAATTAGAACTTGCTTTGGTGACCAATCTGTGCTCTGAAAAAGTTAAAGCTATGACCCTTAAGGATTATGCTAGCTGATAATTCTTGACTCTAACGCAGTAAAACCTGTGAAAGCTGGAACCGATATAAGGCGGAAATCTGCCAGAGAAGGAAAATGCAAATATTTTCCACTAAAATGAGTGACAGAAGAGTGGTCACACTCCACCCTGTAAAAGGCAGAAAAGTATCAAGATCCAGGAGAAGGCAGCCTGGCTCTCACAGGTTTCACTGTACAATGGTCTGGGTTTAGACATGGATGTTGTATGTGAAGTAAAAAGTGTAATTGTCTATAATTTTAAAGGATGAGTGGTTGACTTGTGTGCCAATCAGTTGTAAAGGGATTAGGGTGGGATGCAGCATCTTTTTTTATTTTGATATATTAATGCCTATTTTGACAAGGTAATTGGAAATACAAAGATGAATGAACTACAAATCTTGCCCTCACTGTGCTCACTGGCAGTAGGTTTCACACCTAAATCACATTGCATTTATCCCATATATAAATGTTGTTTTTATAAACTCCTAAATTTAAGCTTATTCTAGCACAGAAACAAACAAACACATTGCCATCAAGTTGGGTGGGTCTGAACTGCCAACCTGTAGGTTAGCAGTTGCTTGCGAAGAAAGCTTCATTAGGGTTCTTTTCATCCAGGTATTGAGACTTGTATACAAAAGAGTTGTGTTTTTTCAAGGTAAATCTAAGGCCAAGTTTAAATTTAGCTGAATTGCACTGTTTATTTGTTATCAACTTCAATGGCTATAAATGTAGTTATGTAGCCTGGCACAGTGCCTGATGAATAGTACTCACACAATAATAATAGTACCTCTCTGACCTGAGCATAAACTATATGCTAGGGCTTGTGCATATGAGAATTAATATAGTTATTTATTAAGGCAAACAACAGAAAGCTTTGAAATAGTTACAGTAAGTCAGGGTAGCAATTCCAAGCATTTGTGCCTCCATTTACTCCTTTCTCCACTTGTGGCAGACATTGCTGATTGATTATAGATCTCTCTCATTGAGCCTAATTTAGCCTCAGAATCCTTCTCAGCAAAAGTTATAGTTTATTTGCCTCTCTCGGGCCGGGAGAAAGAGACTGAGATTCCAGAGATTCCTTTTTACTTAGTCTCTAAGTAAGGCTGCAGTTGTGGTGCAGTGGTTAAAGTGCTTGGCTGTTTACTGAAAGGGAGAAAGATGTGGCAATCTGTTTTCCTAAAGATCACACCCTCAGAAATCCTGTGAAGCAGTTCTACTCTGTCCCTACAGGGTCACTATGAGTTGGAATCGACTCAATGACAACAGGTTCAAGGCTGCATAACTTTCAGATAAGTCATTAAATTCCTCTGAGCTTGTGTTTACATGTCTGTAAAATGGGTTCATAACTTCCCCTTACTACCTGTCATGGATTGAATTGTGTTCCTCCAATATATGTGTCAACTTGGGTAGGCCATGATTCTCAGTGGTTTGGCAGTTATGTAATGATTCCCCTTGATGTGATCTGATGTGATAAGCCAATCAGTTGTAAGAGCATTAGGGTGAGATGCAGCACCCTTAATCCTTAAGCTCTGATCTGATGTAAGGAGAGTTCCCCTGGGGTGCAGCCTGTAAAACCTCATACAAGAGATTAAAGGGGATTCTGAGAAGCAAGCAGAGAGGAGAATATCTACTACCACCAAGAAAGAAGAACCAGGAGTGAACCATGTCCTTTGGACCCAGTGTCCCTGTGCTGGGATCCTTCTATGATGAAGAGATATATATAGAGAAAACCCCTACAGCCGTCGGTGCTCTGAACTCAGACTTCTAGCCTCCTTTAGGAGCTCTGGTAGCATAGTGGCTAAAGCACTTGACTGCTAACCAGAAGGCTGGCGGTTCAAACCCACCAGCCACTCCTCGGAAGGAAGGTTGGGCAATCCTACTTCCGTAGTGATACTGCCTCGGAAACCCAAGGAGTGGTCGCTATGAGTTGGGGCTGACTCGACGGCACATAACAACAACAACAAAGTGTGAATGAATAAATTTCTTCTGTTTATTAAAGCCATCCACCTGTGGTATTTCTATTATAGCAGCACTAGATAACTAAGACACTACCCTATATAGCTCTTATGAAGTTGATATGGTAAGAGGGGTAGGAAAGTGCTTTGAAAGGTTAAAAGAATAAGGTGCTACCAAGTGGGTAGCAAGAGCCCCCAGAATTCACAAAAACAAAAGTAGCATCTTTGCCAGATGAGAGAGCTCTGTTAAGTCTTGTTTGGAACTGAGAAAATACTTTTTTTTTTTTTTTTTAACAATTTTAAATTTTTTATTGTGATTTTGGTGAAAGTTTACAAAGCAAATTCATCCTCCATACAGCAGTTCCTACATATTTTGTTTCATGACATTGACTGTAATTCCCCACAATGTAACAGCTCTCTTCCCACTTTCTCTGTGTGGTTACCTCTTCCCTGTATCCTTCCCTCTCATGCATTTGCCACCACTCCCCGCCCCCAGCTATCTCCCTGCGCAAATACTGCCTTTCTATTCTCCCACAATTGATTGCTCCAAGAAATGTATCTACCTGAGGTAAATGTTCATCCCCTAGGCCTGTCTAATGTTTGGCTGGAAGCCACAGGAGGGAGTTCAGTTCCAGACCTGAAGGGTAACTAGGGGCCATAGTCTAAGGGGTCTCCCCAGGCTCTATCAGACCAGCAAACCTGGTCTTTTTTTTATGATTTTGAGTTTTGTTCCACATTTTTCTCCCACTCTATCCTGGATCTCCTGCACTGACGCTGCTCTGAATGGTTGACAGTGGTAGCTGGGCACCATCTAGTTCTGGTCTCAAGGTCATGTAGGTTGAGGATTACATGGTCCATTAGTCTAATTGTTTCCATGTGTCTTTGCTTTTCTTCATTCTTCTTTGCTCTGGATGAGGAGAGACCCATCATTACATCTAGATGGCTGCTTGCAAGCTTTTAAGACCCTAGTGGCTACTCACCAAAGTAGGAAGTATTGTTGTTAGGTACCATCGAGTCATTTCTGACTCAAAGCAACCCTATGCATATCAGAACGAAACACTGCCCAGTCCCGTGCCAGCTCCATGATCCTTGCTGTACTTGAGTCCATCGCTGCAGCCACTGTAGGATGTGGAACAATGTTTTTGTGTAGTATTTATGCCAGTTGAGCTTGATGTCCCGTGCGACCATGGTTCCAAGTCTATAGGACTTGGAACAAGCAACCTTGTACCTTGTCAACTCTTCTATACACCCAGGTATTCTTATAGCACATACAAATACACATGTAGAAACATCATCTGCCACCCCTACACATGGTCATGGGCACAGTTCCCCCTGCCTGGACATACCTGATCATTCAGCCTGTCCTCCCATATGTCCACCCATAGATCAGTGCTTGCCATCACTGACAACGCAGTACTATACTTGCAAAAGGGTTCATTTTTGTTGTCTGTATCTTCCACGTACTGCTCTATGTCTTCCTCTTTCTCAGTGCCACCATGGTGACCACTCACTTTTGGTACTTTGCCCTTCCCCTCACCCAAATTAATACTTCTCTCTACCTATCTAGCAATGTTCCCTCCCCTAGAACTGAGAAAATACTTAAAAAAAAAAAAAAAAAAAAAACCTTACTTCCTACTAGGAGCCCTGTGGTGCAGTGGTTAAACACCCAGCTTCCAACCAAAAAGTTGGCAGTTTGAAACCACCAACTGCAATTCAGAAGAAAGATGTGTCAACCTACTTTTGTGAAAATTTACAGCCTTGGAAACCCTTTGGGAGCAGTTCTACTCTGTCTTACAGAGTTGCTAGGAGTTGGAATCAACTTAATGACCATGGGTTATTACTCTCCTCCCCCCCTTTCTTACTAATAAGGGAAAAGCAAAGAAGAAGAAAAATGGAAAAGGAACAAGAAAGAGAGGACATGACATGGCATCAGAGGCATTAGATACTAGTCTTGTTTCCCACCCTTCTAAGTGCCCTGGGAAGTTAACCTTTATAAGCCTATATCAAGAGGCTCTTTCACTGGTTGGGTTCAGCCAACAGAAGGCATCCATAGATTAGATAGAGGGACCAGGCTCCTATCTACTGGGTTGACATGGGTTGACACAACCAAAAGCCACAATTCCTACCAGGCAGAATGGCTTCTCTGGAGTTACAGTTAATGTTTTTAGCTACCACTGAGTTGTTTCTGACTCATGATGACCTAAAGTACAACAGAACAAACTGTTGCCCTATCTCGCGTTATCCTCACAATCAGCAGTAAATTTGAGCCCATCATTTTGGCTATTGTGCCAATCCATCTCTGGGGGTCTCATTTTTCCTTGCTGGCCCTGTATTTCACCAAAAATGACATCCTCCTCCAAAGCTTGATCCTTCCTATGATAGTTAAGATTACATGTCAACTTGACTGGCCCTGGTTTTGAGTGGCTGGGCAGCTGAATGTAGTTATTCCCTATAATGAGACTGGTAATCAACTCCATGGCTGAATCTACTGTGAGCAGCTGAGTAGCCACTTTAGGGATGTGGTCTTCATTCAGTATATAAGAAGAATCTTTGGGAAAGGTCTCTGAGCTTCTTGGCACATCTGGATCCTGCATTTGGCTGAGTCATCAATGAGTGGCCTGCCATGTTGTCTGCCAATCTTGACACTGTTTTTGGACTTGAACTAGTGGCCTGCTGTGTTGCTTGATGATCTTGGGACTGTGCCATTTTATTTGTCAACCTTGGGTTTGTCAGCCTCAGCAGCCAACAGTTGCCTAAGTTAAGAGAAGCTTTCAGCTTCAGTGGGCTGGGACCAAGAGGCAGAGCTGAAGCCCAGGTCAAGAGGTCTTCATCTAGCCCCTACAGGTGGCACTTTGAACTCAGACTTCTAGCCTCCTAAACTCTAAGAGAATAAATCCCTGTTTGCTAAAGCCATACATTTGTGGTATTTTCTGATAGAGCACCACTAGAGAACCAAAACACCTCCTGATGATATGTTCAAAGCAAGTGAGTCAGACAATGTTCTGTTGTGATCCAAAAGGTTTTTGCTGGCTAAGTTTTCCTAGTTAGTCTTAGTCTGGAAGCTCTGCTAAACCTGTCTACTGAAGATGACCATACTGGTGTTTGAAATACTGATGGCATAGCTTCCAGTATTCCAAGGACATGCAAGCCCCCAGAGTATGAACAACTGACAGTTGGGTGGAAGAGAGCTAGAGTTATTGTCTGGGTATTTTGGTAGCAGGCCTGTCTTTGTCCCTTTAGGCCTAGAGGTGGTTACAGGTCCCTAGGTGTGCTTTATCATCCTTATTAGTTTCCCTATATTCTGTCTGAACCTTCATAGGTAGTTGATTTATTAATCTTTCCTCTTACCCCATTTAAGTCGCCATCTGTTTCCTGCCAGAATACTGACTGATACTGACAGTTTATGGAAAATTCCAGCTGCTTTCTTTCTAGCACCTCCCCCTTTCCTCCCCTGAGTCCTGAGTGAACCCTCAGCACAGCTGCTCCTCTCCGCTGTCTGCATGGCAAGAGGACAGTGCTAACACTACAGCAGGGATACTCCACTGTGGTCCCCTGACCATAGGAGCTTTGGGATGCCAGATACCTGGGCATCCTAGATCTTCTGAATCTGAAATTCTGGAAGTGGAGCCCTGGAACCTGTGCATTAATAAGCTATCCAGGTGATTCCTATACACAATGAAGTCTGAGCGACCCTTCTTAGAGAATGCTGGGGTTGGAGATGGGGGTCACAGAGTGGTTCTTCAGGACCCCTTGACAAGGTCTCTGACTCCCATCTACCTCATTGTCCATGATTTCCTGGCCCTTGTTTCTCAAAGCTGAGCCACATTTAGGAATACACACAAGTTGGAGTGTGGAATCCTTTAAGCCCCATATCTAGCAATTGATTGCTCCTGATGATGTGTCCAAAGCAAATGATTTGAACAAAGATCACAAAGATCCATAGAGTATTACTTGGCTAACTGTTTCTTACCCAGAAGACTATGTTTCCTTACAGGACAAGTATAGCTATCAAGGGAGTTCAGCACTAAAAGGGAAAACCCAGACATCTCTGAGCACAACCATGGAAGAGGTAAGACAAGTGATGTAGAAAGGACCAACAGGTGATGGCCCTGTGGCTTTGAAAGAGAAAAGAATTTTCATCCCACTTATAAAAACATGTCCTGCCATATAGAAGTCTGGCAGATGATATTTCTGCATATGTGTTTCTATGTGCTATAGGAATGTCCATATATATAATAGAGATAACCAGGGGAAAAGTTATGGTAACTTCTTAGCCACAACCAGCCATACTGAGGGAGTGACTTGTTGAGCCTGTGGGCTTGGGACCATAGTTACGGGGGACATCAAACTTAATTAGCATAACATGCTACACAAAAACACTGTTCTACATCTTAATTTGGTGAGAAGTGACTGGGGTCTTAAAAGCTTGCAAGCAGCCATCTAAAATGCAACAATTGGTTTCTCCTTGTCTGGAGCAAAGAAGAATGAAGAAAACCAAAGACACATGGAAATAATTAGTCCAAGGAACTAGTGGACCATGCAAACCTCAGTGTACATTACCCTGGTCCCAGCTACCACTGCCAACCACTCAGAAAGGGATCAGTGTAGGAGATCCTGGATAGAGTGGGGGAACAATGTGAAACAAAAACCAAAATCATAAAAAGGATCAGGCTTACTTGTCTGATAGAGACTGGTAAAACCCCTGAAATTATGGTACCCAGATACCCTTTGGGCCTGGAATTGAATTCACTCCTGTGGCTTCTAGCCAAACAATAGACAGGTATATAGGGTGAACATTTATACCAGGTAGGTACATTCCTTAGAACAACCAACCATGGCAGATCAGAGGGGCAGTATTTGCACAGGGAGATGGCTCAGAGAGGAGGAATGCATGGGAAAAAAAGACATAGGGGCAAGGTAGCCATAGGGAGGAAGTGGGAGGAGGGCTGTTGCATTGTGATGATTGCAATCAATGTCCTGAAACAAAATGTATATGAACTGTTGTTTAGACAATGAATTTGTACTGTAAACTTTCACCCAAATCACACACAAAAAAAACATGGCCTGGTGTGGTGAGTGGAACTCCTTCTGTTGCTGTTACTAATTTTTCTATATCCTGCCTTAGCAAACAAATTAGTCTGAGAAGAAAGACAATGAGAGTGCTCCTTAGAAGTAAGGATTGCAAAACTTCAGTTTGCTTACTTTGGACACATCATCAGGAAGGACTAATTGCTATAAAATGATATTATGGCTGGCGTTTCAGTTACCTACTGCCACTCTAACAGGAATATACCACAAAGGTGATGGCCTTAACAAATAGGAGTTTATTCTTATAATTTGGAGGCTTTAAGTCCAAGTTCACAGTGCCAGGCTCTAGGGGCTGGGTGAAAGCCCCTCAACCTTGGGCTTCAGCTCTGCCTTCTGCTCCCAGCCCATTGAAGCTAGAGGCTTTTCTTCACTCAGCTGCTGGCTGCTGAGGCTGACAAGCCCAAGGTTGACAAGTGAAAAGGCACAGTCCCGATGTTACCAAACCACATGGGAGGCCATTGATTCAAGTCCATTGAAAGTCCCAAGGTCAGCAGAGCATAGCAGGCTGCTGAACAATGACATGGCTATATGCAGGGTTCAAGTGTGCCATAAACTAGAGTCCATTCCTCAAGGCTTCTCTTTATATACAGGAAGCATACCACATCCCTAAGGCAGCTACTCAGATGCTCACAGTAGATTCCACCATGGAGTTGATTACCAATCTCATCATGGGGAATATTACATCCAACTGCCCAGCCACTCAACCAGGCCCAGCCAAGCTGACACACAAACTTAACTACCTCAGTTGGTAAAGTAGAGTGTCAGTGAAAATGAGGGAAACTCTTAATGAGATGGAGTGACACATCAGCTGCAATAACAGACTCTAACACACTAACTAACCATTTTGAAGATGGTGCAGGACCGGGCAATGTTTTGTTCTGTCACACATAAGGTAGCCACGAATTAGAGCCAAACTGATGGCAACTAACAACAATAACACTCAGATACATGCAATCTATGGGTTAAAAAAAAAAAAAAAAAAAAAAAATCACCCTGGTCTTGTACCTCCTCTGTAGCAGTTGTTAACTCTGTGAAGTGTGCATAACACACACACTCAGGGCAACTGAAGCCCTGGTTTCTGCTGCCCAATTGTGTGGATAATATGGGTTAAAAAAAAAAAAAAAAAATG
>NW_006921743.1:1703702-1707983 GCF_000298275.1 Orycteropus afer afer
AAAGTAAATAAATAAATAAATAAATAACAAGTGAAGGAAAGAACATGGTAGGAAAATAAAACGGCCAACAGGTAAGATCATACAAAATTTATAGGTAATGTGTTGTGTTATTACTGAAGATGCAGCTCAAATTTGGCTTAGAGCTTTATAGCAGAGCAAGCAAAACCAAAAGCCAAATCTGTTGCCATCGGGTCAATTCTGACTCATGGTGACCCCATTACAGAGTAGAACTGCGCGCTATAGGGTTTTGTTGGCTATAATCTTTATGGAAGCACATCTCCAGGCCTTTCTTCCATGATGCCGATGGGTAGGTTTGGATTGCCAACCTTTAGGTTAGTAGACAGAGCAATGAAGCAGACAATTCAATGACAAGATTCACTTGTTTACAAAATACAAATGCTCTGGAAGCTTTGCTGATTCCAGCACACCAGAGAGCTGTCTCCTGAGGGAACTTAAGGAGAAAACTCTTCACAGGATCATTGGGGACTGGTCATTAGGGGAGGACTTTGGAGTTGAGGTGGTTCCCTCTTGATGGCTGAAGTTAGATCCAAAACCCTGGAGTCTCAGGGGACATAACCCAGCTCCTTATCCACTCTCCATCCCCTCTTCCTCCTCAGCTATAAGCTAGGATACAGCCAAGATAAAGTGGATTTGCTTGAGGGTTGCCCTGACTTTGGGGTATAGTATTTGTTACCACTAGTCCCAATTTCATTGAGTTCCACCTCTGGCTGTACATTAGAATCATTTGGTGACATTCTAGAAATATGTAATTGCCTGGGTACCACCCAGATTGGTTGACTATAGACCTCTGGAAGGGGACCCAGGAATTCAGATATATTTATTAATGTCCTAATTCTTATGTGTAGCTGGAGTAGAGACCCACTGACACTGAGTCCACTCAAAACCTGACTGTACACTAGAGTCCCTTGAAGAGCTTGTTGTGATTCCCTAGCCATACCCTCTTCCAGGGAATTCTGTGTTTTTAGCAAGAACTCCAGGTGATTCTGATGTGGCAGATTCACACATTCATATTAACCCACACAAAGGAAGGACTTGGGCTGTCCTCTGCTCTGATTGTTGCAGGCTATGTGACCATGGGCCTATTATTTAAGCTCTCTGGTTTTGTTTCCTCATCAGTAAAATGGTGAGAGAACAAATATACCGTACCCACTTCTCAGGTTGTTGTGAGCATTTCCAACTGACTAGAATGAGAGTCCATAAGGTCAGGGCCTGGGGCCTCTTTATTTTTGTCTCCTTAGCACTTAGATGAAAACCTGGCACATTGTAGGCACTCAACTAAATTGAAAATAAAATCATATCTGGGAAAATAGATTAGAAATGATTAAGTATGTCTATGGCCACCAGGTATGTATGTTTATTTGGGTGTGTGTTTGTATAGGAGGAACTCTGGTGGTGTAGTACCTAAGGCATCTGACTGCTAACCAGAAGGCCGGTGGTTTAATCCTATCAGTCAGTCACTCCTTGGAAGGAAGGTTGGGCAATCTACTTCCATAGTGATACTGCCTTGGAAACCCAAGGGGTCCCTATGAGTCAAATGACTCGAAGGCAGTGGATTTGGCTTTTGGTTTTTTGGTATGTATAGGGGTTTGGATTGAAACATACAACCCCACCATGAATCTATGGATTCATGATTTTCAAGCCTCTTGCTGAAAATGATGTGTCTTTGAGTGTGGGGCATGAGTGAGGTTGTCCTTTGGTCTGGCTTCTTCCATCTTGTGTCAAAATGTGGTGTAAAACTATTTGTAATCCAACAGGAGAGAATCAAAATTGCATGGCCAGTTGTAGACATTACTGCAAGAATTGAACATGCCAAGAATCTGCTTCAACAGGATAATTTATTTTATAACACATGTTGAAAGAGTTTCATTGTTGTTAGTTGCCATCAAGTTGGCTCCAATTCATGGCGACCCCATGGACAGCAGACAGAAATACTGCTTGGTCATGCATTATCTTTAGGATCGCTGGTACGCTTAAGTCCATTAGTGCTACCTGTGGATTTTTAATGCCTTCCAAACTAGGGGCCTCATCTTCTAGCACTCTATGAGATAATATTAGGCTATGATCTGTAAGGATTTCACTGGCTAATATTTGGAAGTATATCACCAGGCTTTTCTACCTAGCCTATCTCAGTTTGGAAGCTCTGCTAAAATCTGCCCACTATGAATGATCATGCTGGTATTTGAAATACCAGCGGCACAGTTTCTAGCATCATAGCAATACACAAGCCACCACAGCACAGAAAACAGGCAGATAAGTGGTAGATGGATTTTATTATTGTTGTTAGGTGCTGCTGAGTTGGTTCCAACTCATGGTGACCCTACATACAACAGAACAAAACAGTACCCTGTCCTGCACCATCTTTACAATCATTGCTATGGGTGAGCCCATTGCTGAAGCCACTGTGTCAATCCATCTCACCATCTTCCCCTTTTTCACTGACCCTCTACTTTACCAAGCACAATCTCCTTCTCCAGGGACTGGTTCCTTCTGACAACATGACCAAAGTACATGAGATGTGGCCATTCTTGCTTCCAAGGAGCATTCCGGCTATACTTTTCCAAGATAGATTTGTTTGTTCTTCTGGCAGTCCATGGTATATTCAATACTTTTTGCCAGCATCACAGTTCTAATGCAGCCATTCTTATTCCATTATCTTCATTATCTAAATTTTGCAAGCACATGAGGTGACTGGAAAGACCATGCCTTGAATCAGATGCACTCATTCTTTTAGAAAAATTATCTTCAACTAATGATATTCAATTAGTCTAATCAAATTTTCAAGGAGCTCTGGTGGTGTAGTGTCTAAGACATTTGAATGCTAACCAGAAAGTTGGTGGTTCAAACCCACCAGCCACTCCATGGAAGGAAGATGGGCAATCTACTTCTGTAAAGATTTACCACCTCAGAATCCCAAAGGGAGTTGCTATGAGTCAAAATCAACTTGAAGGCAGTGAGTTTGTTTTTTTTGGTAATCAAATTTTCCAAAACAAACTTTATAGTCTCTAAGTTTGTTGTTGTTGTTGTTACGTGCTGTTGAGTCGGAACCGACTCATAGTGACCCCTCCTTGGGTTTCTGAGGTGGTATCACTACCAAAGTACATTGCCCAACCTTCCTTCCGAGGAGTGGCTGGTGGGTTTAAACCACCAGCCTTCTGGTTAGCAGTCAAGTGCCTTAGGCACTATGCTACCAGAGCTCCTAGTCTCTATGTAGTGACCCCTACTGAATTAGAATTCTAGCTTCAACCAATCAACTTCAAACAACAAGAGACATTTTGGGGTTATGGGTAGTGAGAAGCCATTAGAAGTTCAGGCTCTGGGCTCACACAGACTGTTAACAGTTTCCTGTTGCTGCTGTAATGCTTAACACTAATTTATTACCTAAGGAGTCCTAGTGTTGCAGTAGTTAAGCCCTGGTAACCAAAAGATCAGCAGTTTGAAGCCACCAATTGCTTTGTGGGAGAAATATTTGACAATCTGCTTCCATAAGATTAAACCAAACCAAACTCACTGCCATCAAGTCTTTCTTGACTCATAGTGACCCCTCCTTGGGTTTCCAAGGTGGTATCTCTACGGAAGTAGACTGCCTGGTCTTCATTCCAAGGAGTGGCTGGTGGGTTTGAACCACTAGCCTTCTGGATAGCAATCAAATGCCTTAGGCACTATGCCACCAGAAACTCTATGGGGAGGTTCTACTCTGTCCATAGGGTCACTATGAGTCAGAATCAACTTGCTGAATAAGTGGGTTTGGTTTTTTGGTTAATGTATGGTCTTACAGTTTTCTGGAAGTTGGAAGTTTAAAATGGGTTGGCAGGGCTGCATCTCTTCTGGAGACTGTAAGGGAAAATTCATTTCCTTTCTTTTTCTGGCCTCAAGAGGTTGTCTGCATTCCTTAGCTTGTGGTCCCATGTGACTCCAATGTGCCTTTATTGTCATGTCCACTTCTCTGACTCCTGCCTATCTCTTTCTCTTGTAATGACCCTAGTGATTATATCAAGCCCACCTGGGTAATCTAGGTTTATTGTCCCATTTCAAGGTCCTTAATCACATGTGCAGAATCACTTTTGGCATGTAAGGTAACATATTCATGGGGGATTAAGTTGTAGACATCTTTGCTGTTAGCTCATCAGCTACTGCCCAGTTGGCCCCTGATTCATGGAGAGCCCGTGTACAATGTAATGAAACACTGCTGGTCCTGTGCCTTGCCCCTGATTAGTTGTGGATTATTGGGATCCATAATATTTTCTTTTTTTTTTTATTAGG
>NW_006921743.1:1737234-1750057 GCF_000298275.1 Orycteropus afer afer
ATCCTTTCCTTCAAGGCTCGGGGGTCCAAGATTATCTTCTGTGTCTGTATTTATTGGTTTCCCTTTTCCTTGTTGAAGAGGGTCTGTGCAATCCTTCTGCCTAGTCCGCCATCTTGCCCCGCCTCCCCCAATATATAACTTTTTAAAAAGTATTTTACTTTGTGTTAGGTGAAAATTTACACAGCAAAGTAGGTTCCCATTTAACAATTTTTACACAAATTGTTCCATGACATTGGTTACGATTTTTACAATGTGTCAGCATTCTCATCATTTCCATTATGTCTGTTCTGTTTTCATTAATCTAACTTCCCTGCCCCTCCTTTTCTTCTTATCATTGCTTTTGGGTAAATGTTGATCATTTGGTCTCATACAGTTGTGTCCACCTTTTTGCTATCGTGAATAATGCAGCAATGACCATAGGTGTGCATATGTCTATTTGTGTCAATGCTTCTAGATCTCTAGGATATATACCTACGACTGAGATTGTTGGATTAGAAATTCTTTCAATTTCTAGTTTTTTGAGGAAGCAACATACTGTTTTTCATAGTGGTTGAACCATTTTGTAATCCCATCAGCAATGTATGACTTCCAATCCCTGATATCTCTTTAATGGCTAATGATCATGAGCATCTTTTCATGTCTTTGTTGGCCACCTGAATGTCCTTTTTGGTGAAGTGTCTATTCATGTCCTTTGCCCATATTTTGATTGGATTGTTTGTCTATTTGTTCTCGAGTTGTCAAAATTATCTATGTACCTTAGAAAATTTTCTATTTTCTATCTACTTTAGACCCTTATCAGACATGTCACTGTCAAAGATATTTTCCCAGTCTGTAGGTTCTCCTTTTACTCTTTTTGTTTGGTTTTTGATGATAATAAATATTTAATTTTCAGCTTGTCCCATTTATCTAATATATCTTCTGCCATTCTTACAATTTTAGTTTTGTTTACTAGTCTATTTATACAGAAAACTGAGGTCCCTTAGTTTTGATGCTATGTTATCTTCTAGGAATTTTATAGTTTTAGCTTTAACATTTAGGTCTTTGATCCATTTTGAGTTAGTTTTTGTGCTTGGTGTGAGGTATGGATCCTGTTTCACTTTTCTGCAAATCTAGTTTTTCTAGTACTGTTTGTTAAAGGTAGTGTTTCTTCCTCATTGTATGGACTTCAACCCTTTGTTGAAGATCAGCTCCCTACAGATGGGTAGATTTACTTCTGAATTCTCAATTCTATTCCATTGATCTATGTGTTTGTCTTTCATTGACCCAACCAGGCTGTTTTGATTTCTATGCCTGTAAAGTAAGTTTTGAGATCTGGAAGTTTGAGATCTCCTACTTTGCTCTTCAGTGTTGCTTTAGCTGTTTCAGCCTCCTTCCTTTCCCTGTAAAGGTGGAGATTAGTTTCTCCATTTCATTAAAGAATGTTGTTGGTATTTGGATAAGCATTGCATTATATCTATAGATTGCTTTGGGTAATATTGACATTTACTATCCATGAGCATGGAATGTTTTTCAATTTATGTAGATCTTTTATAATTTCTTGCAGTAGTGTTTTCTAGTTTTCCTTGTATAAGTCTTTTATGTCCCTGGTTAGGTTTATTCCTAGATATATTTTCCTTTTGGGAGGGTATAGGGTCACTATGAGTCAGAGCTGACTTGACAGCACCTAGGAACAACAATAACAACATTGTAAATGGCATTATTTTCTCGATTTCCTTTTCAGGTTCCTCTACATTAGTGTAGGGGAACCCAACTGATTTTTGTGTGTTGATCATGTACTCTGCTACTTTGTTTGTATTAGTTCCAGTAACTTTTTGTGGAGTCTCTGGGATTTTCAATTATGATCATGTCATCTGCAAATGAGGATAGTTTTACTTCTTCCTTTCCAATTTGGATTCCCTTTATTTCCCTTTCTTGCTTTATTGCTTTAGCTAGGACTTCCAGTATAATATTGAGTAAGAGTAGTGATAAAGGGCAAAGGAGTTCCAGTGGCACTATGTAAGGCATTGGGCTGCTAACTAAAAGGTCAGCAGTTCAAACCCAACAGCAGCTCCATGGGAGAAATATGAGGCAGGATAAGGCAGTCTTCTGTAAAGATTTACAGACTTGGAAACCCTATGGGGGTTGCTATGAGTCAAAATTGACTCCATGGCAGTGGGTTTTGTCTCATTTCCATTCTCAAGGGGAACACTCTCAATCTTTCTCTTGAGAATAATATTGGCTATTGGTTTTGCATATTTGCCTTTAATTATGTTGAATAATTTCCTTTCTAGTCCTATTTTGCTGAGATTTTTTGTCAGGAAATAATTTTTTTTTTTAATTTATATATAAGTAATTTCTCTGATCATAGTCATAGTCTGGCTCACTGTGCATGAGATTGCACTGGGCTGACACTACCTGGATGGGCATTTAAGGCAGTATAGCCAAATAAAGTGAAGCCTCATCCTTGGCCAAACCCTGTTACAATCAATTAGCAGGGAGTTCTGAGAACTTCTTCAGCGCATGAGTTGACCGTGAACTTGTTGCTCCCATTTGCCTCTCTCTTACTGTGGAGATGGAACTTGCACTAGGCCTCACTTCCAGGGGCCTGAGCTCTAGTCTCAGCTCTGCCCCATTTCAGTGAGCATGAACTAGGCATATCATTTAACTCTTATGAGCTCCTGGTTCTTACCCCTAAAGTGGAAACTCTATGGAGTTTCAGGATTATCAGTCAAAATCAGGGTTTCAGGATTATCGTGAGTATTATGATCATGACCCAAATGAAACTCAATCAGGGCTTCCACTGTGGGCCCAGGCATCGAGGGCAGAAGGTGTCTGGGACGAGAGTACTATCAGACAATCTGGGACATGGATTTTTATCAAATTCTGTGACAATTGAGATGAGATTATGACTCTTTTCCTTTGTTTTATTTGTGTGGTGAATTATGTTGGTTGATTTTCTATGTCGAACCATCCTGTATCCCTGGTATGAATCTCACTTGATCATGATACTGCTTTTGCTGTATCCCAAAGGTTTTGGTAGGTTATATTTTCATTCTTATTTGATTTTAAGGATTTTTTTAAATTTTATTTTTTATTTCTATTGCCCAGTAGTTTTAAAGTAAGGTGTTACACAGTTTTCATGTATTTTTTTCCCTTGTTTTTTCTGTTATTGAGTTCTAGTTTTATAGTCTTATGATCAGAAAAGATGCTTTGTGTTATTTCAATATTTTTGAATTTTTGAGGCTTGCTTTGTGCCTAAAATGTGGTCCATTTTGGAGAATGAGCCATATGTGTTGGAAAAAGAATGTGCACGGTGCTGCTGTTGGGTGGTGTATTCTGTATATATCTATGAGGTCAAGCTGTTTTATTGTGTTACTTAGATCTTCTGTGTCTTGGTGAGTTTTTTTTTTTTTTTATTGTTCTGTTCATCATTGAAAGTTGGTGTGTTAACATCTTCTACAATTATTGTAGAACTGTCTATTTTCTTTGAAATTCAGTTAAAGTTTGTTTCATGTATTTTGAAGCTCTGTCTTGTATGTGTAAATATTGTTATGGTTATGTCTGCTTGGTGGACTGACCCTTTAATCATTATATATATATGTTGTTGTCGTTGTTATGTGCCATCAAGTCAGCCCTGACTCATAGCGACCCCTCCTTGGGTTTCCAAGGCAGTATCACTACGGAAGTAGGATTGCCCAACCTTCCTTCTGAGGAGTGGCTTGTGGGTTTGAACCGCCAGCCTTCTGGTTATATATATATATATAAAATATAATATAGTTATATATCTATGTATATGTATGTATGTATGTGTATATATATATATATATATAAAATGACCTTCCTTGTCTCTTACAGTGGATTTTGACTGCAAATCTATTTTGTCAGAGATTACTTATGCCACTCTGGTCTCTTTTCTTTACTGTTTGCTTGAGAAATATTTTTTTTTCCTTCCTTTGATTTTTAACTTACATATGTCTTTGTGTCTAAGGTGTGTCTCCTGTAGGCAACATATGGATGGGTCTTTTTTTTCTTTTAAATCCTTTCTGCTACTCTCTTGAGGGTTCATTTAAACCATTTGCATTCAGTGTGATTATCAATAGGCATGAATTTACTCCTGGCATTTTTTTATGCTTTTCTTGTAGTGTTAAATGTTTCTTTGTTATGCTTAATTTTTTGTGCTGAGTTCTTTTTGGTTATGAATTTTCTTTTTGTTTCCTTCATTGTTGTTGATGACGTGTTTTCTGAGTCTTTTTTATTTTTTTCTTTTTTCTTTTGGTGAGTTAACTTATTAATTTCCTTTGTGGGTACTCTGAAATTTACCTTTACCTTCTTAAGTTGAAGAGTTTGTTGTATGTTGATATCGTCTTGACTTCCTCTCCATATGGAAGTTCTATAACTACACCATTTATCTCTCCTTTTTGTTTTGAAGCTGTCATTGTTTACAGATTGATATCTCTGGTTTCCTGTTTTCAGTTTTGCAGCTTTATTTTGCTTTTGAGAGTTCTTTATCTGGATTGGTATCTTGGTGATGCTCTCATGTGTCTTCATCTTTGTGTGTCTTCCTCTCACATTGTGTCTGATATCAATAACTCTTTGGTTTTATTTATTTTTCCTCATTTTTTTTTGTCTTTAGTTTTCTGTCCAGAGGACTCCCTTTTATATTTCTTGTAAGGCTGGTCTGATTCTTACAGATTCTCTTAATTTCTTTTCATCTGGAAATGTCCTAGTGTCACCATCATGTTTGAAAGATAATTTTGCTGGATATATGATTCTTCATTGGCAATTCTTTTCTTTCATCATATTATATATGCTATCATATTGCCTTCTTGCTTACATGGTTTCTGCTAAGAAATCAGAACTTAGTCTTATTGGTGTCCCTTTGTACTGATATTTTGTTTTCCCAAGCTGCTCTCAGAATTGTTTCTTTGTCTTTGGTTTTGGAAAGTTGGATTATGATATGACTTGGTGAGTTTCTTTTGGATTTTATCCTGTATGGGGTTCATTGAACATCTTGGATGGAACCCTTCTTTCATGATATTAGGGAAGTTTTCTGCCAATAAATCTTCTACAATTCTGTGTGTGTGTGTCTCCTGTTGTTCTGGAATTCAAATTACATGTAAATTATTCCTCTTGATAGTGTCCCATATAACTCTTAGGCTTTCTTCATTCTTTTTTTTTCTGATTGTTCTTCAAACAATTTAGTACCAAGGGATTTGTCCTCTATTTCACTGATTCTTTCTTTCATTGATTTAATTCTACTTCTCTGTCCTCCTAGTGGGGAGCTCTGGTGGCATCCTTCTATTGAGTTATTTATTTTGATATTTTATTGCTGATTTTCTGGATTGCTAACTGTTGTTTTTGAATGATTTCTAATTGTTTGTTTATTTGGTCACTTTGTTCTTGTATTGTTTTCCTGAATTCTTCTAAGGTTTTTTCTGTGTTTTCCTTGATGTCTTTGAGAAGCCTATATATAACTCTTTTGAATTCCTCAACAGGTAGTTTCGTTACATTTCTTCCTCAGGGAGGTTTTCTGTCTCTTTATTTTGCTCACTTGTTTGAGCCATCTTATCCTGTTTCCTCATATGATTTGCTGTTGTCTGATGTCTCTTATCACTGCTGTTGAGTTGGATCTGACTCATAGTGACTCCTTCTTCAGTTTTTGAGGTGGTATCACTACAGAAGTAGTTTGGTGCTAGCATTTAGTGCATTCTCTGGAGGTCAGGGTAGGATTTCTCCAAATCCACTGTTAGGGAGTGCTACCCAAAATGGATAGAATATGACCACAGTGTGTGAAGGAATTGGCATCTGAGTAGATGGTAGGTTATCAAGGGGTTTCAGTGCAAGTGCAGATGGTCTACAGGAACTGTTTTGGTGTATAATGTGTCCTGTTACAGCTGGGTGGACATCAGATGAGGACACTAGGGTCTCTTGCTCATCATTTGGTAGGGGTGTATCTGGTGTCTGTCAGGATGTGACTAGCATTACTGATGAAGTGATGTATCTGTCCAGCTGGTCACCTGGGTGTAGGTGCAGGGAGCATTCTCATTGATTGCTGGGTTGCGTGCTGTGTATATGTGCACTGCTAGTTGCTGGGTGGTGGGGGTGAGGGTGCATGGGTCATGGGTCACTAGTCATCAGGTAGGTAGCACCGGAACTCGCACCACCAGTCTCTGGTAACTGGGGCCACATGAAAATGGCTGAGGAGGGCATGAACCTCCAGGTATAGTAGAGGGTGGTACAAGGGTGAGGCATGGGGGATGATGCAAGCAGTCTGTGGGTGCACACTTGGAGGGAACACCCCAAGACCACTAGAGGGTGGTGCAGAAGAGGGTGTACCACTAGTCTGCAGGCCCCAGGCATGGGTAGCTGGGCGGAGGAGTGGGTGCTGCTTGTCCATATGCACCCAATGTCAGTGACTCGGGGGAGGAGTAGATATGTGGGTTCCTGGTGCAAGTGGCTGGGTGGAGGAGTGGGTGCCATCTGTCTATGAGCATATGCAGGCATGAGGTAGATGAGGGGGACACTACAGGTCTGTGGGCTTCTGGCACAGGGGGGTATAGAAAGGTGAAATGAGTGTACTTAACTTTTGCTAGGGGGGAAGTATTCCTGCCTGGCTCTGAACATGGATGTGGGGGTGCTCCTGCTTGGAAGCACCAGGTGATGAGGGCTTCAGCTGGGAACACTGCTTGCTTTGTCTCAATTTGGCCATGGTGGCCAGATCTGATTGGCAGGGTGTCAACTATCTGTAATTCTCCAAGTCCACTGTTTTTGTACAGTCTCTCCCTCCACTTGGAACTCAGTCTGATTCTTTAGCTTCCCCTTGATGCTCAAAGTTCCAAAGTTGTCATCTATATCTGATTCATTTGTTTTCTTAAGTCTTTGTTGTAAAGGGGATGTTATGAGGTGTCTGACTATGCCACCATCTTAAACGATATTCTCTTACTAATTTTTAATAAGTAAGTAAGCTCCTGGATGCTAACCAAAAGGTTGGCAGTTCAAATTCATCTACCAGCTCTACAGGAGAAGGACCTGGCAATCTGCTTCCTAAAAAATTACAGCCAAGAAAACTCTATGGGGCAGTTATATTCTATTGTATGGGGTTGCTAGGAGTCAAAAACAACTCAATGGTTCAGCTCAAGAAAATAGAAAAGAACTGAAGGAAAAGCAGGCTCACAGATCTGCTCTCAGGCTGCCTGGGTTGTTACAAGTGCTCCCTGCAGCTGACCGCTGTCACCAGCTCTCAGAATGTTCCATAATAGAGTTTCCTGGTCAGGAAGACCAATTGTCCACAAGCACCCAGAGGTCATAGCTTTAGCCTTAAAGGATTGAAACAAAAATAAAGCAAAAACAAAACAAACGAATGAACAATAATCTTCCCAGATATGGCTCTTTAAACAGAGCTGACTAACCTTCATGCCATCCCAATAAGTGTGTGAGGCCCAGCTTCAGATAACAGCACTGGTTCTCATTATTTACCCAGGATTTCCTTCGTACTTGGAGTCCTTGGTTTTGTCATTGTTTGGCTCTTGCTCCCTGTCAGTTTTTGACATCTGCTTCCTGCTTTTGCAACTACTTTGGACTCTCTTCTTACCTCTTGGGTGGCACCTCCCTTGCTTTCAATGTCACTGTAGCTTCAGGTAAAAGGCATCCTTCTGCCCACCTCCTTCCCAGGGAAGCTTTACCAGGTACCTGGTATCTTCTCTGCCAAGAAAGGAGTCACACAGGGTATGGAACAACCTCTGTGGGAGGCAGAAAGAGTGGTGATTCACCCGGATACTGATAGCTTTCCACCCTTTCACTCACTTGGCAGAGTTACTAGGAAATACTGGAGACATGGCAAAACAGAAAGGACATAGGACATCTCTCTGCCTGTTGGTCAGTCTAGCTCTCCTTTGTTATGGTTGAGGGACACACATGATAAATATAATTGTCTGACAAGGCAGATGAATTGTCTCAACCACAGTGTTCCATGACCTACCAGATGGACAGCCACCTCCTTTCACTTCCAGCCCCATCCTCATTGCCAATTTGAAACATGAGAACAAAGTATGTGTTTCAGTGCACTGTAGTCTACTTCCTACACACATAAAGTTACAGATCAAAAGCAACTTCAAATACTTCAAAGGGCAGATAATATAAAATTATTTTATGAGTCAATATTATTTAGGTGTGGTCATGGTGCTGCTTTGCACTGTGGGATTAGACCTTGAGTAATCTTATAAAAAGAGCTCTGGTGGCTCAGTGCCTAAGACATTTGACTGCTAACCAGAAGGTTGGCAGTTCAAACCCACCAGCCACTCTTCAGAAGAAAGATGTATCACCTTGGAAACTTCCATAAAGATGTATCACCTTGGAAACCCAATGGGGGTTGATATGAGTTGGAATTGGCTCAAGACAGTGGGTTTTTTGGTTGGTAATCTTATAATATATAAATTAGAACATGTTCTTTCACTGTTTAAAATCACCCATGGCTTCCCACTACACTAAAACCCAAAGTCCTTGCTGTGGCCAAGAGGCATCCTACCCCCTCAACCCTGGCACTGGCCCATCTACTTCTCTGACCTCATACTCTACAACCCTCTTTCTTGTTCAGTCGCTACAGCTACTGTCCCTTCTCATCCCAGTTCAGAGCCTTTACCCTACTCTTCCCTCTGCCTGGAACATTCTCTTCTCTGGTTCTGTTTCTCCCTTTGTTCATCCAAATGTCACTTCAGAGAGATCTTCCCTCATGACCCTGCTTAAGGCAATAGCCTCTGTCACTCTGAATTTCCTGCCTTATATTTCTTTATAGCTTTCAACTCTATCTGACATTTTATTCACACACACATATACATCTGTTTATTGCCCCCCCCCCAGTTGAATATATGCTCTATGAAATTAGAAACATTGATTTGTTCTTTTCTATGCTTACACTAGGGGCAGTGGTGGTTCAGTGGTAGAATTTTCACCTTCCATGAAAGAGCCTGGGGTTTGATTCCTGGCTATGCATCTTATATATAGCCACCACACACCCATCAGTGGAGACCTGTGTTTTGCTACGATGCTGAACAGATTTCAGTGGAGTTTTCAGACCAAGACAGACTACGAAGAAAGGCCTGATGATCTATTTTAAGATTAGCTAATGAAAACCTTATAAATCACAACAGGCTGGTTTGCAACTGATAATGGGGATGGTGCAGGATGTGGCAGCATTGTGTTCCATTGTGCATGGAGCCACCATAAGTCAAAGGCTGACTTGAGGGCAGCTAACAACATTTTGATCAGTATCTGACACAGGTAGATAACCAACTAAACCAAAAACTGAGCCCACTGACATTGAGTCGATTCTGACTCATAGCTACCCTTTAGAACATAGGAGATCTACCCCATAGGGTTTCTAAGGCTGTAAAACCTTATGGAATCAGATGGCCTCATCTTTCTCTTGCTGGTGGGTTCTAACTGTCGAGTTTGGTTGGCAACTGAATGCTTTAACTACTATACCACCAGAGTTCCTAAGATAACCAACCAGTAGCTTTAAAATAGTCATGTGAATACCATCGTCTACACAAGTCCAGAGAAAAACTGCATTTCAAGATCCCAACTGTAACTCCACCTCTGCTGTCTAGGGCTCTATGATTATGATGAGAGGAAAATGGCTTGTAATTCAATCTGCAGAGGATTATATGAGAAGAAAAATTCTGGAAAATAGCATTTAATGAGACTTGTGTTTTAGGGTCCCTGGGTGCCACAAATGTTATGTGCTACACTACTAACTGGAAGGTTGGTGGTTCAAATCCACCCTGCAGCACCATGGAGGAAAGGTTTGAAGATCTGCTTCTGTAAAGATTACAGCCAAGACAACCCTGTGGTCAGTTCTACACTGTAACACACGTGGTCGCCATGAGTTGACTCAAGGGCAGGGCAACAGATTTGTTTGTTTGTTTGTTCGTTCATGTACTAGGGTCTGTCACATATATAAGCATATTACAGAAATACTGTGGGTTCAGTTACTGACTATCATAGTAAAGCGAACAGTGTAAGAAAGTGAGTCACATGAATTTTTTGCTTTCCCAGTGCATATAAATTATGTTTACACTATACTGTTTGGTTTGGTTTTGGTAGTCTATGAAATATGCAATATCATTACGAAAAAGTTGAAATATTGTGAAAATTACCAAATGTGACACAGAGACATGAAGGGAGCACATAGTGTTGGAAAAATGGCACTGATAGACTTGCTTGATGCAGGGTTGCCACAAACCTTCAATTTGTAAAAATTGCAGTATCTGTGAAGAACAATAAAAAGAGGTATTCTTGTATTAGCTAATTAATCACCATGGAAGCCCTTTAGAAGAAGCTCTACCTGCTTGTCTGCTAACTAAAAGGTTGGCAGTTTGAATCAACCAGAGGCTCTGGAGGAGAGGAGATCTGCTTCCAGAAAGAGATCACCTCCAAGAAAACACCATGGGGCAGTTCTACTGTGTCACATGGAGTCTCTATAACTGGGGATCAACTCAATAGCACATAAAAACATCATCATCCACAATAAGGAACCCCTTTAAGGCAGGCATTGTCTCCATTGTCACAAATAAGAATACTGGGCCTCTATGAGACTATAACTTGTGATAATGTGATATGCATTGAAGATACCAGATTTAGGAACTCATATCTGACTCCCAACAGGCAGGCTCTTCCTATCACATTCCACCTCTTCCCATGGGGTACTGTCAGAAAAGCTTAACATACAGTGAACCAGCTCCTAAGAGCTGCATGTAACTTGTTGCCGGGTTCTCTGATATACATCCAGCCCAACTAGTGGCAGTATAAAATAAAAGACCATGAGGCAGATGGACCCTTCTTCTATGAACTGGAGACTTCCCTATCTGTCTATGCTGCAGCAGTGGACATAGAGTCACTTCTAAAGTCTTCTCTTCCAAAGATGGTGGAGGGATTAAGATTTTGGCAAAGAGAATAGTTCATAGCGACCCCTTGTCAGGTTTCCAAGGCAGTATCTCTACTGAAATAGATTGCCCAATCTTCCTTCTGAGGAGTCACTGGTGGGTTTGAACTGCTAGCCTTCTGGTTAGCAGTCAAATGCCTTAGGCACTACGCCACAAGAGCTCCCAATAAGACAATAGGTTCTCATGTAAATATATATATATTATATATATATACACACACACACATCCATTTGCTCATTCAAATATGTATTGAGTGATGGCCATGGGCTAGACACTTAGCTAAGCACTGGGGACACAGTGATGAATACATAGGGTAGACATTGTCCCTATTCTCACAGAGCTTATGGACTAGAAAGGATCTCATAGAGCTAGAATTATGCTGCTGCCATTAAATTTGCTACATTTACTTTCATTCATTCAAGAAATATTTGACTACATGCTTTGTAGAGGAGTAACTTAGGAGCTCTGGTAGCATAGTGTCTAAGGCACTTGACTGCTAACCAGAAGGCTGGCGGTTCAAACCCACCAGCCACTCCTCAGAAGGAAGATGGGGCAATCTACTTCCATAGTGATATTGCCTCGGAAACCTAAGGAGGGGTTGCTATGAGTCAGGTCCGACTCCACGGCATGTAACAACAACAACTTCTCTTAATTTTCATATCCAAAGAGTTATATCTAGTAGTGGGAGGCCACAGAATTGGATTTAAATTTTACTTCTCTTACCTACAAGTTTCTCAGCTATTAAATGGGACTAAAAATATTTATTTCTCAGCATTCTTATGAGAATTAAAAGATAACGTAGCACTTGGCTCATAGCAGATAATCAATAAATTGTTATTAGTTGCCATCAAGTTGACTCCGACTCATGGCAATGCTATGGGCCAGAATAAAACCACGCCCAGTTCCGTGTTATCCTTATATCTTTGATATGCTTCAATCCATTGTTGCAGCCACTGTCCATTTTGCATGCCTTCCAACTTAGGGGGCTCATCTGTTGTTGTTGTTGTTGTTATGTGCCGTTGAGTCATACACTCATAGCGACCCCTCCTTGGGTTTCTGAGGCAATATCACTACGGAAGTAGATTGCCCCATCTTCCTTCCAAGGAGTGGCTGGTGCGTTTGAACAGCCAGCCCTCTGGTTAGCAGTCAAGTGCCTTAGGCACTATGCTACCAGAACTCTATCTGACAATATTCTGTTGTGATCCTTAGGGTTTTCACTGGTTAATTTTCAGAAGTAGATTGCCAGATCTTTCTTCCTAGTCTATCTTGGGCTGGAAACTCCACCGAAACCTGGGTGACCCTGCTGATATTTTAAATACTGTTGATGATTCCAGCATCACAGCAACGTGCTAGCCACCATAGTAAGACAAACTGGCAGACGGCGGTAGATTTAATAAATAAAAACAAAAATCCTCACAACTGGACCAGTAAGCAGCATCACAATAAGTGGAGAAAAGATCGAAGTTGTCAAGGATTTCCTATTACTTGATTCCACAATCAACACCAATGGAAGCAGAAGTCAAGACATCAGAGGATATACTGCACTGGGCAAATCTGCTGCAAAAGACTTCTTTAAAGTGCTGAAGAGCAAACGTGTCTCTTTGAAGACTAAGGTGTGCCTGTGTAGTGCCTAAGGCATTAACTGCTGACCAGAAGGTTGGTGGTTCAAACCCACCAGTGGCTCCTCGGAAGGAAGATTGGGCAATCTATTTCTGTAGTGATACTGCCTGGCAAACCCAGGGAGGAGTTGCTATGAGTTGGATCTGACTCCATGGCAATGAGGTTGTTTTTTCTTTAACCATTTTTTTTGTTGTTAAGTGCCGTCGAGTCGTTTCCGACTCATAGCGACCCCATGCACAGCAGAACGAAACACTGCCCGATCCCGCGCCAGCCCCACAATCCCT
>NW_006921743.1:1750772-1759949 GCF_000298275.1 Orycteropus afer afer
ACCATGTTTTTCTTCATATAGTCCAGCTTCTCGGATTATTTGCTCAGCATATAGATTGAATAAGTGTGGAGACAGAATACAACCCTGACGCACTCCCTTCTTGATTTTAAACCATGTAGTGTCCCCTTGTTCTGTTCGAACGACAGCCTCCTGGTCAAGTGGTATTTTCAATAGCCCCATATGCATGTGACATATGCTGGACAATGATGAATAAGGAAGACTGAAGAAGAATCCATGCTTTTGACTTGTGGTTTGGTGAAGAACACTGAAAGTACCATGGACTGGCAAAAGAACTAACAAATTTGTCCTCCAAGAAGTGCAGCCATTCTCCTCCTTGGAAGCCAGAATGGCCAGATTTTATCTCACCTACTTTGGTCATGTTGTCAGAAGGGACCATTCCCTGGAGAAGGATATCATGCTTAGTAAAGTAGAGGGTCAAGGAAAAAGGGGAATGCCTTCAACGAGATGGATTGACACAGAGGCTGCAACTATGGGCTCAGGTATAGCAAGGATTGTGAGATTGGCACACCAGGCAGTTTTTTGTTCTGTTGTACATAGGGTCACTATGAGTCAGAAACGAATGGAAGGCACCTAACAATAACAACATTAGTTTTTCATCATCTGTAAAATGGAGACAAAAGCGCTGGTTACCTCACAGGATTTTTAAGATTCCAGATAATGGGTGTGAAAGCATGCCGCTGGACCATTTTTAGAGCCAGGTGCCTACTTTTTTAAGAGCTTGGTACGTAAGCCCGGCCATTGACTGATTCTTGTGCGTGTTGTACCATAAAAGCCTTGAGCATTCCTTTTAAAGTGTTCTTTCACTTTTCTCTTTGTTCAGGCTGCATGTTTCCTATTAGAAGATATCCACCCACACCCGGTAGGGAAGCCTAGAAAGGAGGCTTTTAACGCACCCCTCCCCGCCGGTGCCCAGCCCTGCTCTCCTCAGGGAGGACGGCGCGGCGCGCGGCCGGCCAATCAGAACAAGTTTGGCCCTTTGCAGGCGCCGTCCGTTCACTAGGAGGCGCTCGGCAGCCAGCGGCTCCGCGCTGTCGCGGGCCGGGCGGTTGGCCGGCAGCGGCAGAGGCTCATGGCCATGGAGTGGGGTTTGGAGTCGGCGGCCGTGAGGCGGCACCGCGTTGGAGCCGAGCGTCGGGAGGACCCGGCGGCGGCAGCGCTGCAGCCTGAGAGGGAGGCCCCGACGCCGGGGCCCCAGGTGGCCACGGGCGGCGGCGGCGGCGCGAGGACGCGGAAGCGGAGCCCCGGCGGCGGCGCGGGGACTGGGTTGTCCGAGGCGCGCGCCGCGCTGGGGCTCGCGCTCTATCTGCTCGCGCTGCGGGCGCTTGTGCAGCTCTCGCTGCAGCAGCTCATGCTGTGCGGAGCCTTGGGGAGTCACGAGGAGTTCGACGCGCGCCAAGCCAGGTACTGGCCCGCCCGGCCTTGCTCGCGCCGCACTGTGCAGTGCCTTGCGCCACCGCTGGGGCTCGAGGGCTGCCTGGTCTCACGTGGGGTGGAGTGGCCCTGCACGTCTCTCTGCGGATCCCCAACTACCTAGACGTGGGGCTTGAGTGGCCCCCTGTTAACTCGTGCGGATTGAGGGTAGCGGGATGGGTTGTGCGTGCCTGCTTCTCCATCCCTTCTGCCATGTCTGCGGATGGCTGGGTATTGAGCGTCCTCCCATTTTCGGGAGTAACGTCCAGTTTTTACCTTGGCGAGGTCTCATGCTTTCCAAATAGATTGAAAGAGAGTGATATTTGTATACCTAGACTTTTATGAATTTGCTTTTGGGAGTTGTTGGAAGGAGATACAGTTCAGTAGTCTTTAATTTTTTTTGACTGTCTCAGCCAAATGTGATGTTGTGCCATTTCTCTGGAGGACCTCCAACTCAAAATTTGCACACATTTTCAGAAGTTCTTAGATCCCTCAAGTTTGTCCTTTGTCTCTGGGTTAGTAGCTGTGAAAGGTTTGACTTTTTATTAGGAAAAAAAGAGATAAAATCTTTTAAGTATGTTGTTATGTGCCGACGAGTTGGCCCCGACTCCTAGCGACCCCTCCTTGGGTTTCCGAGGCGGTATCATTACAGAAGTAGATTGCCCAATCTTCCTTCTGAGGAGTGGCTGGTGGTTTTAAGTATGTTAGGAAAGGTGATTAAGCTACAGATACTGTAACCTGAGTGTCGCAAAGCTTTTACAATTATAAGCTTACAGTTATATAGCAGAAAATTTACTTCAACAGCCATTGCAATTTTTAAAGTTTCCCTTTGAATACAAAGTGCCGAAAGTTTATTTTCTTCAGGACTTTATGGAACATAGCCTTTCTCCCTTTTTTTTACCCACTTGGAATGCAGTGAAAAGACTGGGGGGGTGGGGGACGGTGGACGGGACCACGAAACAAAAAGTGTTTGTTTGCATTTGGAGTAGAGTTCTTTTTGGCTTGAATTAAAGTTTTTAGGACTTGTGTGCACACAGCAGGGACTGGGTTAGTTTTACAATCAGAAGTTTTTCTTTCTGTATTTAATCTCTTAATTATGTTGTGCTCATTGTCTTTTGCTAGGGATACATGCGATACAAAGAATTAGTGAATCAATAACCTTCTTGCATGCAGCATAATGTAATTGTATTCTGACCTGTCTAGCCTTCAGCAGTCACAAATTTTGAATACCATCTTTAGTTTTTGTATTGGTTTGATTTGGTGACTGGGATATGTTGAAAGTAGGTGGGTAGAGAAAACTCTGAAGGCTTCATTTTCTGGGAGACACAATGAAAGGTAGTTTTCACAGGTTGCCTGGCATAATAAAAGGCAGCCTTCATATGTATGAAGATTTCTGTGTGGCACAATTCCACAGTACCATAGAAGAAAGAGTTTGATGATCTGCTTCGGTGACAAGGACAAACCAAACCAAACTCACTGCCATCAAGTTGATTCCAACTCATAGTGACCCCCGTAGGGTTTCCGAGGTGGTAAATCTTTATGGAAGTAGATTGTCCGGTAAGGAAAACCCTATGAAGCAGTTCTGCTCTAACACATGGGGTCACCATAAGTCAGAATCAACTTGTTGACAACAGGTTTGGGTGCCCCTCCCCAATTTTTTAATATATGAGAAGTCAGAAGGATACACTTTTCTAGCGGGAGGGGAGAGCACAGGAAAAAAGTTACTCTGTGCTAGATGTTCGTTTTAAGCTTAGCTAAGCCTATCATCTTTCTTCTGGTCACACTCAGGGATTATCTTGAACATATAACATCCATTGGTCCCAGGACTACAGGAAGTCCCGAGAATGAAGTTCTGACAGTGCGCTATCTTTTGGAGCAGATTAAGCTGATTGAAGATCAAAGCAATAGCATCCACAAGATTGCAGTGGATGTGCAAAGGCCCACAGGCTCCTTTAGCATCGACTTCTTGGGAGGTTTCACAAGCTATTATGACAACATCACCAACGTTGTGGTGAAGCTGGAACCCAGAGGGGGAGCCCAGCATGCTGTCCTGGCGAACTGTCATTTTGACTCAGTGCCAAATTCACCAGGTATGCACCCATTGCTTTCATCATTTTGAAATCATTACAGCCCAGAGAGTTTTAACACCCATGTTAGTTGGGGGGTACCATTTTATTAGACAGTTTTCTTTTTATCTTGTTGACAGGCAAGGTAGCTAAAATACTATCAATTAGTTTAGGACCTAACCTTGCAGTACTCTCTCAAGTGCTTTAATTTTTTATTATTATTATTTTTAAAACATTAGCACCAGCAGCCTGTTGTTTGGCAGAGTGAAACAGCCTTATCAGTGTTAGCTGACAGTGTATATTCTTGTGACCTGCATTAGGTGCTGCCACTTCACGTGCTTTCTCGGATAGGTGGTACTTTATGGATAACAAGAGAAAAGATAATCATTACCCTCAAGAAATGGGTATCTCTCCTGACAGTTTCTGTTGACCTGTAAAGTGAGAATTTTGGTCCATTGGGGTTGCCATACTGTTAGAATACCTCATTTACTTTGAAAATACTTTGGCTAAATAGAAGACTTAATGCTTAGGACAGTACCTGACAAAATAAATACTTGCTTCTCAGAAAAATGTTCTCAGTAGTTAAAGAGATTGCTAATAGAGGAGAGTAGACAATAGTGGAATTATGCAGCATTTTAGAACACTGCAAGCCCTGAGATGGTATCTGGTTCAGCCCTCTCATTTGACCCAGAAGTAAACTTTGCTGATTACCACTGATCAGAGACAGAACTGGAACCAGATACTGGGTTTCCGGCCAGTCAGTCTTTTAGCTACATTTGAAAGGACAGAGTTTTAGGGTGTAGTTGTTAGAGGGTATGCTCCCTTAGGCAAATTAACTTAACCTGAGTTTCTCATCTATAAAATGGGGATAATCCTGGCTTTGAGGAGTAAATGAGGATTAAAACTAGAACAGTGCCTGGTGCCAAAAATCATACACATATACATAGTTTACTATTAACTTTTATTTAATATTAATACTTCTGAATTATTTGGACTTAAAGCAAGCTCAATATGAACATCTGAATTCATATAAAATGTACAGGAACATTTTTTATTTGACAAAATGATGCATAATAAGATATCTTTAATTAAGAAGCTTGCCAGTTGTCTTTATAATGTAACTTGCTTTTTCAAAAATCATTGTATACACCCATAAGTCAGAAATACCTTCATGTGTGCTGGGGAAACTGGTAGTCTTTTCAAAGTAGCAATGAATTAAGTGTCACCGTTTAATTTCTGGGAAGAGACAAACACCACTGTTACTTAAGAGCATTATAGAAGAAAGATGTGTCTACACACATCAGAAAAAAACAATGCGAAATCTTGCACATTGCGTATATGAAGTCTGAAAATTAAAGGATGACATTTTTATGTGCCATTTGAGCTCATTTTTAACAAACTAAAATTTTGTTAGAATAAACCATATCAACAATGCCAAGGAAATTCCTGATAATAATAAATTGTTAAAAACAGAGTCTCACACATTCATCAGATGTGTACTATCACCTTTTAGTAGATGAGCTAATTGAAATTTGAGGCTTTTTTTTGAAGTTCTCAGCAAAGTATCCAGAACTCTAGGAACTGATACCAGTTAGAAGTAGTGTTACCCAAAGAAAAGCCTTAAATGTCTTCCTTGCTTGGCTATGTGGTTCCAGGTTGTTGGTAGAAGAGACTTTGCATTATTTTGGGAGTGAATTCAATTTCTGGGTTAATTCTCATTGGAAAGGATGTCAGTTAGTCACTCATCCCTTATAGATACTGTCCTCTAACGTTCCTTCTGTATCTGTTTCTAAGACACCAGACCCATTAAGATAAGGAAAGAGAAATGGATAGTTTAACTTTTTAATCTTGTTTATATAGATCTATACCTTTAATTTTTCCTTGTGTCTTGCCCTTAATTTATAACATTTTCTTTAACAGAAAAATATTAGAATTTGCTTTTTATTTTAAAGTCATGGTCTCAAAGGAAAACAAAGCAAAACAAAAATTTGGTTTCTGGAAGGTGACAGTTTTTACTCTTAGGTATGCATACTTCCTGTTTGATAGTAATTAGAAAAGTATTATTTTGTTTCATGTTGATTAAAATTTAATCCACTAATCGCAACAAAGACAAGTCTGGAATTGAATAGCCCAAGCAAGCATTTAACTGGCTATAGAGCCTTCCTTAGGTTTTTAGGGGGAAGGAGAAAGGACCACATCTGTATGTTCTCTTGTGCAGTCCTCACAACAGACCTGTGAGGTTGATACTGTGGGCCTGCCTTCTAGATCAGGAAATGTCTAGAAGTGTGTCAGAACATTAAAGTGATAGAACTAGAATTTACTTCAAGTCTTTTTTACTTGAGGGCCCACACTAAATTCAGTGTCTCCAAGTGTGTACTCAGAACTGCTATTGCCTAGGCTATTACTGGGCTTGTTTACTTTGATGACTCTACACTTTTTATTATGGAAAATGTTACATATGTACAAAAGCAGAGATGATTGTTTAAAGAACTTTAATGTACCTCTCACCTAGCTTCAGTAGTTACCAACTGATGTCTGATCATGTTTCTTTTCTACTTCACCCCCTCTGCCCTTTGATTATTTTCAAGCAAATCTCAGCTATATCTGTTCTTCTATAAATATTTCAGTTTATAGAGCTCAAAGATAAGGACGCTTTTTCTTGACATGCTCATATTACCATTAATCTCACCTAAAAAACCTAATAGTACTTCTTCAATAGCATCAAATATCCTGTCATTTCCTTTAACTCCCTCTTTTAGTACTTTTGGGAGCTCTGGTAGCACAGTGCCTAAAGCATTTGACTGCTAACCAGAAGGCTGGCGGTTCAAACCCACCAGCCACTCCTTGGAAGGAAGGTTGGGCAATCTACTTCCATAGAGATACTGCCTCGGAAACCCAAGGAGGGGTCGCTGTGAGTCAGGTCTGACTCAAAGGCACATAACAACAACAACAACAGCAACATAGTGCTTTTAAAAATCAAGGTACTACAGTCATCTTTACAATCACTTTCAGTGTATGAAGTTTCTGAAATCAAGGAAAGGTGAAGTGATATGACTAACTCCTCTACCTTATCACTGCTGGGACCAGGGTTACTGCTTAGGCCATTTTCCCCTTCCCTGTGTCTAACTAGATTAGGTCTTTTCTTTTCTTTGTACTTTTTAATCACATGATCTAGATGAAACCTTAAAAAACACTATGCTATCCAAACTCTGTAGATACAGAATGATCTGCAGCTTTTATGATGTTGGCAGGAAAACAAGCAGGAATGGAGGAGACAATGGCAGCAATAGGAAGCTGTGAACACAAAGTGAGAAAATTATAGAGGATGTAGAATAAGGATCAGGAAAGGGGCACATTGTCTTGGGTTGCAGAGAACGTCAGTTTTCGGTACTATTTTAGGTGCCACCTGGTTGATGTATTGCGCAAATATTAACTAAGTGAGTACCATGGGCCAGGCATAATTCTAGGCATTAAGAATATATCAACAGGCAAAGCAGATAAAGACCTCTTTGCTCTCAGAGCTTACTGTTGGTAGTTTTTCAGCTGATGTGGTAATGCAGAAGATACAATTCCTAGCCATGAGGGTTCACACTGTAAAGGCTTTAAAATCTGAGCAGCAAATCTGTTTTTGTAATTTAAAGGTGCCAGTGACGATGCTGTCAGCTGTTCAGTGATGCTGGAAGTCCTCCGTGTCTTGTCAACATCTTCTGAAGCCCTTCATCATGCTGTCATATTCCTCTTTAATGGTGCTGAGGAAAACGTCTTGCAAGTGAGAATTTACTGGTTTAAATACGAGGCTTGAATAATAACGATAATGAGAGTGATAATAGTACTAATAATAGCTAATACTGATGCATTTTGATTAGTCATTTGAGTAGCATCCTACAGTGATAATGCAAAAGACATATTGTACTTGGCTGTACTTTAAAAAATCCATAGCTGCTTACATAGGTATGTTCAATATTTGAAAATCTCAACTCAGAACTGATAGTCTTGGCAATGTTTGGTTTATAAAAGGGCTTTCTGATGACATAATTACTCATCTCGGTTTTTTTGAAGCTCAAGTTTGAGATGATTTGAGGCAAGCTTACAGCTTGAATGCCCAGCCATATGAATCTTCCCTTGTGTTTTTTCTTCTCTTGCTCTCTTTTGCCCTTTCTTTCACATAGCTTCACACCAAGAACATTGTTTGGCGCCACTCATGGTGACTTTCCACTCAGCATACTGCACATAGCCATTCTGCATATAGAAACAGAATATATCTTTAGACACTGCTTTTTTTTTGGGGGGAGTGGTTATTTCGTTTTCTTATTCTCCACGTCGTCAAGAGAGCTGATCTGTCCTTAAAATAAGCAAAATAGGGACTGATAATTTAAGACGGTTTAACCTGTATTTCTTTCCTTTCCTTCTTAATTAGGCCAGCCATGGTTTCATTACTCAGCACTCCTGGGCCAGTTTGATTCGTGCATTTATTAACCTGGAGGCAGCAGGTGTAGGAGGGAAAGAACTTGTGTTTCAAACAGGTATGTAAGCCTGTGTATTGTATATCTTAATGCTATTCTTGTTTTTATAAAAGTGGAAATTCTTTGAACTTAAGTAACCTCTCTAATGAAATGAACATTCTTTTTGAAGCTTGAAAAATGGTTTTAGATTGCTTTTGTGAAGATTTTTCACCAAAATAATAACATTAATAGCACCTAACTCTATATATGGGAGCTCTGGTAGCATAGTGCCTAAGGCATTTGACTGCTAACCAGAAGGCTTAGTGGGTTCAAACCCTCTAGCCACTCTTCGGAAGGAAGGTTGGGCAATTTGCTTCTGTAGTTGCTTGAACAATTTCTCTTAGAAAGATCAGCTCCCCATGAGGTGGAGGTCAAAGATGTCCCAAATGTCCAAACTACCATGCCACTCCATCATTTCAGACATCAACCCCTCCTCCTCCTCCCAGTAATTTCCCCAGTCTTAGGGTTCTGAATTTCGCTGTAACGCCTCACAGAACTCACAGACACCCAAGGGTTCGTCTCACGTAGTGGTGGTGGAGGCTGGCAGGCTGGCGAGTCCCAGGTCCGTGAGTAGGTCTGGCGGATCCTCCCAACTCTCGGGGTTTGACAAACCTCGATCAGATCAGATGACAGCTGCTGTCCCAAATCCAGGGGTGAGATGAGGATGATCCAGGAAACAAAACCGGAACAAGAGGAGAGAGAATCTTCCCAGGAGATTCGGTATACCCTCAGGGAAGCTAAGGGTGGTGATTTGAATTATACCCTCCAGCAAGGCAGGACTCAAGATACATTCCACCTGTGTTGCCCCAACAGAATTAACCTAAATCCCATTACAGAGTCGATTGCCAGTCATTATAGGGAATGACTACTACCAGCTACCCAGCCAAGTTGATACCTGACCTTAACTACCACAGCACCCCAAACAGGCATGGATAATGGGATTTACAAAACACCACAGAATAGAGGACAATGGCTAGAAGGGCCACATCAAGCAATTCACTGCATTGCACCCCCTGGCTCTTCTAGCCATTAGGCACCCCCCGGCTCTTCTAGCCATTAGCCTTTTCATAGTTGAAAGATTAATTTGCCCCTCCCAATCATATTACCAGTCCCAAGGTCATTAACAATTAGTCCCTCAGCAAGGCAAAGAGTCCTAAGGGTGAGATTATTCAGATACC
>NW_006921743.1:1765344-1775235 GCF_000298275.1 Orycteropus afer afer
GCCTTAACAACCATCGAAAAATCTCTGACCTGTTGAGATAAGTTCTTTCCCTATTGCCCCTTTCCATTCTCCTATTAATCACTCTTATGCTTCTTGGATTTGTAAAACCCATGCGGGGAAGTTGTGCTAATAGGCCTGACACGGCTTCTCGAATTGTTGCTTTGTTTTGCAACAGCAGAGTTACATGCGGTGCCCATGTAGAAGGGGCTCCCCTGATCACCGTATCTGCCATGACCTTCGTAAGGGGCATTCTCATTGGGTGAATATCCCATCACCATAAAGCCATTCTAGCATGGCTTGCATAAGCAGCATATCAGCTGCTTCTCTGGGGTGTTCCAGGGGGCATTTAGAAGGGGAGAGGGGCAGTTTCCCTTCTCAGGATACACAAACCTGACCGCAAATTTTATCCATTCCAACAGACTAGCTGCCCCCTCAGGGTTATCCTGCCCTGTAAATGGATCTTGGATTAACATTTGTGCCTGTTCCATAGTGAGCATCCCACAGGTCTTGCATCAATCCAAACATACTCTTCCACTCAGCAGTATTCAAAACTAAAGACGCTGCCCCTAAATTAGTCACTCTCACAAGCCATTTTAGTAAAGGTTCCTCGGGAAGCTGACGATACCGATCTACAAACTGAAGCAGCTCTTTCAAACTATACCCTCTGCTTTCAATAGTTTCTTAGCTTTGCCCGTTCCCTTCCTGGACTACCTTTTTGGTGACCAGTGGTCTTACCGGTACTGCCTGTTGTTCTGACACAATTTTTCCTTTCTGGGTAGGCCCTGAAACTATGGGTCGTAGCTCTAATTGGCCTGGATCTGAGCTCAATTTAGTGCTACAACCCTGCTCTACATTCTTTTTCCCTGCCATTGCAGCTATTGCCAATAACAGCAACCAAGGAATCGTAAGTCTAGCCCTTTCCTCGTCATTCTGTATTTCTATATACATACAACTAGCCAAATCCTCAGGAGTTAGATCCACTTCTCCTAAATCCCATGAGTAGCTTTTGCCTTGGGTGACTGATCTCACCAAAAACCTGCTTCAATCCATGGGTTTCTTTTATCCCATCCAGAAGCCAAAGGTTTCTTACTTTCCCGTTTATCTCCTTTCTCCCAAAACCACATATTCCAGTGAGTCTGGGCCGTTGCAGCGAATCCCACCATTCTGACACCAATTGCTTGAACAATTTCTCTTAGAAAGATCAGCACGAGGTTGGTCCCCATGAGGCGGAGGTCAAAGATGTCCCAAATGTCCAAACTACCATGCCAGTCCATCATTTCAGACATTAACCCCTCCTCCTCCTCTCAGTAATTTCCCCAGTCTTAGGGTTCTGAATTTTGCTGTAATACCTCACAGAACTCGCAGACACCCAAGGGTTCGTCTCACAAAGTAGTGATGGAGGCTGGCAGGCTGGTGAGTCCCAGGTCCGTGAGTAGGTCTGGCGGATCCTCCCAACTCTTGGGGTTTGATGAACCTCAATCAGCAGATCAGATGACAGCTGCTGTCCCAAATCCAGGGGTGAGATGAGGATGATCCAGGAAACAAAACTGAAACAAGAGGAGAGAGAATCTTCCCAGGAGATTCGTAGGTATACCCTCAGGGAAGCTAAGGGTGGTGATTTGAATTATACCCTCCAGCAAGACAGGACTCAAGATACATTCCACCTGTGTTGCCCCAACAGAATTAACCTAAATCCCATCACAGAGTCGATTGCCAGTCATTACAGGGAATGACTACTACCAGCTGCCCAGCCAAGTTGATACCTGACCTTAACTACCACACCACCCCAAACAGGCATGGATAATGGGATTTACAAAACACCACAGAATGGAGGACAATGGCTAGAAGGGCCACATCAAGCAGTTCACTGCAGTAGTGATACTGCAGGAAGGAGTCGCTATGAGTCAGATCCGACTCCACGGCAGTGAGTTTGGTAGGAATTTGGTAACTCTATGTAGAACTTACTCAACATGAGGGATAAATACTACTTTTGCCCCCATTTTACAAATGAGGAAACTGAGGCAAGAGAGTGTAACTTGCCTAAGGTCTCACAGTTGATAAATGGCATAACAGTATTTGACTTCTAGGTGATGAGCTTTCGTTTATCCCTAGTGGGTGATTATGATATTAAATCCTTTTAAATGACTATTCTTTCATGAATAAAAATAAGAAAACTTACCTTTAGACTTTAAATTTATCATTGAATTGATTTGAATGTCAAAAAAGTTAAGTAATGTTTAATTAACCAGAGGAATATTTTAAAATTTTTATGATTAAACTTTTCTAAGGATAACCGTTTGTCCTTGGGTTGATTCTGACTCATGGAAATCTCATGTGTCAGAGTAGAACTGTGCTCCTTAGGGTTTTCAGTGGCTTATTTTTTTGGAAGTAGACCACCAGGCCTTTCTTCTGCAGCATTTCTGGGTGATGTTGAACTTCCCAGCTTTTGGCTAGCAGTAGAGCTTATTAACCATTTGTACCACCCAGGGACCCCTTTCTAAGCATTTGTTGTTATTTGCCATTGAGTCGGACCCGACTCATAGTGAGCCCTCCTTGGGTTTCTGAGGCAGTATCACTATGGAAGTAGAGTGCCCAATCTTTCTTCCGAGGAGTGTCTGGTGGGTTTGAACCACCAGCCTTCTGGGTAACAGTCAAGTGCCTTAGGCACTGTGCTACCAGAGTTTCTTTTCTAAGGATAGCAACATTGAATTAATGCATATCAATTTAATTGTCATCTTCCTTAACAGAATTCAAAGGTCATAGATTTGTTCAGTTAGGGCATTCTGAAACCTGATTTTGAAAGCTCCATGCCACTATCCCCTTCTGGTAGAAATTTGGGTAATGCATTTTAACCAGAGATGCAGCATTTGCTAGAAGTTACAAAAATGAGGAGTGTGTTGAGATGAGATAGTCTGGGGGAAGTGAGGAAGGTGATGTGGGAACTTTGTTAGCATCCTTTGCAGACATGATATTGCTTAAGTTATGAAAATGCTCCAGGTGCTAAATATATCTTCATAACCTAAACTCATTAAAAAACAAAACAAAACAAGCAAACAGTGGCCATCAAGTCGATTCCAACTCATGGTGACCCCATATGACAGTACGACTACTCCATAGTGTTTTCTTGGCCGTAATCTTTACAAAAGCAGATCACCAGCCCTTAGTATTTCCACCCAACTTATTTTAAACTTTTATCCTTCAAAATGGATGCATATTTTACTCAGTGAAATCTGAGAATCTCATGGTCAGAAGCAGCAAGGCTCTACTTTCTTCCAGCTCCCACATCTTTCTGCTGACTGTTATTCTTCTTCCTGACTAATAAGAATAAGCTCCGTGGTGGCTAACATTTGTAGGCAATGTAAATTTTCCTCTGTTTCTAGAAGTCCATCATAATAGGAGGAACACACATAACAACCACCAGATCAAAAAGCAACAAGAGAGCATTCTGTCAGCAGAGAGGACACTGCATCTTTTTTTCTGCTCACAAAAGTCCCAGGGCTGTGCCTGAGCAGGCAGATGTCTTTGGGTATTTCCCCTGCCAGAATGTACTGTGTGTTAAGTGCCTCCATATCCTTGATTGTCCTTTATTATCATAGCACCCTGCCCTGTACGTTTACCACCCAGAGAAGAGCCAGTGTTAGATGTAGTATAAACCCTTCCTGAATGCTTTTTATACATATATATTAATATATTTTTATGTACATAGTCCAGAGAGGTTAAAACACACTTCCAGGTACAAGCTGGTTCCTTTATGCATGTACATTTATTGAGCACCCACTTTAGCTATGTCTGACTGGCCTAAAGTCTGGGCTCTTTTCACTAAATGTAGATTAAAAAAATTCTAAAGTTGTACACATTTCAGAAATAACTGCCTTATCTGGAAGGCTGTAAAACTGTTAACAATGTTCACTGCTGGATGGTGGGTGTTTGCTGGTGTATGTTCTGTACTTATGTACAGAACCAGTTTGAATTCTCCTTTGCTTCATGAATTTGAGAAGACCAGAATTGCCGGTACTGCTTTACTTACACTGTTTTTGGTTTTCTTTAATGCGTAAATTTTTATAATGCATATGATTACCATGATAATACAGCAAAAACAGACTTACGACTGTTAGTAACATATACCTATTGAAAAAAAACCTCATTGCTGTCGAGTTGATTCTGACTCATAGGGACCCTGTAGGACAGAATAGAGCTGCCCCATAGAGTTTCCAAGGCTGTAAATCCTTAGGGAAGCTGACTGCTACATCTTTTTCCTGTGGAACAGCTGGTGGGTTCACATTGCTGCCAGCCTTTCAGTTAGTAGCCAGGCGCTTAACCACTGTACCACGAGCAGCGTATCTACAATTTAAATGTTTTACACATTATAAAATGAAATCCCCATATTCCAAAATTATTTTTTCTCTGGAGGGACACCCTGCAAAAGATTAGGAAAGAGTCTTACCCCCTTTTCTCTGAGTTTTTATAAGATTTCTTTCCTCTAGGTTTTTATAGCTGTTCTTTTGACTAAACTGCATATCAGAAAGCTTTCTGGGCACTTACAGGCATCCCAGTACTTTTCCTGTTCTCTCTCTCTCATTTCCTGTTGCCTCTGCCTATGAAAGACAAACTCTTTTGTGGGGATGGCTTTCACAAAGTGAGTTCATGTTGTGAAGTGACTAGGAGGGATGAGGGCCTTATTCATTGTCCAGCTTTCACATGCATATGAGGCTATTGAAAGTACCATGGCTTGGATTGTTGTTGTTGTTGTTGTTGTTGTTATGTGCCTTCAAGTCAGCCTGACTCATACCGACCCCTTCTTGGGTTTCTGAGGAGGCAGTATCACTGCAGAAGTAGGATTGCCCAACCTTCCTTCCAGGGAGTGGCTGGTGGGTTTGAACTGCCAGCCTTCTGGTTAGCAGTCAAGTGCCTTAGGCATTATGCTACCAGAGCTCCTTGGCTTGGGTTAGGCATACCTTAGTCTTCAGAGAGATGTCTTTGCTGTTCATCACTTGAAAGAGGTCTTTTGCAGCAGTTTGTGCATTGCAATATAAAGTCTGACTTCTTGCCTGTAACTTCCATTGGTTTTGATTGTGGATCCAAGTAATATGAAATCTTTGGCAACTTCAATCTTTCCTCCCTTTAGTATGGTTTTTTTTGGGGGCAGAAATAGGATCATACTATAGCCACTATTTTATGACCTGCATGAGAAGGTATTCTTTTTATTAGTTTGTTTTCTTTATGACTACTTCGTTGAAATATATTTCACTTGCCCTACAATTTGAAGTACGAGGTGCAGTGGTTTTTAGTATATTCACAGAATTGTGCAACCCTTAGCACAGTTCATTTTAGAACTTTTTGATTACCTTAGAAAGAAACCTCCTCACTAGCAGTCACTTCCATTTCCTCCCAGCTCCCCAGCCTCACCTGGCCACCTGTCAATTCTCTGTCTTGATTTGCTTCTTCTAGTATTTCATATAAATAGAATCATATAACATGGTATTTGTTTCTGGTTTATTTCATGTAGGGTAGTGTCTTTGAGATTCATCCATATTATAACTTGTATCAGTACTTCATTCCTTTGTATTTGTCATGTAATGTTCCACTTCATGGATGTACCATATTTCATTTCTCCATCTATCAGTTGATGGACATTTCGATTGTTTTTACTTTTAGACTTTTTTGAATACTGCTGTTATAAACATTCATGCACGTGTCCTTATGTGGACATATGTTTTCATTTCTTTGGGGTAGATACCTAGGAATAGAATTGCCTAGTCATGATAAATATATGTTGAACTCTTTCAGAAACTGCCAAACTAAACAGTTATGTTTTTATTAGAAGACTTGTACATTCAAATAACAGTGTGATTTTTTTTTTTTAAATAATAGATTGCCAGAAAGTAAGTGGAATGGTAATATTTGATACTTACGAGTATAGACCATCACACATTTTCCTACTATTGGTGGAAATGTAAATCGACACATTTTAGAGGGCAGTTTGGCAATGTGTACCATTGTTTTAAGTGTGCAGCTCTTTCAGTCTACTTATAGAAAGTTATCTGGCAGAAATAGTTACACATAGACATGGAGCTCTGAGTATGGTATACTCATCTTGGCATTTCTTTATTTTTGTGAAATAATGTATTATTGTTGAGAATATATACAATCAAGACGTACATTGGCTTTTCTATAAGAATGAAAAATTGATAGCTTTAAGGTCATGAGTAGGAGAATGGTCATAGATGTGGTGACTTAAAAATTATTTTTTCTCTTCCACCTCTAACTTTTCTGTCTCTATAAGATCATTGTCATCAGCACACAACCATGCTTTTTCTTTCACTTTCAGGAAACACTTTTGACCCTCTTCCCTCATCCTCCACAGCTACTGCCTTATTTCCCTATTTCTGTCAACATAATTCCTCAAAAGAGTGGTCTATACGTGTACAAAGTAAACTGTAAAAACTATTTCAAGAAACCATAAGAGATCTACATAAATTGAAGATCATTCCGTGTTTGCACATAGGAAGATTGAACATTGTGAAAATGTCAGTTTTACCCAAAGCAATCTATATATTCAATGCAATGCCAGTCCAGATACCATCAACATTTTTTAAGGATATGGAAAAACCAATCACTAACTTTATATGGAAAGGAAAGAGACCTTGGATAAACAAAGCACTATTGAAGAAGAAGAACAAAGTAGGAGGTTTCACACTGCTGCATCTCAAAACTTACTATATAGCCACAGTAGTCAAAACTGCCTGGTATTGGTATAATGACAGACACATAGACCAATGGAATAGAATTGAGAACCCAGAAATAGATCCATCGACTTATGGTCAACTGATCTTTGACAAAAGGCTGAAATCCGTTAAATGGGGAAGAGGATGTTTGTTTAATAAATGGTGCTGGCAAAACTGGATATCCATTTGCAGAAAAGTGAAACGAGATCTGTACCTCACACCATACACAAAAACGAATTCCACATGGATCAAAGACTTAAATGTGAAACCTAAAACTATAGAGTTCCTCAAGGAAAAACTAGGGGCAAATTTATATGGCATAAATAGCTATCAAGCATAACCCAAAATGCACAAACAGCAGAAGAGAAACTAGATGAATGGGACCTTCTAAAAATTAAATTTTTATGTACTTCCAAAGACTTCTCCAAAAGAGTCAAAAGAGAACCTACAGATTGGGAAAAAATATTTGGCAATGACAAATCTGACAAGGGACTTTTCTCCAGAATTTATAGAAAACTCTAACACCATAGTAACAAAAAGACAAATAATCCAATTAAAAAATGGACAGATGACATGAATAGACACTTCACCAAGGATGATATTCAGGCGGCTGACGAACATATGAGGAAATGCTCACGATCATTAGCCATTAGAGAGATGCAAGTCAAAACAACAATGAGATACCATCTTGCTCCAGCACTAGTAGCAAAATTCAACAAGACAGAAAATAAATGCTGGCGAGGATGTGGAGAGATTAGGACTCTCATTCACTGCTGGTGGGACTGTAAAATGGTACAACCACTGTGGAGAGCAGTATGGTGATTCCTTAAAAAGTTGGAATTAGAAATACCATTTGACCCAGCCATTCCATTGTTGTTGTTGTTGTTATGTGCTGGCGAGTCGGCCCTGACTCATAGCGACCCCTCCTTGAGTTTCCGAGGCAGTATCACTACGGAAGTAGGAATGCCCAACCTTCCTTCCGAGGAGTGGCTGGTGGGTTTGAACCACCGGCCTTCTGGTTAGCAGTCAAGTGCTTTAGCCACTATGCTACCAGAGCTCCTAGCCATTCCATTACTAGATATATATCCTAAAGAACTGAGAGCCATGAGAAGAACAGATATGCACACCCATGTTCATTGCAGCACTGTTTACAATAGCCAAAAGATGGAAACAACCTAGGTGTCCATCAACTGAGGAATGGATAACCAAGCTATGGTACATGTACACGATGGAATACTATGCAACGCTAAAATAACGTAGAATCTGCAAAACACTGCATAATGTGGATGTACTTGGAGGACATTATGTTGAGTGAAATAAGTCAATCACAGGACAATAGTATTAGTTTGTTGTTGTGGAGGATCAAGGAAAGGTTTATATGTGGAAGGAAACTTTCTTTGTTGGTTGCCAGGGGTGGGGGGGGGGGAGGAACACTTAGATAGTTAGAGATAAGTATTGATTTGGGTGAAGAGAAGGGCAATGTACCAAATGTGAGTGAGTGAATGTGTAGTGGTGTTGAGGAAGAGAAAGACATGAAGAGGTACATGGGAGGCACGGACAACAAAGAACTTTTGCACATATAGTACAGCACTGTCAGTGAAGGCAAACACGGGTATACAGGTGGATAGATAGATGGGTGGACAGGCTGAGCTATTAGGTATGTCTAAGAAGCAGGGAGTGTATAGGTTGGCAGACAATGGCCCTATAAGTGTACTTGTATGATCTGAATTCCCAGGTGTATAGTAGAGCTGACAAAGGACAAGGTTGTGGTCACTTCTTGGTCACAGGCAGCTACCCAGAGGGACCAAGTAGTCGAACCTGAGGGCTTGGGACCATAGTCACAGGGGACATCAAATTCAACTGGCATGGCATACTGCACAAAAACATTGTTCCACCTCCTACTTTGGCGAATAGCAACTGGTATCTTAAAAGCTTGCAAGCAGCCATCTAGATGCAGCGATGGGTCTCTCGTCGTCCAGACAAAGAAGAATGAAGAAAACCAAAGATTCATGGAAACAATTAGTCCTAGCGACTGGTACAGCATGCGATCCACAGCCTATACGACTATGAGACCAGAACTAGATGGTACCAGCTACCATTGTCAACCACTTGCAGGGGGATCTATGTAGGAGGTCCTGGATAGAGAGGGAGAACAATGTGGAACAAAACTCAAAATCATTTGGGGAAAAAAAAGTGTGTGTGGGGGGGACCAGGTTTGCTGGTTTGATAGAGCCTGGTGGAACCACTGAGACTATGGCCCCTAGCTGTCCTTTAGGTCTGGAATTAAATCCACACCTGTGGGTTCAATATGCCAAACAAAAGACAGGCATATGAGTTGAACATTTACCTGAGGTAGATACACTCTTGGAGAGAACAATCATGGGAGAAAGAAGGGCTGTGTATGCCCAGGGAGACAGCTCAGGGGGCAGGAGTACATGGTGGTAACTATCAGGAGGAAGTGGTAGGGGAGCTGTTGCCTTGTGGTGAGTTGTGGTCAATGTCATGAGACAAAGTGTATGTGACCTGCTGTATGGAAAAAGTGCATTTGCTCTGTAAATTTTCACCCAAATCACAATTAAAAAAAAAAAAAGAGTGGTCTATAGACAAGGTCTCCAATTACTTTCCCCCTTTTTGAGCCTGTTCTGAGTTTTAGCCTCTCTCCCCCACAAGAACTGTTAACATTCCGTGGTCAGTTCCCAGGCATCATCTGGGTTTCCATCGCAGTATTTGCCATACTTTCTCAGTCTCCTCCTTTTTTGTTTTTACAGTTGTTGGTGCTACCAACAAAAGTCAGAAGGAAGTAGAGCAGTGGGAATGATGCTGTGTTTGATTCAGGTCTGCTTTTACTAGGCTTCCTGGAAAACTCTGGCTCTGCATTTTTGGCAGTGAGATTTATGTCCCCTTGACAGCATACATGCCCTTACCCTTGGCATTCAGAAAGGTGGGGCCCATTCTTTAAGATGAAATGGTCATACAAGGCACTGGAAACATCATAGGATTTAGATGGAAGCAGGAAAAAGAATGAAAGTGAAAATGTTTCTGTATTTGCCTATTGTCTTTCTGTGTAGAAAAACAAAGATAGAAGCTTTCTAGGGAAGGCAGGAGTGTGTAGTGATTAAGAGCACAGGCTTTGTAGTTAGGTGACCTGGGTTTGAATTTCAGTTCC
>NW_006921743.1:1776210-1777646 GCF_000298275.1 Orycteropus afer afer
GTATCACTACGGAAGTAGGATTGCCCAACCTTCCTTCCGAGGAGTGGCTGGTGGGTTTGAACCGCCAGCCGTCTGGTTAGCAGGCAAGTGCTTTAGCCACTATGCTACCAGAGCTCCCAAAGTGTCTCTATTGGATCTCTTTTTTTGTAATGGAAATCTGGCATAAGTACAGAGAAGCTGTACTTATGGTCTTAAAGTGTTCAGCTTGATGAAATTTTACAAACTGAATTTAGTCATGTAATCATATGGAGAAAATATTGAAGTTGTGAAGGATTTCATATTATTTAGATCCATAGTCAACACCCATGGAAGTCAAGATATCAGATGACATATTGCATTGGGCAAATTCACTGCAAAGCATCTCTTTAAAGTGTTTAAGAGCAAAGATATCCTGACCCAAGCCATGGTATTTTCTGTTGCCTCACATGTGTGGGAAAGCTAGACAGTGAATTAGGAAGATGGAAGAAAATTGATGCCTTTGAATTATAGTGTTGAAGAATATTGAGTATACCGTGTCAGATAAATGAAGAAGTCTGTCTTGGAAGAAGTACAGCCACAGTGCTCCCTAGAAGTGAGGATGGTGAGACTTCATCTCATGTCCTTTGGACATGTTGTGAGGAGGTACCAGTCCCCTGGAGAAGGACATCATGCTTGGTAAAGTAGAGGGTCAGCAAAAAAAGAGGAAAACCCTAAATGAGATGGATTGACACTGTGGCTGTATGATGGGCTCAGATAGCAACAATCGTCAGGATAGTGCAGAACTGGGTAGTGTTTGGTTCTGTTTGCTGTGTCAAAATCCACTTAACAACATCTAACAATCATAACCTAGATCAAAGTAGAGAGTATATTAGTAGCATCCCAGATGCCTCTCTTGTGGCTTCTCCCAGTTATTCCTCTTTAAAATGTTGTTTCTCTTCTGACTTACATCTTGATAGATAAATTTTGCCTGTATTTGAACAAGTTGAGTCATATATTTTGTGTATGCTTCTTTTCATTCATCATTGTCTAAGATTAATAACTATGTTGTGCTTGGCAGTAGTTCATTCTTTGTCATTGCCAAGTATTTTTTCTTTTTAAAAATATTTTATTATGTTTCTTGGTGAAAGTTTATATAGCAAATTAGGTTCCTTTTTAACAATTTCTATACATACTGTTCAGTGCAGTTGGCATTTTCCATATTGTGTCAGCAGTCTCATTATTTCCATTCTGGTGGTTTTATTTCCATTAATCTAGCTTCCCTATCATCACTGATCTTTTCATCTTTGCTTTAGGGTAAATGTAGACCATTTGGTCTCATATACATAATTATTATTATTATTATTTATTTTTTTAAATTTTCAACTTGGTTTTTATTCAAAGTTCACAGAATTTAGTAAGCTCACAATTCATTGCTATTAAAAAATTATTGTTATATCAAATATTCTTATGAAGTAATT
>NW_006921743.1:1783749-1789038 GCF_000298275.1 Orycteropus afer afer
TTAGATCTCTGTTAACTGTTTGTGAAGAACAGCCAAAGGTGGTTCAGGCTTTTCTCGGTGGTTTTTTATTGTTGGCCCGTTGGTGGAGAAGGAAGAAGTGGCTCTCGCTCAGTAAGTGGAGTTGCAGGAGGTGTGGGTGTAGTTGTGTCTTATGGGGACTGCCACAGTCTTCCAGTCAGTTTGGCACAAATTACAAATGAATAACCATCAAAAAACTAAAAGCCCATGGACGAAAAACACACCATGTAATCACACATGAACAATGACCAAAACAAAAGTGAAAAGGGGAAAAAAAAAGAAGAAGAAACAACAAACAAATCTGCAATATCTGGGGATAGGGCACTAAGAAGAAGAGAAAAAGAGAAAAAGAAATAGGGAAGGAGAACAATAAACGAAGAAAAAAAAATAGGAAGATTGCAAAAAGAAAAACAAGGAATGGGTTTAGTCACAAGAAAAGAGAAAAAAAAAAAAAACGGGGAAAGAAGAAAAAGCGAACAAAAAACAAAAAAAATAAAATTAAAAAAAACCCTCTTAAATGGGGGGGGGGGGCAGAATTTCATCCAGGCACAGGGAAAAGAAAACTATTGAAAACTAGGACCTGGTAGGGTAAGATCAAGAACAATAACAAAAAGGACAAATATATCAATAATATTAGTTGGTTTGGAGCGGACAAATACAAGCAAACTAATCACCGGGAAAAAGGGAGTGAAAAAGAAAAAAAATTAAAAAGAAAAGAAAGAAAAAGGAAAAAAAAAAAAAATCGGAGGAGGACTGTGTAGGGCACCCAGGCTCCGTCTGAGCACACAGACTGCGATTGAGTTCCTGTGTGGGCCTGGAAGGTAGGTGGGAGTGGGGATGGCCACACCCCCACCCACCAAGCGAGTGCAGGGTGCAGTAACAAGAAGAATGTCGTACCCCCTCAGCCTTGCAGGTCCTGAGTGTCCCCGGGGCTGCCGGAAAGCAGAACGTGATCTTAAGCCCCAGAAATCTGCGAGAGCACTGTCTCTTTAAATATCAAGCTGCTTAAACGTACAACATGGCAGCATCCTCCGGACCGGCAAAAGTCTACCACTCAGCCCACCTTTCTCTTCATCTTCCCCAGTTTGTTCCCTAGCCACTGTATACAGTGCGCACGGACCCTGGCTAGCAGGGGACCCTTAGGTTAATTCTTAAGTCTCACGACCACCGGATTCTGCGAGAGCGCTGTCTCTTTAAACATCCAAAATAGTTAAACTGCTTTTTTCTTAAATGTACAACATGGCAGCGTCCTCCGGACCGGCAAAAGTCCACCACTCAGCCCACCTTTCTCTTCACTTTCCCTGTTCTCTAGCCACTGTACACAGTCCTTTGCGCAGATCCTGGCTAGCAGGGTTTTTTAGGTTAATTCTTAAGTCTTACGACCACCGGATTCTGCGAGAGTGCTGTCTCTTTAAATACCCAAAATAGCCAAGCCGCTTTTTTTTTTTAAACATACAACATGGCAGCACCCTCCGGACCGGCAAAAGTCTACCACTCAGCCCACCTTTCTCTTCACCTTCACCAGTTTGTTCCCTAGCCACTGTACACAGTCCGCACGGAGCCTGGCTAGCAGGCGATTTTTAAGTTAATTCTTAAGTCCTACCGCCACTCGGGAATGTCCAAGACGTTTGTGCCGTCAGGGGCGCTCAGGTCCCTGCCAGACCGCAGCTCCGTATATCTCCTTTTTTGGTATTTTCACGCAAATTCTTCTGCTAGTTGGGGTTTAGTCTACTTCTGTATCCTTCCCTTCAAGGCTCAGGGGTCCAAGATTAACTTCTGTGTCTGTGTCAATTGGTTTCCCTTTTCTTTGTTGAAGAGGATCTGTGCAGTCCTTCTCTCTAGTCCGCCATCTTCCTGAAGTATCAATTATTATTTTTTTAAAATTTATTTTGAAGGAGAACAGTACTCCCAGGTGATTTGTTTGTTTTATAAGCAGTCTGTTTAGCTGAAAGATGACTCTGGAAGTAGTTTCAGTTCAAAGTTTAAAGGATGTTTCAGTCTCAAGGATTCCTTTAGTCTCTACCAATCTGGTAAGTCTGGCCTTTTTGTAAGAATTTGAGTTTTGTTCTACCGTTTTCTTCCATTCTATCTGGGACCATCTATTTTGCCCCTAGTCAGAATGGTCGGTAGTGGTAGTCAGGCACCATCTAGTTCTTATGTTTCCAGGGTAGATGAGGCTGTGGTTCATGTAGAGAATTAGTCCTGTAGAGTAGTTTCTTCTTTGAGTCTTTGATTTCTTTCTTTTTCTTTTATTCCAGATGAGTGGAGATCAACAGGTGTATTTTATTTATTTATTTTTTGTGACATTGGTTACATTTCCCACAGTGTAACACTTCCTCATGGTTACCCTTTCCCTGTGTCCTTCTTGCCAATGCATTCCTGCCTCCTTACCTTTCTCCCTGTGCAAATGCTGCCCTTTGGATCACCCATGGTTGATTATTCTAAGGAGTGGATCTCCATGGTGTAGCTGTTCAGCCCACAGGCCTGTGCGTTGTTTGGCTGAGAGTTAAGCCATGGGAGTGAGTTCAACTCCAGGCCTGAAGGGTGACTCAGGGCCATAGTCTCGGGGGTTTGACCAGTCTTTGTCAAACTAGTAAGGCTGGTCTTTTTTATGATTTTGAGTTTTGTGCCACATTTTTCTCCTACTCTATTCAGGATCTCCAGTTTTAATCCCTCTCTGAGTGGTTGGCATCGGTAGCCAGGCAACCAGTCTTAGATGGCTGCTCACAAGCTTTTAAGACCCCAAACACTACTCACCAAAGCAGGATGTAGAGCATAAACTTTATGGAGTATATTGTGCTGCTCTGGTTCTCTAGTGCCACTCTAACAGAAAATACCACAAGTGGATGTCTTTAACAAACAGGGATTTATTCTCTTACAGTTTAGGAGGCTATCAGTTTGAGTTCAAAGTGCCAGCTCTAGGAGCTGACTGAAGGCCCCTGCCAGGGGGGCAAGGAGGCCACATCTTCTAACCTTCTCTAATCCCACAAGAGGAAAACAGAATCACCATCAATAGCCCAAGGCCTATTTCTGTGAGGCCAGACATGCTGCCTCCTTCCAGTCCCTTCATCAACCCTTACACCAACCGTTCCTCCTGCAGCACCCATCACCTTTCTGCTGGGTTCAATAATTTGCTGCAGTGACCACACAGAACTCATGGATTATGGGGTTTATTAAGGAAGTACTAGGCTACAATTCAAGTTCAGGGACAACGCTCAGTTTCTCTCAGCCCACCATCTCTCAGTCAACAGTCTCTCTCAGTCTCCCAGCAGTGCGTGTCTCTCGGTGTCTCTTTTTCAGCAGCTCATGTCTCTCAGGAGCACATTTCTCTCAGCAGCACGTCTTTCTCAGCCAGCAGTCAGAGAGACTCCTTCTGCCTCTAGAAGGGCTCCTTTTGAGCCTGGCAGAGTGACCACTAACCAATTCCAATATCAAATTCTATACATCTGAGAGAAAGTGAACTTCCCAGAAAATTACTCTGATAGAATAGTGGCTAAGGCACTTGACTGCTAACCAGAAGGCTGGTGGTTCAACCCACCAGCCACTCCTTGGAAGGAAGATGGGGCAATCTACTTCCGTAGTGATACAGCTTTGGAAACCCAAGGAGGGGTTGCTATGAGTCGGGTCCGACTTGACGGCACATGACAACAGCAGCTCCCAACAGAAATACCACAGGTGGATAACTTTAACAATTAGGAGCTACTCAGTTGCTCATGGCAAATTCCACCATGGAGTTTACAAAGACTTATAGCTAAAAAAGCTATACCAGGTAATTTACTACACTGCAGCCCTTCAACCTTGGGCTTCAGCTCTGCCTGTTGCTTCCGGCCCAGTGGAGCTGGAGGCTTCTGTTAACTTAGGCAGCTCCTGGCTACTGAGGCTGACAAATCTGAAATGAACAAGTAAAATGACAGAGTCCCAAGATTATTAAGGAGCATGTCAGGCCCTTAAAAGTCCCAAGACTGACAGACAACATGATAGGCCACTGAGATGAAGACTTGGCCAAATGCAGGATCCAGCTATGCCAAAAGCTGGCGACCTTTCTCAAAGCTGCTGCTTACATACTGGAAGCAGACCATATCCCTAAGGCAGCTACTCACAGTAGATGCCACCATGGAGTTAATCACCAGTCCATCATGGGGAAGAACTACATCCACCTGCGCAGCCAGTCAAAACTAGGCCCAACTAAGTTGACACATAACCTGATTCTACCACATGTGCCAACTGACCAGGTTGTCTTGTGAGACTATAGCCCTAAGCCTTCAAACTCAGTAAGCCAATTCTGCAAGGTGTTTGATTATATCTGGAAAGATCCATGACTGTGCCCCCTATGTGCTTTAGTATATATATGAATAAATGTGCAGCACATAGAAATAATGTATATGCATATGCCTATAAGTACATCTATGGATGCACATGTATACACAATAATATTTTTATTCATTCTGCTGTTGATGTTAGGTCATTTATAGATTTTGACTCTTATGAATGATGCTGCTAGGAACATTCTGATAAATGTCTTAGTTCATGGTATGGTGCAGTTCTTAGTGGAATTGCTGAGTGTTATGTTCACCTTTGGTGGTTGTTAGCTGCTGTCTAGCTGCTGTCAAGTCAGTTTTAACTCAAGGCAACCTTATGTGTAACGGAAAGAAGTGTTGCCCAGGTATGTTTGAGTCCATTGTTGCAGCTGGTGTGTCAGTTCATCTCATTGAGGGTTTTCCTCATTTTTGTCGTCTCTCTACCAAATGTGATGTCTTTTTCTAGTGTTGCATCTTTCTTGATAATGTGTCCAAAGTAAGCTAGTCAAAGTCTCCCCATCCTTACTTCTGAGGAACATTCTGGTTGCGTTTCTTTTATGACTGATTTGTTTTTCTGGCAGTCCACATTATGTTCAATGTTCTTTTGCCAACACCACAGTTTGAATGCGTCCGTTCTTCTTCTTTCTTCCTTTTTCATTTTCCAATTTTTGCATGCATATTAGGCAATTGGCCAGACATTCTCCAGAGAGGTTATACCAATTTAGTTTCCTACCAGCAACATATGAGCTTTCTGATCTCTGCACATCCTTATCAACTCGTGGTTCTTGTTTTCAATTATATCATTATGATAAGTGTGTCGAAGTATTTCATGGTGGTTTTAATTTCCATTTTCTGCTGACCAGTGTTGTGAAGCACCTTTTCATATGTTTATTGGCTGTTTGAATATCCTCTTGTGAAGTGCTTGTTTAGGTCTTTCTCTCATTATGTATTATGCTGTCTTTTTTTTTTTTTT
>NW_006921743.1:1789279-1791206 GCF_000298275.1 Orycteropus afer afer
ATTGTTTGGCTGGAAGCCACAGGCATAGGTTCAATTCCAGACCTGAAAGGCAGCTAGGGGCCATAGTCTCAGTGGTTCCACCAGGCTCTATTTGACCAGCAAACCTGGTCACCCTCCTTTTTTTTTTCTCCAAATGATTTTGAGTTTTGTTCCACATTGTTCTCCCTCTCTATCCAGGATCTTCTACATAAATCCCCTTCCAAGTGGTTGACAGTAGTAGCCGGGCACCATCTAGTTCTTCTGGTCTCATAGTTGTATAGGCTGCAGACCGGATGGTGTACCAGTTGCTTGGACTAATTGTTTCCATGAATTTTTGGTTTTCTTTATTCTTTGCTCTGGACAAGGAGAGACCCATTGTTGCATCTAGATGGCAGCTTGCAAGCTTTTAAGATCTCATTTGCTACTCACCAAAGTAGGAGGTGGAACAATGTTTTGTATAGTATGTTGTGCCAATTGAGCTCGATGTCCCCTGCGACTATGGTCCTGAGCCCACAGGTTCAACTACTCGGTCCCTCTTGGTAGGTGGCTGTGACCAAGCAGTAACTACAGCCTTACCCCTTGTCAACTCTACTATACACCTGGGAATTCAAATCATACCTATAAACTTATAGGACCATTGTCTGCCAACCCTAAACCTGTTCTTGGGTACACTCGTGCTTCATAGACATACCTAATAGTTCAGCCTGTCCACCCATCTATCCACCCGTATACCCATGTTTGCCTTCACTGACAGTACCGTACTATATGTGCAGAAGGGTTCATTTTTGTTGTCTGTACCTCCCACGTACCTCTCTATGTCTTTCTCTTCCTCAATGCCACTACACATTCAGCCACTCACATTTGGTACATTGCCCTTTTCTTCACCCAAATCAATACTTATCTCTATCTGTCTAACAGTGTTCCTTCCCCTCCCCTCCCACCCCTGGCAACCAACAAAGAAAGTTTCCTTCCATATATAAACCTTTCCTTGATTCTCCATAACAACAAACTAATACTATTGTCCTGTGATTGACTTATTTCACTCAACATAATGTCCTCCAAGTACATCCACGTTATGCAGTTGCAGATTCTACATTATTCTTTAGCATTGCATATGATTCCATTGTGTACATGTACCATAGTTTGGTTATCCATTCCTCAGTTGATGGACATCTAGGTTGTTTCCATCTTTTGGCTATTGTAAATAATGTTGCAATGAACATGAGTGTGCATATATCTTTTCCTGTCCTGGCTCTCACCTCTGTAGGATATATACCTAGCAATAGGATTCTGGGTCAAATGGTATCTCCAATTCCAGCTTTCTAAGGAATCACCTTGTTGCTTTCTGCAGTGGTTGTATCACTTCACAGTTCCACCAGCAGTGTATGAGAGTCCCAATCTCTCCACATCCCCGCCAGCATTTATTTTCTGTCTTGTTGAACCTTACCATCAGTGCTGGGGTGAGACAGTATCTCATTGTTGTTTTGATTTGCATCTCTCTGATGACCAATGATTATGAGCATCTCTTCATATATTAGCTGGCCACCTGAATATCCTCCTTGGTGTAATGTCTATTCATGTCTTCTGCCCATTTTTCAGTTGGATTGTTAATTCCTTTGGTGTTGAGGTATTGGAGTTTTCTATAAATCTTAGAGATAAGTCCCCTGCCCGATATGTAATTATCGGCAAGTATGAATTTATTGCTGTCATTTATGTTATGTGCTTTTTTGTGGTGTCGATTTCTTTGTTCCATATAATTTTCTATGCTGAGCTCATTTTGTTTATGGATTGTGTTATCACTTCCTTTGTTGCTATTGTTTTAGTATTTGCTAAATATTTGTGCAGGAGCTCTGGTACCATAGTGCCTAAGGCACTTGACTGCTAACCAGAAGGCTGGCGGTTCAAACCCCCCAGCCACTCCTCGGAAGGAAGGTTGGGCAATCCTACT
>NW_006921743.1:1792296-1795283 GCF_000298275.1 Orycteropus afer afer
TATAATTCTTTTGAATTCCTTATCAGGGAGTTCCAGTGCTGCATCTTCCTCAGGGATGTGTTTTGGGTCTGTATCCTGGTCCCTTGTTTCTCCTGCTTTATCTTGCTTCTTTGTGTGGACTGTGATGGTCTGTTGTCTCTGAGGCATTGTGACATTTTTATGTTTATATTTAATTGGTGATTGTATATTGGAGTGACTTGCCCAAGATTTTTCGTTTTCTTTGTTTTGTTTGTATGTTATCTACACAAGCAGGGTACTGTCCTGTGTTCCTCTATTCACTAATTAACAGAACTTATATACTCATCACCTGTCTCCTTTCCTGTTGTCAACCTCACGTATGTCCCTGGCAACCTTGGCAAACAGAGCCTGGAATTCTTAGGTCCCTGGAATCCAAATGAGAATGCTATCACTTTAAAATCCAACATGGTTGCCACTTGTAAAGATTCAAAATGGCTGTGCCCTCGGTCACTTTAAATATCCAAAATGGCTGCCGCTTGTAAACATTCAAGATGGCTGCACCTTCAGTCACTTTAAATATCCAAAATGGCTGCTGCGTGTAAACAGTCAAAATGGCTGTGCTCTCCGGACAGTGCAAAGTCAACAGCTCAGGTTGTCTCCCTCCTTGCTGTTTCCCTTCCTACTCATAGGCTACCAGAGCAGTCATCCCTGCAGCCCTTGGTGACCTGGGCTGATCTTTAGGTCAATTCTCAGGTCCCAACACCACTTGGAAATATTTAGGCTGTTGGTCCCATCGGAGTGGCTGACAGTCTTCAGCTCCAACCATCTCTGTACTTACTGTTTTTGTTCAGGTTTTTCCACTGGCTGGTGCCTAATCCACTTCTGTATAGTTCCTTTCAAAGCTCAGGGCTCCAGGATTCTCTTCTGTATCTGTTAATTGGTTTTTCTTTTCTTTGTTGAGAAGGGTCTGTGCCGCTTGTCTGCCTATTCCTCCATCTTACCAGAAGTCTGTATGGTATCTTTTTATGTACAGAAATCTTAAATTTAAAAAGACCAATTTTTTAAACTTTGTATTTGTGATTATGGTTTTCGATTTTTGGAAGAAGTCTTTGCTGACTCCAGGGTTATGATGGTATTGTCCTATGTTTAAAAATGTGTACTTAACCTTTTGTATTTAGCGCTACAATCTTTTGGGGGTTGGTTTCTGTGTATAGTGTGAGATAGGAATTAAGGTTAACTGTTTTTCATGTGAATATCTAATTGATACAGTATTTTACAAAAATATCATTTTCCTACTGCGTAATAATAGCACCTTTCTTGTCGATCAGGTAACCACATATGTGTATTTGTCTTCTCTATTCTCTTCCATCAGGAGCTCTGGTGGCTCAGTGCCTAAGGCATATTTGGTTGTTGACAGAAGGTTTGCAGTTCAAACTTCCCCAGTGCTCCACGGAAGGAAGATGGGGCAGTCTACTTCCATAAAGATTTACTACCTGGGAAACCCAGTGTGGGTCGCTATGAGTCAGAATCGACTCGATGGCAGTGAGTTACTCTCTTCCATCAGTCTAGTTTTCTATCTTTGTATCAGTATCACAGTATTCCAACTACTTTAGTTTTACAATGATTCTTGGTATCTGCTTGTTTTTCTTGCTTTGTGTTTCAAGATTATCTTCACTGCTTTTGGCCCTTTGTATTTTCATATAAATTTTAGAATTAGCTTGGTCAACTTCTACATACATACCATACAGCTTGCTGAGATTTACATTGGTATTGCCTTGAATCTGTAGATCGATTTTGGGAAAATTGGTGTCTTTACAATATTGAGTCTTCCAACCCATGAATGTGGTATATCCCTTCATTTTTTAAGTCTTTTTTAATTCTCTTAGCAGTGCTTTGCAGTTTTCTGGGATGAGGTCTGGCACATCTTTACCTAAATATATTCTAAGTGCTTGATTATTTTTTTTTTTAATGTTATAAACTTTATAAAATTGACCTTACAAAATTGACTTTATAAAATTGACCAACTTTGCTAAACTTGCTTGTTAATTCTAATAATTTGTCTGTAGATTCTTTTGAATTTTCTGTGTTCACACTCATGTCATCTGTGAACTACTACTTTTATTTTGTCCTTCTAATCTTTATGTGTGTGTGTATATTTAATTTTATTTAAAAGAGAAATCTCTTAGTTTATGTAAGTTTCCTTGTGTTTCTAGTTTGCTATGAGTTTTAAAATCATAAATAGGTGCTGACTTTTCTCATTGTTTTTAGATGATTCTGTTGAGATTGAGATTATTGATTGAGGGTTTTTTTTTTTTTTTTGCTTTATTCTGGTAACAGGATAAATTACATAGTTTGGTTTTTAAGTATTACACCAATCTTGAATTTCTAGAATAAGCTGAACGTGGTTGGAAAGTGTTACCGTATTTGTATATATATCGCTGGATTCAGTTTGATATTATTTTGTTTAGGATACTTGTATGAGAATGATAGGTTGGTAATTTTATTTTTTTGTAAAGTCTGTCAGATTTGGTATCAAGATTTTCCTGACCTCATAAAATGTGTTCAAAAGTATTCTTTATTTTTCTATCTGGGAGAGTTTGTGTAAGATTGGTATTATTCTCTTTCCTTACATGTTTGGGAAAATTCTGGTGAAGCCACTTGCCCTGGAATCTTCTTTGTAGATATTGGACTTCTAGCATTTTTTATTCCTTCTTGTGTTAGTTTTCAATGAATTTTTTTACTCCATTCAGATACTGTTAGTATGAAGTTACTATCTTTTCAGTGTTTGTGGTACCTGCAGTGATGGTCCTTTTTCATTTCTGATGTTGGTCATTTATACCTTCCTCTTTTTTTCTTGATTGTTCTTGTCTTTTATTGTTGTTGTATTCCTTTGAGTTGATTTCTGACTCATAGTGACCTCACATGACAGAGTAGAACTACTCTCATAGAGTTTTCTTGAACGTAATCTTTAAGGTTTTTCTCCTGCAGAGCCACTGCATGGGTTTGCACTGCCCAAGGATCCTTCTACT
>NW_006921743.1:1796225-1800017 GCF_000298275.1 Orycteropus afer afer
CAAAGCACCCACCACCTCTCTCCTGGGTTCGAGAATTCACTGCAGTGGCCACACAGAACTCACAGATTATGGGGTTTATTAGGGATGCACCAGGCTACAATTCAAGTTCAGGAAAAATGCTCAGTCTTTCTCCCAGCCCGCCATCTCTCACAGTCTCTCTCCCAGTGGTGTGTGTCCCTTGGTGTTTCTAGTTTGCTAAGAGTTTTAAAATCATGAATAGGTGCTGACTTTTCTTATTCTTGTTAGAGGATTCTGTTGAGATTATTGATTGAGGGTTTCTTTTTTGCTTTATTCTGATAACAATGCATGTCTCTTGTGTCTCTTTACCAGCAGCGCATGTCTCTCAGGGGCGCATCCTTCCTCAGCCAGCAGTCAGAGACTTCTGCCTCTAGGAGGCCTCCTTTTGAGCCTGGCAGAGTGGCCAAACCAACCAATCATAACATCAGAATTCAAAACACCTGAGAGAGAGCAGGAACCTCCCAGAACATTGTTTAGTGCTACACCCAACAGAAATACCCCAGGTGGACAACTTTAACAATCAGGAGCTCTTCAGTTGCTCATGGCAAATTCCACCTCGGAATTTCCAAAGACTTATGGGTAGAAAAGCCACACTAAGTAATTTACTACACTGCATATGCTTATTTTCTATTTTATTATTGCCTGTTTTCTCTGTTGTTTGGGAGCCCTGATGGCACAATGATTAAGAGTTGACTACTCATTGAAAGGTTGGTGGTTGAATTTACCCAGCGGATCTGTGGAAGAAAAGATGGCAGTCTGCTCCCATGAAGATCAAAGCCTAAGAAACCCTATGGTGCAGCTCTACTCTGTCATGTAGGGTTGCTATGAGTTGGAATCAACAGTGGTACCCAGCAACCACCACAGCATAATTTCCTTTTTTTTTTTTTGTGGTATATTCTTTTTTTTTTAAATTGTGATTTGGGTGAAAATTTACAGAGCAAATTCACTTTCCATACAGCAGGTCACATACACTTTGTCTCATGACATTGACCACAATTTACCACAATGCAACAGCTCCCCTCCCACTTCTCCCCATAGTTACCTCTTCCCTGTGTCCATCCCTCCATGCACTCCTGCCCCCTGAGCTGTCTCCTTGTGTATAAGCAGCCTTTCTTTCTCCCATGATTGTTCTCTCCAAGGAGTGTATCTACCTCAAGCAGATGTTCAACTCATATGCCTGTCTTTTGTTTGACTGGAAGCCACAAGTGTGGGTTCAATTCCAGACCTGAAGGGCATCTAGGGGCCATAGTCTCAGTGGATCCACCAGGTTCTGTCAGACCAGCAAACCTGGTCCCCCCCCCCCTTTTTTTTTTCTCCAAATGATTTTGAGTTTTGTTCCACATTGTTCTCCCTCTCTATCCAGGATCTCCTACATCCCTTCCAAGTGGATGACAGTGGTAGCCGGGCACCATCTAGTTCTGGTCTCATAGTCGTATAGGTTGCAGATCGGATGGTGTACCAGTCCTTAGGACTAATTATTTCCATGAATTTTTGTTTTTTTTTCATTCTTTGCTCTGGACGAGGAGAGACCCATCGTTGTATCTAGATGGCAGCTTGCTAGCTTTTAAGATCCCAGTCGCTACTCACGAAAGTAGGAGGTGGAACAATGTTTTGTATAGTATGTTATGCCAATTAAGCTTGATGTCCCCTGCGATTATGGTCCCGAGCCCACAGGTTCCACTACTCAGTCCCTCTGGGTGGGTGGTTGTGACCAAGCAGTGACTACAACCTTACCCCTTGTCAGCTCTACTATACAGCTGGGAATTCTGATCATTCACATAAACTTATAGGGCTATTGTCTGCCAAGCCTATACATGTTCTTCGATATACTCCCCACTTCATAGACATACCTAGTAGTTCATCCTGTCTACCTATCTGTCCACCTGTATACCCATGTTTGCCTTCACTGACAACACAGTACTGTATGTGCAAAAGGGTTCATCTTTCTAGTCTGTACCTCCCACGTACCTCTCTCTGTTTTTCTCTTCCTCAGTGCCACCATATTGATCACTCACATTTGGTACATTGCCCTTCTCTTCATCCAAATCAATACTTACATCTATCTCTCTAACAGTATTCCCTCCCCTTCCCTCCCACCCCTGGTAACCAACAAAGAAAATTTCCTTCCATAGATAAATCTTTCCTTGACTTTTACAATAATGGACTAATACAATATTTGTCCTTTTGTGTTTGACTTTAAGTAATAATAATACCTTCTTGAGATGCCTCTATCAGTGGTTCTCAAACTAGAGAAAGTATCAGAATCATCTGGAGAGCTTGTTAGAACACTTTACAGAGCCCCCTAGCCACAGAGTTTCTGATTCCAAAGGTCTGGTTTGGGGTCCAAGAAATTGCATTTTAACAGATTCTTAGGTGATGCTGATACCACTGCTGCTTTGTTCTGGGAACCACACTTCAAGTACCAGTGGTTTAAATCATTGCTTTTCAGCATATAATTTTTTTTCTGATATATTTTTCTAAGCACTACTTTAGCTGTGCCTGGTAAGTTTTGATGTGTCCTATGTTCATTATTGCTCAGTTCAAAACATTTTCTAATTTTCCTTGTGGTTTCTTCTTTGACCCAATATTTATTGAGAAGTGTACAAATTAATTTTCAGACATTTATGTATTGTCTAGTTATGTTTTTGTTACTGATTTCTAGTTTAATTCCACTGTGGTCAGAGAAAATACTTTGTATTATTCCAATCCTTTGAAATTTGTTATTGGTACATTTTAGGTGTACACCTTTTCCTCTCTCAAGGATTGTGACTGTCTCCTCAGCTGACATTTTATATTTATGGCAACTTCGAAAAAATTATCAGGTGGCACTTCCAGTGATCTGAGCCACATGCAGGGCCTTGGCTTGGGTATGGGGCACTATCTGTGAGCCACCCTAAACGGTATACTGGGGACCCTGGTAACAACCAGGTCACAAGAGGGATGGTGGTCAGCTGGGTGTGAGATGCCTTCTCCCATTTGTCTGCAATGTCTCAATCTGGCCACGAAGGACATGGGGTCATGTTGGCATGACATGAGGTCATAGACAGGCAGGAGGAGGAGGCCAGGCAAAGGCCTGAGGTCAGTGGGGGGAGCTGGGAAGGGAGCTGCAGGGGGCTGCAGGGCCAGGCAGATGGGGGATGAGTGAGATACCTGCCCAGGGCAGACAGTGGGAGGCAGCAGGCAGAGGGCAATATCCTACCACCACCACAGGTTCCATGGTGATAGGGAGGGGAGCCTGCCATGCTATGCATATCCTGAGATGTGGCAGGGGCACTAGATGGGCAATGAGCAACCAAGATAGAGACATTGGCGCTGAAGACTGGGCATGGTCCCTGACTCTTGCATAACACTGATTTGCATAATGACCTGGTGTTTGGAACCTAATCCTGTCAATAAGTGAGGAGTGGGTCTGTTAAAAAAATGAATATATTAAAATTACCTGATTAACCTTGTTTTGTGTTCTCATGTTTCATTTCAGGTCCTGAAAATCCTTGGTTGGTCCAAGCTTATGTTTCAGCAGCCAGACATCCCTTTGCTTCTGTGGTGGCTCAGGAGGTGTTTCAAAGTGGAATCATTCCTTCAGATACGGACTTCCGTATCTTCAGGGACTTTGGGAACATTCCAGGTATGTTGCCAGTGTTTTTATGGGCCATTATGTGACACTGATTTATAAAAATCAAGTTTTGCCTTTTGGAAGTTTTTTTTTTTTTTTTTTAATTTTATTTTGATTTGGGTGAAGATTTACAGAGTAAATTCACTTTTCATACAGCAGTT
>NW_006921743.1:1800575-1827026 GCF_000298275.1 Orycteropus afer afer
AGATCCCAGTCGCTACTCGCCAAAGTAGGAGGTGGAACAATGTTTTGTATAGTATGTTATGCCAATTGAGCTTGATGTCCCCTGCGACCTTTTGGAAGTTTTGAGTAAATACCATTTTCTGAGAGAAAATTTTGTCTGAGAGCTGTGCATTCTGACTCAACAGCACTCACAATGTTTTTCTTGTGGTATAAACTTCACACTAATTTAACTGCTTGCCTCCTCTAGAACATGTCATCTTGCCCTACAATATGACTGAAGAACAGGGGAGAATTGTTTAGCACTTCATTCCTGAAGGCTGGTCATTGAATTTTGTTGTTATCTTGCTTTGCCAACTCCTTACCAACCTGCCCAGCTTTATATGAAGTTAAAATTTTTAGCTTTTGCCTGGCAAGGATATAGATGGAAAACTTCTGATAATCACCAATACTCTGCATTCCACCTCTTTCTATGCGGCGTGGAGTGTGTACTTTCTTCATCATCATGTATTGAATTATGTGCTGCTGCTGTGGGTTCTCTAAGAATGTGGAAGAGAGTTCAGTCGGTCGTTCATAAATGTCACAACAATCATGCCACTGTCTGAACATTTTACTTTTTAGGAATTGAATACATTAAACTAACATCTTAAACAAGGTTGATCTTTAAGGCAAAATAATTTTGTTTTTTCTCTGTATGTCTTAGGGATAGACCTAGCTTTTATTGAGAATGGATACATTTATCACACTAAGTATGACACAGCAGACAGAATTCTGACAGATTCCATTCAGCGAGCAGGTTGGTACTCTCATTTAGACCTCCCCCTCCAAAGTCAGGATCATTTTATTTATTCATTTATTTTATTGTGGGTTTGGGAAAAGTTTATAGATCACCTGAGTTTTACCTTCAACAATTTATACACATTTTGTTTTGTGACTTTGGTTGCAGTACCCTCAATGTAATGGAACTCTTTCTTCTCTCTTCCTCCCTGGGTTCCCCATTTCCATTTGTCCTTCTTTCCTGCCCCTTCCTGCATTCTGAACTTTGTTTTTGGGCAAACAAAGGGGTAGTCTCTGGGGTTCCACTAGTCTTTGTCAGACCAAGAAGTCTGGTTTTTTTTATGATTTTGAATTTTGTACATTATTTTTCTCTCCCTTCCCATTTAGACTTTTGATACATCAAAAGACCAAGTGTGAGGGATGATCTGTAAACCCATCAGGCAGTGTGGGATGTGATTGAGATAGGGCAATGGAATGGGGATAGGGACTAAATTTTAGCATTGCAGCTTGCTGTAGCAGTTAAAACCTAGGACTGCCCATGGTAAGGGAACTGGCCTGGAATTGCTGTAGGCTTGCTGAACAACAAGAATGCAGCCCAGGTGAAGTCTTTGAGGAGGCACCTGCACATGCTTTTGAAAAGCTTTCCCAGGCATAGAAGGGAACAATAACATTGATCCAGGGTTGGGTGGTGAGGGCAGGTGAGGCAGTTACTGGACGGGTACCAGAGGAGGACATGGGGCAAGGGAGTGAGGTGCTGGGGTGAATCTGATGCTGGGCCTTAAAGAGTTGGTAGTCGTTCCACACAAGAGCACAGTGTATGTAGATGTATGTGTGGGGGTGTTGATGAGTAGACTGTGAGGCTGGAACAGAAATTGCATTTTCAGAAATAGAAGAGTGAGGTAGAGTGTAAGCAGAGACAATTGTAGAAGGCTTCAAAAGTGAACAAGTAGAAATAAGGAACCACTGAAAGCCTATGTGCATCAGTGAACTGGGTAAGATGGTTTAGATGCTCGGTGTCTGGTGCTGCAGTGTGGTGTGGATTGTCAGGGAGACCTAGGAGTCAGGACAGTTTTGAATGTTCTCACAGTGATATAAGTGGGAATACTGAGTTCTAGGTTGTACCGATGACAGAAGGTGGAAATGAAGAAGAGCAATGGCAAATTAGACACATTTTGACGGCAAATTCAGTAAGATTTGATATTAAGTAGAAAGCATGAATCAGATGGACTGTGGCAGTGACAGTCACAAAATATAAAGTCTGCTGGCCATGGTGGGGAAGTGGGTAGGCACCTCTCATCTAGAGTGGTCATTGAGAAGGGGGACCATGCACTCTGGGGGACACAGACAACAGGGCCTGTGAAGCAGCCAGGTGAGCATGTGCATCTAGGTGACTGTAGCTGCAGGATTGGACCTCCTGTAAACTGGGCATAGGGGTGTGGGTGTGGAGAAAGGAAATGGGTTTTCCAGAGGGAAGTGAAGGGGAGGACAGGGCTAGGATGGAGCTTTGCAGAAAGCAGATTTGGAGGCAGATGGAGATGCCCATGAAAGAGAGCCGGGGCTGAGACCATGCAGTGGGTTAGAAGGCAAAGGAAGAGAAAGTCAGTGATGGGCTGAGCAGCAGGAAGAAATGCAGACCAGCCAAGGCCTCATGCTCCTACGTTAGAGTTCAGATACATTCATTCATTCATTGATGTAACAGGTATTCATCATAGATTGCTGATGTGCCAGGTTCTGCCTGCCAGGGCTCTGTCTGCCTCTCTGGTTTTATTGTTGAAGAATGTCCTCATTCAGGACTTTTCTGTTGGAACTCTTCCTCTCCCCAGGCCCTCTGTCCACACAGTTCTCAGTCTGGATCCCACTCTGGCATGGCTAGCTTCTATTCATCCTTTTGCTATAAATATCACTTCCTCAGGGATGCTTCCCTACTTCCCAAATTCCATCAGCCTCCAGTGGGATGTTCCCATAGCATGTTTTACATCTTTCTATTAATTCAGCATGCTTGAAACAACTTGTTTGGTGTCTGTGAACCTCATCAAGGATCTCTGTCTCTTGGTTCACCACTGAATTTCTGGTATCTAGAACAGAGCCTGGTACCATAAATATATATGTGTATGTGTGTGTATATGTATGTTTTTATATGTGTGTGTGTACATATATATGTGTGTATGTGTGTGTGTATGTATATGAATGAATGGGGACTGAGAAGCAGCCATTGGGTTTATCAATGGGGATGGTACAATTGATCGTAGAGAATAATTCGTAGAGGGGAAAGGACCAAGACCAGATTATTGTTGACTGAGCTTATAAATTGAGAAGAAATGGAATAGTGGGCATGGACGTTATTGAAGACTTTCAGAAAGAAAGGAGAAAGCCATAGGATGCTAGAAAGCTCTTTCTGCTCACAGTCTTTCTGGCTGTTTCTTTACTCAAGCAGTGGAGTTTATTTCTGTTTTATGTAGTTGTACATGTAAATCACGTACAGATAATTTGAGTGTTACCTACCTTCTCTTCACTAATAGGTGATAACATTTTAGCAGTTCTTAAATATCTCGCTACATCTGATATGCTGGCTTCTTCCTCCAAGTATCAACATGGGAATATGGTCTTCTTTGATGTGTTTGGCCTTTTCGTCATTGCCTACCCCTCCCGTGTTGGCTCGATAATTAACTACGTGGTGTTCATGGCTGTTGTTTTGTACCTGGGCAAAAAATTGTTGCAGCCCAAACATAAGAGTAAGTATTGCTCTCCACAACTGTGTATACTGGCTTGGGTATGGAATTTGCCTGAAGTTTTTCAGTCATGCTGCTTGTATCCTTCCAGGAAGTTAAAAATCTGAAAAAAGTAACATGATTTGTAGTTGTAAAGAATTCCTACATGATTATCAAATTAATATGCTCATTGTGCTTTTGGTCTTGGTGAAGTAGGCAATGTGTATGTGCTTTCACACGCCATGGAAGTACCATGTAGGAGCTGTTGAAAACTGGACTGCATAGATTTTTAATGAGAAGTCTCATTAAAAAGTCTTGTCCATGCTACAGACTGATAGCACCTTGGACAATGCATGAACTGCTTTTGGTTAAATTGGCTTTTTTCTCCTTGAAATGTTTCATCATCATCTTAGTTAATATCTGCTGTTACAAGATAAAATACTTAGCAGCAATTTAAATAATCCTTTTCCCTAGTTATTTTCCCCATGCTTCTTCGTCTTCCTGTGTTAGCATCTTTTGGCAAGATTTTATATGGAACTTTGCTAATATTTTGATACAGAAAGCACCCCAAAGGTGGTAAATATTAAGACCACCTACTTTTTGTCAGAGATGTGTTTGAGCTATTCCTGGAAGACTTTACTTGGTCTCCTTAGTATGCGTCAACATCCATTAAATATTACCCACTGCCATTGAGTTGATTCTGACTCACAGCCACCCTTTAGGTCAGGGTAGAACTGCCCTATAGGGTTTCCAAGGCTGTAAATCTTTGTGGAAGCAGACTATTTCATCTGTCTCCTCGTGAGTTTGAACTATCAACCTTTTGATTAGCAGCTGAATGCTTAAACACTGCACCACCAGAGCTCCTTAACCAGTAAATAATACTTGAAAGTTACTCTTTGATACTTTCCCTGTGACCTTACCTAGTGCTTAACAAACCTCAGCAGTAGGAAATTTCAATTACAGTGATGAATTTTTTTGTTTTAATGTTTATACCATTAATTCTATTGACTAATTATGTGAATTGATTTCATGAAGATCTCAGCTCTGTGTTTTCTTTTCATCAGCTGCTCACTACACGAAGGACTTCTTCTGTGGGCTTGGCATCACTCTGATAAGCTGGTTTACCAGCCTCGTCACTGTTCTCATCATAGCAGTGTTTATCTCTTTTATCGGACAGTCTCTCTCATGGTACAACCACTTCTATGTTTCCGTTTGTCTGTATGGAGCTGCAGCTGTAGCCAAAATAATATTCATACACACCCTCGCCAAAAGATTTTATTATGTGGTAAGTGGTAGATATACTTACTGATTTCAAATGCTGCCTTCCAGGATGAAGCAAACTCAAGTGGGAGTCACTGTGTTTGGACCTTTGAACTTGTTCTGCCTAGTTAGTTTTCTGAAAGACTTCTTACTGTGAGGGCTGGGTTACAGAATTTCAATGAGGTTATGAGACTGGGCTGTAAGCAGTGTTTGGGTGGTAGTGGCAGCAAGCCTTGCTGGCACAACCTCCTGCCTCAGCTAACCCTGCTGTTTGTGTAACTACATGCTTGATTACACCACCTTCCCTGGGCTCACCCAGAGATTTATGTTGTTTGAATGTATGTTCTCCATTGGACTGTAAGCTCCATGAGGGCAGTGCTTGTTTTGTTTTTTGCTGTCGCCCCTATATTTAGTCATGTCTGGCTTACAGCACTGACACACAGTAAGAATACTGAAATAATTTTGCACTGAAAACTGATTTTTCTCTTCAGTTTTCCTTCACTTTTTCTTTATACCTACCTGTATGTTGTTGGTGCAGATGCTGATAGCATATGTGTGTAGGACACATTGCTAAAGGAAAAAGAGGGAAAGGTGACAGAGTCCCAAAATGATGTACCAGTGCCCATTTAGAGAATGTCACCATATTATGGTTTCAACTGTGTACATTTATTTGGTAAAAGTAAAATTAGGAATTGTTGTTGTTATGTGCTATTGAGTCATCTCCTACTAATAGCGACCCCTCCTTGGGTTTCCTAGGTAGTATCACTACAGAAGTAGATTGCCCAGTCTTCTTTCTGAGGAGTGGCTGGTGGGTTTGAACCGCCAACTTTCTGGTTAGCAGTCAAGTGCCTTAGGTACTATGCCACCAGAGCTCCCAGATTAGGAATTGGGGGTTATGAAATAATAGGATTTAAAAAATTACACAAATTAAAGAGCCATAGGAGCTCTGGTGGTGCAGTGGTTAAAGCATTGGGCTGCTAACCAAAAGGTTGGCAGTTTGAACCCACCAGCTGCTCCATGGGAGAAAGATGAGGTTTCTGCTTCTGTAAAGATTTACAGCTTTGGAAACCTATGGAGCAGTTCAACTTTGTCCTGTAAGGTCACTGGTTGGAATTGACTTGATGGCAGTAGATTTGGTTTGGTTTAGAGAGCCATGGTTTCTGAGGTTCGAAGTGAGTTAAAAGGGAAGAATCTTTCTTAGTTCCACAATTTTCAAGACAACCAGCATACACTGGCTTTTCCAGTTTGTCTTGCTAAGGATTAGAGCAAAGACCTAGCATTATTCCACATAGATGTGCTTGGTTACTGTTCTGGATTGGCATATGGTCCAGCGGGCCCCTGCAGGTAAGCAGGCCCTATTGAAGAAAGACACTTGAGGTTAGCCACCTGCTTATGGTTGAGCTAATACTTTAATCCTGGAAACTTTAGTTTCCAAAAGAATTACCCCACAAGGATCGATTTCACACATTTATTCACCATGCAACTCTATGTAACCTGACTGTGGCTAACTATTGGTGTTGGCCAGGCTGCAGGCAGAAATGCTTAGTAAATTCCATCTACTTTTACTGATTTTAAGAGTAGAGTCATAAAACCTTGGGCTGAAAGCATAATGGAAAGAGTAATGTGTTTCATTTTCATTTTGTAAATGTTCTCTGAGCCTCTGGAATGCATGGGACAGAGACTAATGGGATGTGGTCTCAGTCTTCAGGGAGCTTACAGTTTCATGCAGGACTATGGTAAAGCTGTATAGTGTCTGCAGAGCACTGGATGGAGCAAGATTGAGTGATACATACCCAGTGTCATGGGAGCACAGGAAAGGAGAGATAGATTATGCTATAGACTTCAGGAAATGTTTGCCAGATGGAGGACATTTCTATTTTAGAACATTTCCAAAGGTTGCTTTTAGCCCCATGGAGGAAGAGCACAGATTAAATGCAAGTGATAGCATTGATACTATTCTATCTTATATAAGATATATAGGGGTCACAGTCAATAAATTGTTCAGTGTGGCAAAGACATAGGGTGACAGCCCAGTGTGGCAAAGACGTAGGGTGACAGCCCAAATAGCTGGAGAAGTTGGGCAGGGAGAGGGTGAAGTTGGAGCATTAACTTTAAAACCTGAGGGGCCCCTGTTGAAATTTTCTGGGTGGCAGAGTGAATAAGAGAATTTGTAATTTAGAAAGAGGACTCTGGTAATGCTATAGAGAATGGATTGGAAAGGAGGCAGAGTTGAGAGGGATCAATAGAGATGAGGACATGGAAACTAGATTTGAAGGATGTTTTATCTTTGAGTAGGAACCCTAGTGGCACAGTGGTTAAGTGCTTGGCTGCTAACCTAAAAGTCAGCAATTCGAACCCACTGGTTGTTTCATGGGAGGAAGAGGAGGTAGTTTGCTTCTGTGAAGATTATAGCTTGCAAACTAATGACGCAGTTCTGCTGTGTTCTATAGGGTCTCTGTGAGTTGGAATTGACTTAACAGCAACGAGGTTTTATATTTGGGTATTTCATGTAAAACATTTTCAGTTATTACACTTTTCCTGTTGAGATCTTTGTTTTTAAATATCTGAGTGGTATTCAACTTCAGATTGACTCCTGAGAATTACTTTTTAAAAACCAAGTCTCTTGGTGTTAAACATTTAAATATTTAACAATGATAGCCTCTCCTTCATCATCCAAGGAGCTTTGTCAAATGAACAGCTTGGTTTGGAAACATGCGAATGAGACGCTTTTCCACTCTTGAAGTAGGATCCCTTATAACAAACACGCCCTGGGAATGAGAAGGCAGGGGAGAGAAAGCATACATATTTCTATGTCCCTTTTAGTATTTCTGTACTGTAATTATAACTTTCATGTTTGTGTTAATAGAATCACTTAAGCGGGTGGTAAAACGTATTAAGTTCACATAGCCATTTCCTCTGAGAGTTCAGGGCGCTGCACAGGAACCCTCATACTTCAAGTCTTAACAAAGTATTGTCCAAATTTTATAACATTCAAGTTTCAGGAATACCCTTGCTGTTGAGTTGATTCTGACTCATAGCAACATAGGATAGAGCAGAACTTCCCTATTAGGTTTTCAAGGCTTTATTCTTTATGGAAGACAGCTACCACATCTTTCTCTCTCAGAGTGCCTGGTAGGTTTGAACCGCCAGTCTTTGGGTTAGCAGCTGAGTGCTTACTACTGTGCCACTCCACTGTTTATTCCAAGAATACAGGCAGGAGTAAACATACTGCAAAGCCAGTTGGAGATGGAAAAGGCCAGAAATATCAAGCAAAGCCCCCACGGCTATGAGTTCTAGAGGCCTTGCAGTTTTCCCAGCATGCTGTGGGGCACTGCAGAGGCTGGTACCATTCCTTCCTGGGCCCTTTCTCCAGTGTGCTCCAAACGGTTTTGGGGAAGTTGCATAAGCAGAAAGCTTCAGAGATTAATGTTTTTAGGGGAATCCTTTTCTTTTCCTACCCTGTTTTAGAACATTTTCAAATGTTGCTTTTAGCCCTGTGGAGGAACAGCACAAATTAAATATGAGTGATGACATTGTGTTTTATTCTATCTTGTTAACGTCTCTTTTCCTGAGCAGCAGTTTTATTACTTCATCATAACTAGTAGCTTTGTCTGGGTTTACTTAGAAGTTTAAAGGATAGATTTAAACAAAATGCAGTGTTCCTGAGTGATGGAGATGAGACCACAACACAAGATCTGCCAGATGACCTGTGACAGAGACTGCTTTTCCCTTTTTTCTTTCAGAATACCAGTGACCAGTATCTGGGAGAGCTGTTTTTTGACATCGCGCTGTGTGTGCATTGCGTTTCTCTTTTTATACTCACTTACCAAGGACTCTGCTTGGCGTTTCTTAGTACCATCTGGGTAGCATTTCCACTGCTCACAAAGCTTTTGATGCACAAGGATTTTAAACAGCATGGTAGGATACTGTTGGCTTTAATAAAAGGGGAAAACTCCTTAAGATACTTAAGATAAAGTTTGCAAGGATTATTTATTGTTTTGATCTCGATGGGTAGGTTTTTCTATACTAGTTTTTTGTTTTGTTTTGTTTTAATCTTCAGACTACATAGTTTTTTGCCTTAATGCTATCTTATTTCATGTTCATGAACACATGCTAATATTTTTGTATTTTGTTTAATTCATATTTGTATTTGTATACAAATTCATATTTGTATTTGAATTTGCAAGTTAAAATATCTTATTTCATTAGATAATATGCAGTCACATCTCACTTTTTCTTAATTGTTGTCTTCTTTTTACAATTCATTTTTGTTGAGAATATACACAGCAGAACGAACATATACCAATTCAGCAATTTCTGCATGTACAATCCAGAGATATGGATTACATTCTTCTTCAAGTTGGGCAACCATTCTCACCCTCCTTTTCTGAGTTGTTCCTCCCATATTAACGTAAACAGACTGCCTCCTAAGGTTCCTATCTAACCTTTCTAGTTGTTGTTGCCACTTTGATCCTGTATAGACAGAGCTTCAAAGAGCAGAATGGTCAAGGCAGACATTCTTTACTAGTTAAGCTAAACTGTTGTTCAATTTTAAGATGATTTCAGGGAATATTTTTGGTTTAAAGATTATCACAGGGCAATAGTTTTGGGGCTTTATCTAGCCTCAGTGGCTTCAGAAAGTCTGGAGTCCATGAGAATTTGAAATTCTGTTCTGCATTTTCTCCTTTTTGATCAGGAACATCTAACATAATGTATGTTAGGTGCCAGGGTACACATGTTGTTAGGTGCCATTGAGTTGATTCTAACTCATAGCAACCTTCTGTACAACAGAACAAAACACTGCCCTTCCTGTACCATCCTCAGAAAATCTGTAACTGCCTGTGGAATTTCATATATGTGTATTTTCCTTTTCCTTAGGTGCCAGAGGAAAATTCTTGGTGGTTTACCTTTTGGGGATGTTTATCCCTTACCTGTATGCATTGTACCTCATCTGGGCAGTGTTCGAGATGTTCACCCCCATCCTCGGGAGGAGTGGCTCACAAATTCCACCTGACATTGTGCTGGCTTCCATTCTAGCTGGTTGTATAATGATCCTCTCTTCCTATTTTGTAAGGAAAAAAATTTGTTTTTCTTTTTGATACAAATACATGCTACAGTTAGCCATCCAGGGGTCTATGAAATAGCCCTGCCTTTTCGTTGGAGAAACTCTTAAGCCAAAGACATCCTGAGTGGCTATGCATCATGTGGGTTCAGTGTGGTGACAAAATGTAGACTGGGCTTGTTGTTGCTGTTTTTATTTTGCTTGTAGTTTTTGTTTGGTGGTTGTTTATGCCTGCCCAAAAGCCTCTGATTATACTTCTTTTCAAATAGCCTTTCAGTCTTTCTGAATGTGAATTTATTGTAGAATGTGAGAATTGGTAGAGATTCATTGGAGATGAGCTCTTGGAATAATTTCTAATCATGCAATTTGTACTTAATGATTAGAGGTAAATGCTAATAAACACAGGATAGTTTTATTAGTGCTTGTTGGCACTAAGGAAGGAAGACAACTTCTGATGAGATTTTCTCCATTATCATTCAACTGCCTTGCTTCTAGCAGGGGAACATTCACTTAGCAAGTCTGTCTCTGGGTAAAGTACACTTAGGAACCCCAAGCATACCCTTGTTGCTGGGTTATAAAAGAGCACTGCAGGCCTTGCCAGCCCTCATTGTGCTGTGTCAATGTGCTGTCCATGTGGGGGAGACCTGCCTCGGCTGTCCCTGCCTCAGCCATCCCTTCCTCGGCTGTTCCTGCCCCTCTTCCTTTGAGACCCTTCAGAGGGGAGAGAAGACAACACAGAGTTTAACCAGCCCCTCTTTGTCAGAGCAAACCCCAGGTAGCAGTATGGTGTGGTGGCCACACTCCAGGATCACACTAGAGGAGATCCTGGCCAGGCCCTTTAAGGGAGGCAGTTCTCTGTTTTGTGGCTCTTGTCATTGGTGTTCTTAAGCATAAGAACTACTCACTGAATACTCTTTGGTCATCTCTGAGCCTTGAGGATAGAGGATTGAGTAAAAAAAGCAATGTGTGAAGTCATTGCATTTTTTTTCCCACGGAGCTGAGGGTGAGCCCTTCATAGTGGAGCAGTAAAGGCAGCTCAAGTGGAAGCAGCACGAACAGCATGATGAGCGTTATAGGTGTAGAGATTGTTGTTACATGTATGTTTACCACAATATAAAAAACAGAAGGTAAGAAAGAATATCACGTGTGGTCAACATTATCCTTGAAAATCCTTTAAGTAGCCAACAAGCCTTGTATAATGTGCTTACGTATATATAGCCTATAGGGTAATTCTTACGCACACTGCTGTCTGAACTCTGCTTTAATAGTCCTAAAAAATCTGGGCATTCCAACCATTTTACCTTTAAGATAATGCTTGGTTCCCTAGTGCTGCTCTGAGCACAAATGGGATGGCTTGAACAAACAGGAGTTTGTTCTCTTATAGTTCCAGAGGCTAGATGCCTGAGTTCCAGGTGGCAGGATCTAGGGTGGGTGAAGCCCCTGGACCTTGGACTTCAGTTATGTCTCTTGCTCCTGGCCCACTGAAGCTTGAGGCATCTCTTCACTCAGGCAGCTGCTGCTCCTGAGGCTGACAAACCCTAGGTCGACAAGTGAGAAGGCATGGTCCCAATATTATCAGAACACATGGCAGTCCATTCATTCAAGTCCCTTAAATGTCCCAGGATTGGCAGGGCATGGCAGGCTGCTGAGTGAAGACTCGGCTACATGTAGGGTTCAAGCATGACAAAAAGCTAGAGACCTTCCTCAAAGCTGCTGCTTGTATGCTGGAAGCACCCCACATCCCTAAAGTGGCTACTCAGCTGCTCCAGTAGATTCCACTATGGAGTTGATTGCCAGTCTCAGTGTGGGGAATAACTACTTTTAGCTGCCCAGCCACTCAATCAGGCCCAGCCAAGTTGACAGCAACTACCACAGATAATGACTAAGCCCTCATTGGAATTTGTAGGGATGAATGGAAACTTCTTAAATATTCTTCTTGCCTGCAGGACTTCCTTGTTTTGATTTTAATATTAAGCCTTTATATCCTCTGTACATGTTAATAGGTAGGTTTGCTGTTTCTGCCGGCTATAGATTAGGTTCTAATCTAAAGTCAGCTGAGTTATAAACTGGACCCCACTGTATATATTAGTCAGTTAATGCAAGTTATTGATACCAAACCAAAAACCAAACTCATTGCTGTCGAGTCAGATCTGACTCACAGTAACCCCTCCTTGGGTTTCCTAAGCAGTGTCACTGTAGCAGTAGATTGCCCCATCTTCCTTCCTAGGAGTGGCTGGCAGGTTTGAACTGCCAGCCTTCTGGTTGGCAGTCAAATGCCTTAGGCACTACACCACCAGAGCTCCCAAAGGTATTGATAGCCATGAAAAATTACAAAAATGTAGAACGTTTCAGTTCTGTCCCATGATCATATGGAAGGGGACAAAACCAACCCTGGAAACTTTCTCTATGGAAATTGAAAATGTCTTTAAGCATGAAAATCTTGGAAAGCAGAAGTAAGAGGATTAAAGTACATTATCTTCTAAATTATATTTTATTAGGAAATCTCTCTTAAGAGAAGAATGCCTCTCTAGAATACTTGAAAACCTCATTCAGTTTTCATTTTGATGTGAGATAGCTCTGCCACCCTGGGGTGCTGTGTTACTGCCTCTTCATTATTTCCTTGTTTATGTGAAGCCTTGTTAGAGAGAGTGGCTTGTTAATGGAGAGAGACCATTCTCCTTGGTTAATGGAGATGCAACCACAGTGTGTACCTCAGAGAGCTTTTCTCTCAGTCCTTGGGGACTGATTAAATATATTCAGTAGAAAGCACTTAATTCCTGTCAAGTGATTGGTTGACAGATTCCCTGGAGTTTGTCTTTGCTGGGGCATCATGGTTGTCTTGTTGCATGAAGCACTGAAGCTGTACCACTAGTAGGCATGGGTTAGAAGGGGGCACTCTCAGAGAAACAGCATGACACTGCTTTCCTTCTGTTCCTACTAGCACCCTGAGATAGTGAACGCTGTACAGCAGACCCTGTGTGACGGTGCTGTATGGCATCAAGGCATTCACCATAACCCCAAAATCAAACCAAACCCATTGCCTCAGCATCTGCTCTCAGCTTTCTTGTCATTTTATTTTGATTCTTTGAGAACCCAGGTTGACATAAGATGCAACATTTATGATAGAAGTTGGGTTGGAAGGGTGGTTGACACTGGCATCCCAACACGTTGTCATTTTCTGGCCATTCCCTTTCTTGTCCTCTGCGTTGTGATGCCACTTCATCCATCCCCATCACCAGAAGGTGGGTGGGCTGGCAGAGATAAAGCTCGTGATTTGGAGAAGAGGGAACGTGACTGTGGAAACCGAGGCTCTAGGGTCACTCTGAGCTTACATCTTTGGCTGGATTAGGAACGGCAGTACCCAGAGCTTATCGCAAGGAGCTTTTTGACTTAAAAGAGGCTCTCCACTAATCTCATCACCCTTCAGTGGAGAGGAAGTTCATTACTGGCAGGATATTAGAAGCTTCTGCTGAGCCACATTTTACACATTGTAACTGTGAGGAGAAATGGGCAGCAAGGCATGTTGTGTTCTACTGATTCGCTGCCTTCAGCCCTCGGGTGCTTATTTCTGTGGACTTGCTGTGTATACATGTAGGCTCTCTGACCTAAGACCAGTGCTGGTTTGGTGGCCGTGACCCTGGATGGGTTATTGTAGAAAATCCTTTAAACTTTACATACGCAAGAAACACAGCACACTGCCCTTGAGTCAGACCTGACTCCGTGACCCCTCCTTGGGTTTCTGAGGCAGTGTCACTACCGAAGTAGATTGCCCAACCTTCCTTCTGAGGAGTGGCTGGTGGGTTTGAACTGCCAGCCTTCTGGTTAGCAGTTAAATGCCTTAAGGCAGGATACGAATAGTTGTTTAATTTTTCATTTCCATCTCAAAATCTTTTCATATTTCTGTTCTTTTTTACTTATTGACCCTCAGGGCTGAGGATGGTGAGAAGGCAAAGGGGGGAGCTGGGTTCGGGTCATCATTTCTTGAAGTGACCCTGTAGACCCCTGAGGGATCTGTGGACATGTTCTGTAAGTCATGGGTATTCTTTATGGATTTCCTTCTACTTAAAAAGTTACCAGAAGCATGTTTAGGATTTTCTAGATGCCCACTTTGAGGCTGAGCCATTCTCCTTAACTGCCCATGTTTAGATTTGTGGTTGTGATTGTGTTGGTGCCAGTTAACTCATCACCTGAGGTGACAGCTTTACTTTGCAGTTGTTCCCCCAGCGCATGTCCACAGCAGTCTTGAAGGCACCTCTGAGCATGAGTTGAATCAGCCCAGCATCTTGGCACATTATAAAAGCCTTGTGGGTGGAAGTTGAGTTTTTCTGAAATGGGCCAGCTTAAGCTGAAAAAGCTGCTTTCTGGCTATTAGTGAGGAGGCTGGCTGATGTAGTGGTTAAAGTGCTCAGCCGCTAACCAGGAGGTCAGTGGTTCAAATCCACCAGCTCCTCTGTGGGAGACAGATGTGGCAGTCTGCTTCCATAAAGATCACAGCCTTGGAAACCCTATGGGACAGTTCTGCTCTGTCTTACAGGGTTGCTGTGAGTTGGAATCAACTCGCTGGCAATGGGTTTGGTTTGATTTTGGGGTTATAGTGAATCCTTGATGCCATACAGCACCGTCACACAGGGTCTGCTGTACAGCATTCACTATCTCAGGGTGCTAGTAGGAACAGAAGGAAAGCAGTGTGTCATGGTTTAGCTGGTGTGCTCATTTTCTTTTTTCTCTACCACCTTCCAGCTGCCTGTCAGAAAGGGCATCTTCCTGACAGATTGGAGGCGTCTATTACCAGGCACAGATTTGTGATAGAAGTCATCCATCATTAGGGTATTGGCAGGTGTTAGAACATGCTGATAGACTTTCTGCATTGTTAGAATACTTGTACAAATAAAGGGAGATAAAAGCACCTTTCTATGAGTTGTCTGTGCTATAATTGTTCTTATTTTGTGTTTCAGATCAACTTCATCTACCTCGCCAAAAGCACAAAAAGAACCATAGTAACTTTAATTTTGGTTTGTGCTGTTACCTTCCTCCTTGTCTGCAGTGGAGCGTTTTTCCCCTATAGCTCTGATCCTGCTAGCCCGAAGCCTAAGAGGGTGTTCCTGCAGGTAAGGGCACTTTTCTTCGCTTCTTTGAGATTTGGGCTTCACAAGTCAACAGGAAACCTAGCTGGCTTTTCTACTTTTGACCTGTTTCATTGGACTTGCCTGTTTTGTGTGTGGCATGAGGAAAGGACAAGACTGGCCATCAAGAGGCATTCTTATCGGCTAGATATTCATCTCCCAAGAGACTGACTTGGAAATGGTCACTTGTTTTATTACTGGCTGGATTATAAAAAAGCCCAGATTTGAAAAAACAACTGCAAATAGGCATCAGGCAATAGTGGTATTGTAGAAACACAGAATGTAAAAATGTCTGCAGACATTTTTAATGTCTGGCAAAGTAGGACAGGTACTTTAAAATGTTAATAATATTGACCTTCGCTAATGTATTAGCTAATGCTCTGTGTAACAGTGAAAATACAGGAACTTAGAAAGGGATTAACAAAATGAGATTTAGAACTTTGTCTCAATTTCAGATTTTTCTCCAGAGTTCTCACAGCTGTGCTGTAAAGCAGTGGAAAGAGGTTGTTGCCTCACCTCCAGCCATCTTCTCTGGTGGATGTGTTGGAGTGGCCACACAGGAAAGCCAGAGGAGTCACAGTCTAGATAGTTGGTCCTTGGAAGATTAGTCATCGTACGTATTCTGATGTGCCTTAAATACCAGAGAAGGAATTTTGAAAAAAGGCCAACTTTTCCTGGTTTGCAGGCCTGGAAAGTTGACATGACAAAGTGGGTTCTCCTTTAGCAGTCTTTATACAGTTTTCCGTTATACAGTTATAATTTTCACAATATCTCAGCATTCTCATTATTTCCATTCTGTTTGTTCTGTTTCCATTGATCTACCTCCCCCTCTCCCCGGCCCTCACCTCTTCACGTTTCCTTTTGGGTAAATGTTGACCATTTGGTTTCAAATAGTTGATTGTTTAAGGAAGGACATTGCTCATAGGTGATAGAGTTTATAAGCCAATTTATTATTTGACTGAAAAGTGACTTCTAGGAGTCTAGGCTTCAGTTCTCGGGAGCTCTGGTAGCATAGTGGCTAAGGCACTTGACTGCTAACCAGAAGGGTGGCGGATCAAACCCACCAGCCACTCCTCGGAAGGAAGGTTGGGCAATGCTACTTCCATAGTGATACTGCCTTGGAAACCCAAGGAGGGGTCGCTATGAGTCAGGGCTGACTCGATGGCATATAACAACAACAACAACAACAGGCTTCAGTTCTCAGTTCTAAGGGAATCTTAGGGCAGTAGTCCTGGGGGTTCCTCTGAACTTATCAGTCCAGTAAATCAGGCCTTTTTTAGGAATTTGAGTTTTGCTCTCTCTTTTTCTCCCATCCTGTCCGGGACCTTCTATTGGGTCTCTGTTCAGTCTCACCATCTAGTTCTGGTCTCAGACTAGAAGAGGCTGTGCGTGGTTCATGTGGGCTGTTAGCTCCATGGACTAATTTCTTGAGTCTTTGGTTTCCTTCATTCTCTTGTTCCAGACAAATAGAGACCAATAGTTGTGTCTTAGATGGCCACTCACAAGCTTTTGAGACCCCAGAAGCTACTCACCAAAGTAGCTTTAGTAGCATAGTTCACATTATCTCTGTGAACTGTGTTATACCAATTGACTAAGTTGTCCTGTGAGACAAAGTGATATATTTTGTGTGATAGATTTTTACAATTTGCCAAACCTTTAGTGAAACACAGCTAGTTTAAAGGCAGCTCAATGTGCTTTCAGTGGTTGGCTAATTTTTATAATTCTGTCAGGAGAATTTTAGTTTTAAAAAGTCTTGTTTTTCTGATGTGTTTTGGGGTGCTGTACTTTCCCTAGGCCAAGAGTTGGCGGACTTTTCCCATACAGGGTCAGATAATAAATGTTTAGGCTTTGCAGATCACACAGTCCATCTCTGCTTTTACAATGAAAGCAGCTGTAGACATAAGAATGTGGGTTCACTATGCTCCAAGAAAACTTTATTTATAGAAATAGATAGGGGCTGGACCTGGCTTGTGGGCTGTAGTCTGTGGACCCTTTCCCTATGCAATTCTTCTCCTTTTTTCTGTTTGATATTCTTCAGGCTGGTTTCTGCTATTAATAAAGCTATTCCAATGGGAGCACTGTACCTTTTCATAGAATTCTGTTAGGCACAAGTCTGCCATCTAGAGGTGAGCTGTGGTTCGTGTTGTTTTGTGCACATGAATTAGCTTCTTTTAACACACACTGAAAGGGGGGATGCGCATGCCCATGCGTGAGTGTATGTGTGCGTATGTATGTTTAGGATTTTTCCCCCCAATTCACATCTCAAGAGAGATCTAGTCTTTGTGTCTTTTAATCTGAAATAGTAGGGATTTTATTTTTTTATGTGAAAGTTAAATATGTAAATAAAAGTTGTAAGAAGTAATAAAACAAACCTCTGTGTATTCATTATCCAGTTTAAAAGAAGGACAATCAGTAGTACCTTAAAAAGCCAAATATGTCCTCCATTCCTGCTCCCTGTACATCCTCCACAACCCCCTACCCCCCAAACACCATCTTCAAATTTGGGTTAATCCTGCTTTGTCTTTATTTTACCACATATGTCCCCTTTATAACATCTATAACATTGTACAGTTTTGCCTGTTTTTGAACTTTTTACAGATAGGGCCAACCTGAAGTACTCATTTGAATTTTTTGCTCAGCCATGTATGAGAATCATCCACATTGATTTGTGTTGCTGTAGCTCATGATGTTTCACTGCTTCAGATTTCATTATAGGATGATGCCCCAGTTTGTTTATTTATCTACTGTTAATGGATACTTGGGTTGCTTCTAGCTTTTTACTAACATGCAGTTCAATATCCACATTTATGTACTTTGTGACAGTTTCTCTAAGGTATGTATATACTCAGGAGGGGTTGCTGGCTTGAAGAGAATGTGCATGGTGACTTGATCAGGTAATGCCACACAGTTCCCTAAAGTGATTGGGCCAGCACACACTCCCACCAGCAGAGTCTGAGGTTCCCATTGCTCTGTGCCCACATCATTTCTTGATATCATCAGACTGACTCATTTTCGCTAATCTGGGCTGGGGAGGTGGGTGAAATGGTTGAAATAACAGTTTTTTTCCCCATCAATCTTGTTCTTTTCAGCATATGACTAGGACATTTCATGACTTGGATGGAAATGTGGCTAAAAGAGACTCTGGAATATGGATCAATGGGTTTGATTATACTGGAATGTCTCACATCACACCACACATTCCTGAGATCAACGATACCATCCGAGCTCACTGTGAGGAGACAGCACCCCTCTGTGGCTTCCCGTGGTATCTTCCAGTGCATTTTCTGATCAAGTTGGTTCATTACTTTTCTGCTTTAGTTGGGGCTTGGTTGGTTCTCGAGTCCTGTCACTAGATCAGTACTTTATTATTTTAACTGTTTTCCTTAGCACAAAAGTCAATTGCTATTGGTAGTAGTATTTAGTTAATTAATTTTTGATCACTACAAAAGTTTTATTTCTAGATAAAGCACTTAGTAGTTTTGCTTTTTCAAACTTAAAAAGTCTTTCTTCTGGAAATTCCAGTACTTAGAAAAGGTGGCACTCCTAACTAATCTAACAGATATCAGTTAAGCATTAATCTCCAGTTGTTTGTTTTATTTCTGGGAAGTTTTTACAGTGTGGTAGTGAAGGATTAATGAGGCTTGAAAGATTAAGTAGTTAAGCCTTTCACTTGGCTGCTAGCTGAAAGGTTGGTGATTCAAACTCACCATCCACTCCATGGGAGAAAGATGTGGCAGTCTGCTTCCATAAAGATTTACAGTCTTAGAAAGCCTATGGGGCAGTTCTACTCTGTTCTTCAGGGTTGTTAAGAGCCAGAATTGACTTAATGACAGTGGGTTTGGTTGAGATATTTTTGAAGTGAAAGATTGCTGAGCTGAAAGGTTGGTTGTTTGACCCCATCCAGGGCCTCCTCAGGAGAAAGACCTGGTGGTCTGCCTCTGTAAAGATTAGTCAGAAAACGCTAAGGTGCAGCTCTGCTGTCACGGGGAATTGCTATGACTGGGAATCGTCTCGATGGCACCCAACAACTGCAACAGGCAAATCAGGATCACCTAGTGTGTTAGACTGGGTTCTCTAGAGAAACAAAACCAGTAAAGCTTATATATACATAGAGAGAGAGAGAGAGAAATTTACCTTAGGAAAATGGTTCACACACTTATAGAAGCTGGCAAGTCCAAAGTTCTTGGGTCAAACGTTAAGCTGGAGGCTTTTCCCGACTCTTGGAACTGCAGGGGTTGAGGAGCTCAAGGCTGGCAGGCAGTATACTGGCTATTGACTCCAATGAATGACAAATCCAAGATCTTCAGGATGAATGGTGGGATTGTTTGCTCATGGACAATTGTAGGCAGCACAACAGAATCCCGATCCACAGAAGAATGTCTCTTTTCCCAGGATGTCCATAAATATACTGGAAGCAGGCCACACCCCTAGGGAAACTCCGTTTCAATGGATTGGCTGCTTAAAACATACTCATCTGATCCCATCATGGGAATAATCACATCACAGCTGCTTAAACCACACAGAATTGTGGTCCAGCCAAGTGGACACACAGCTCCCACTATCACACCTAGTTAATGCTTTTGTTCTTACCTTTGGGAATGTTTTCTTACACATTAACCTGAGTTTCAGAGCTGTGAATTGGCATTGTTTGTCATCTCCAAAACTGTTCATGTTTTCCAAACACTGCATGAATGATGGATAGCTATCAACTAGTAAAGCATCCAAATATTGAAACTGCCTTTCCTAATAGGAAAAACTGGTATCTTCCTGCCTCAGAAGTTTCTCCAAGAGACCGTACTCATTTCAGACTTCTATCCAAAGAACAGACACCCTGGGATTCTAGGAGGTTGACCTTTGAAGCAACAGGTACTTCATATGATAGTTTTTCCTTCTCTCCTTTACTCATTTTAAAGATTTTTATAAGTTGCATGTACTTTGTCCTCTCAAAATTTATTATAGTGACCAGCAACTCAGGAGGATCTTACAGTGTTTTTAAAAGCAGGTGAGGCCGGTAATGATTTTTAAAGAGCCTTCCTGAAAATCTTACAGTGTCAGGTATTGGCTCATTGTCAGACAGGTTCATAACTGCGTTTAGCCTGTCATTAGTAGACATTGTGGCTTTGCTTACCTTTCGTAGCCCATTTTATGACACAAAAACTTTCTTCTGATTTCTGAATGAATTTGTGTAATATTGACATTATTTCTTTCTTAAATATTTGTTAAAATTCAGTGAAGCTATCCTGAAGCCTGGAAGCTTTGTGGGAAATTTAAAAATTATGATTATGATATATAACATAAAGAGCAATGCAGATTTTGTATTTATTGATGTGACAGTGTTGGTTAAGTATTCTTCAAGGAATTTGCCCAGTTATCCTGAATTTGCAAATTTATTGGCATATAGTTGTTCCTAATAGCCCTTAATACTGACTTTTTAAAATGTATAGTATCTGCTGTGATGTCCTTTGTCATTCCTGATATGATTTGTGTTTTTACTTTTACTCTTCCCTGAAACTGTACTCTGGCCACTTGAGTATTGCTTTTCAATTAGTGTGGACTTCTTTAAGTTAGGCAGAAGGTATAGTTTTTATTTAGTTTTCTTTTTGCTTGGTGCTCTGTATTGTTTCTGGATGAAATATTGGAAGACACTGACCTAAGCAGACACCACTGTCTTTAGCTCCCTGCTTATTTTTCCTAGTTGTTTTTTCTTATGGCTAAATTGTGAGCTCTGAGCTGATGTTTCTCACCTTACTGCTTAAAGGGAAGATAAAAAGTATTTAAGGTGTTATATATCAACCCTTCCTGAAAAATATAGCTCCATTTGTTCCAATAATCCTGCTCAGTGCCTCAGCACTTTGCAGTCTTCCAAAGCACGACATGCTTCCTCCAGTATAATCCTCTCAAATAGTTCTTATTTCACAGGTGACAAAATTTTGACTCAGAGATCACGTGACTTGGTGATGCCAGATAGCCATTAGGTAGCAAGGCCAAGATGTAAACCCAGGTTCTCTCATTGTGAAGTCTGTGCCTTTTCTGCTTCTTGTTCCCTACTCTTGTTCATGCTTATGGACTCTCAAACTGGTGGCCTGCGTGAGGTTTGTTAGTGAGCACCTGTGAGGTGATACAAGGCATGAACTTCCATGGTGTTTTAGGTGGGGGGTTCATTGCTTTTCTTGTTGGTATTTTAAGATTGTTTTAACCATGCCTCCTTTCTCTTCTCACACAGGCCCAAGCCATATCTCACTCTATATCCGAACTCACAAAGGGTCAGTGCTCACCCAGTGGTCTCTCGGCACTGGCAACCCAGTCACAAGTAAAGGTGGGGACTACTTTGTATTTTACTCCCATGGACTGCAGGCCCCTCCATGGCAATTCTGGATCGAAGTACAGGTGAGATATCCCCAGCACTGATTGTTACCACTGGTCAGGTTTTTGGGGTATTTATTTAGCAAGAGTATGTGGGGTTCAGAATTCCAACTTCAGGAATAGAGGGTGCTAACTGATTTTCTCTGCCAGGTCTCAGAAGAGCAGCCGGAAGGAATGGTCACTGTGGCCGTGGCTGGCCACTATTTCTCTGGAGAAGACAAGCGATCCCCCCAGCTGGATATGCTGAAGGAGAGGTTCCCTGATTGGACATTTCCCTCTGCCTGGGTGTGCACCTATGACCTCTTTGTGTTTTAATCTGTGGATGAGTTCCAAGTGCGTGCTGACTGGCGTACTCCATGGGACCTAGTTTCTCCCTGTGGGATGTCGATGTTTGTGACCTAAGCCGTTGAATTTTAATGTGATCAGAGAGCTGTGTGAGTTAACATTTCTGGGCCAAGCACTCCGAAGGTTATGCTGTGGGCAGCAATGCATGGCCTTTTACACTTGAAAATGCCAGTATTCTGGCGCTTGAGCACATGTGGGTACTATACACATACGTCATTTTATATGCCTAAGGACAAAAGCCAACAAACCACTTCAATAACTGTTCCCTCAGGATCATGAAAGATGTCCAAGGTACTGTCAGGCCACTGTTAATGAGAAAAATTTCATTTATAATTAAAGCCCAAGACCATTTGTTTTGTCAGTAAGTGATGATAAAATACGGTTCACTGTATCCCTGAGGCCTGCCTCTTGGTGTTGGAGGGGGATTGTGGTAAGGATGGGTCAGAGCTGTGGCCTGTGCTGACAGCAGGGTTTCACCCACTCTGCAGAGCATGGGGTCTCTGTGCTGAAGGCCAGGACAATACTCCGTGCTGCTTTCCAGGGTAGTTCTCGATGCCTGGTTTCCCTCTGACAAATCTGCTTCCCTCTCCACCTGACTAGTTTGAGAAAAGGAGCATTCATCCAGCTACATTTTCCTCTGGGTTTTCCCACTTTGTTCAGGATGCCCTTTGTGCCAGGGCGAGTCCTGAGAAGAGGGTGCAAGTTCACAGCCTGAACTCCATTCCTCAGTGCACAGAGTGGCCGTGTTCTGGCCTGGGGCATAGGAGTGGCTGGGCATTTTATCCATATTTATTGTCTCTTCTTTGCTTCATAGGAGTCTTCTGCTCTCCAGGTCAGTCCTGTGGAACGTGATCTTGTGGGTGCACTCCATGTTGTGTCTGTTGTCTGGCCCGTGAACAGTCTAGTTTCTTGGTAACTTGGTGGGCACCAGGGCTGGCTTTCCTGAAGCTGGGGCTGTGGCTTGTGTGAGACACTGTACCTGTAGCACCGGTAGCGTTCTGTGTACTACAGTGCAGCCCCAGGACTTAGCTTGTCATTGTAAGCATGAAGTACGTGCAGATCTCACTGACAGCTGTGTCTCTTGAGTTCCGGCCTTCAGCCATGGAGGGTTTGGTGAGATCAGCAGTAAACTCTGCTCCTTTCTTCCTATTAACAAATGTAGAAACTTGGACACATTTTTGAGTTTAGGAAGCACAAGCCAAAAGAACATTTTAAAAAAAGTCATAGTTCTTTTTTTTTCTTTTGTGCACTTAAAAGTTGTCTCTGTGTGATGGCAGGAATGAAAGGGCTGCTTCTTGGCAAAGTGGCCCTTGATCTGCCCAAACTGCTGAACTGCCTGTGCTTGCAGGATACTGTTCATGAAGCTGCTTGACTGTGCACACAGTGTGCTGCCTCAGACCTGCTACTTATAGTGCCCACCCATCCACACAGCCAGCCTGCATGGCTGGCTGGAGCAGGCGTTGACTCCTTGCACCTGGAGCTGTTGCTTTTCCCCAGCTTTGGGGAAACCATTTACCACGAAACTCACATGCCTCCCACATCTGGCTCTTGCCATTTTTCAGGCCAGGTAATTTTCTTGTCAGGTGGTATGTCAAGTTTGCATTGTTTATTATATAGACTTGTGTAGAATCAGTTGTGTAGAAAAAGTTAGTAATATCTCAATGAGTTTCCAAATATGAGCATTATTTTTTATCCCTATGAGAATCTGAAGTCGATTATTAAAGATTATGGGGGAAAAAGCAAAATCTCAACTGTTGAGGACATTGTATAGAAAAACAGATTGTTCCCTGTGATTTTTTTCCTTTTGTTGAGGTTGCTATTAATCCTTTTCACTAATAATTGTGGTTTGCTTCTTGCCTTTGGGTTGCTTTCCTGTGTAAACAATTCTCTTTTTCTTTCGTTTTCTTTAGCAGTATGAAGCTTTGATGTTGTGCAAAGTCACTACAGGCTGCTCTCTAGTCTCAGGGCATGCTTCATGTTCTGGAAGAGGGCCTTAATGTCACCAAATGGCCAAGTAATCATATATGACATTTACAGCTCGGCAGGAAGCACACTGTGCTGTCTAGTCAGTGGTGTCTGAAAGAAACTGTGGGATTTTGTTAAAGGTTATCTGGTCATTTGAATCTATAACAGACTCACTCACGCTACCATCATTTTCTACAGAATTTAATGGTAATAAATAGCACAGTACTACTTATTCAGGGCAAGTATGAAGAATTACAGTTTCAAAGTAATTCTTTCTTCAAATTCACATTGTGTCTGACCCAAGAATGACTGTCGCACAAGCCACCTGTTTCCAGATCAGCAGATGTAAATAAATAAGCATGTGAGGTTCCCTGAGATGCCACCGACTCAAGAACCCTAAGCTGGAGGAAGAATGATGTCTTATCTAACCATTTATTTTCATTAGTTTGTAGACTTGCTGAGGATTAATTGTTGCTTTATAGTATTACTGAAATGGCTTTGGTGTCTTTGAATAGAAAAACTGGTGTTTGTTAACTGCTCATGCTCCTCTGTATCCCCATGTTTTAAGGGTTACTTAAGTCCACAGAGCCTTTTAAAGCCTTAAAAAGAAATTGCTCTTACAAGTCCTACGTGGCTTATGTGGGTAGAATTGCTATATTAATGGATGATGTGAGCAAGGAACTCAACATGGAAATGTGTTTTCTTCAACTGGAATGCTTTTACCTTGGAAAGAAATGGTACATCTGATTTTCACAGAAATTAGTAACCTACTGTTTGGTAAGTGTTGAGGTTCAACCTATTTAGAAGTTTTAAATCACCTCCACTGGCAAAGAAAATCATCCAAGGGCTAATAAAGAAGGATGCTCTTTTATCAGAAGGGAGGGAAGAAGAAATTGCCTTGTAGCCAGAGAGCGACCTGCTTATTCTCATCGCCACATTAGAAAAGGGTGTACTGTTCCTCACCAAACCAGAGCACCCACCTGCGGGGTCAAAGCTTTTTGTGCAAGTCATTTCGTTGTTTGAACTTCCTCAGAAAATTCAGTGTGAGGTGAAGCAGCCGACCAACTTGTATTCCTAGCACATCTCCCTCTCTTTTTGGTCCAGTAAAGCTGAGATGCACTTAGACCTCTGTGCGTTTGACTGTTTTTATTTGAAATACTTTAGGGAATTTTTGAGTGCTTCAATGTGTTTTTCTTTGATACTATCGTTTCCTTATTTGGTTTGCCTAAATATAGATACTGTGTTGATAATTTATTTTCTTCAGGTTTGCCTTTTTTAAACTGCCGTTAATTGATTCATGGTTCTCATACAAATAATTTTGTAGAATTAATATTTGGCTTGTATGTGAGTTACATTTTATTCGGATGAATATAGACACAAAAATTATCCACAAAATACTAGCACACAGAACCCAGCAAAATAGGAAAAGGGATTATATGCCAAAGCCAAATGAGATTGATCCAAGAAGACAAGGTTGGTTTAACATTCAAAAATCAACCAATATAACATACCATAATAAAGGACAAAAGCAACAGGATTATCTTAATAGATGTACCAAAATTAAAAAAAATGGTTGGAAAAATCCAACACCCTTACATGTGATAAAAACACTCAACAAATTAAGCATAGAAAGGAACTTCCTCAAGTTGATGTAAAAGGCATCTACAGAAAAGCCCACAGCTGACATCATTTTTAATGGTGGAATGTTGAAAGCTTCCTCCTAAGATCAAGAATGAGGTAAGTATGTCCCCTCTGACTGCTTCTACTCAGTGTGGTACTGGTGGTTCTAGCCAGGGCAAGAAAATGAAATACAAAGGAAGAAAGAATTAAAACTATCTCTAGTTGCAGGTGACATTGATCTTATATGCACAACATTCTCAGGAATCCACACACCATAAAAACTGTTACCACTAATAAGTTCAGCAGTGTTGCAGGATATGAGAATCAGTTCTTTTTCTGTACACACAATGAACAATCAAAAATCAGTTCCACTTACAGCAGCATTATAAAGAATACTTATGAATAAATTTTAAAAAGTATGACTTACATGCTGAAAACTACAAAACATCTTAAATAAGAAAAACCTAAATAGAAAGATATAAGCTGTATTCATGAATTGGAAGAATTATCGTTAAAGATGGCAGTACTCCCCAAACCAGTCTACAGATTAAATGCAATCCCTGTCAGAATCCCAGCTGTCTTTTTTGGGGTTAGGAATTGACAAACCATAAAATTCATATGGAGATAGAAGGAATCCAGAATAGCCAAGACAATCTCAAAAAACAAAGAGGACTCACACTTGACCCAGAAGCAACAGTAATAAAGACTGAGTGGAGCTGGCATAAACATAGACTTACAGATCACGGGAGTGTGATTTAGTCTGGAAATACACATTTATGGCAGCTGATTTTTGACAAGGGTGCCAAGATGATGTAGTGTGGGAAACAAGTTTTTTCGACCAGGGCTGGAAACTGGTTCATTCAGTTTGACCTCCTGCTAATAATTTGCATCTCCACCTCAGATATTCTGAATCAATCTATATTTTTACAAGATTCCTAGAAGATTCTTTTAGATTTCTTAAATGATTCTTACAGATCCCCAAGTTATTTATTTGTTAAACTGTAGATTGTATTCAGTATATCTAGGGAGTTCTGGTAGCGTAATGCCTAAGGCATTTGATTGCTAACCAGAAGGCTGGTGGTTCAAACCCACCAGCCACTCCTCAGAAGGAAGGCTGGGCAATCTATTTCTGTAGTGATGTTATGTGCCGTCGAGTCTGACCCGACTCATAGTGACCCCTCCTTGGGTTTCCAAGGCGGTATCACTATGGAAGTAGATTGCCCAACCTTCCTTCCGAGGAGTGGCTGGTGGGT
>NW_006921743.1:1827126-1842333 GCF_000298275.1 Orycteropus afer afer
TGGTGGGTTTGAACCGCCAGCCTTCTGGTTAGCAGTCAAGTGCCTTAGGCACTACACTACCAGAGCTCCTAGTGATCCTGCCTTGGAAACCCAAGGAGGGGTCTCCATGAGTCAGACCCAGTGAATTAAGTTTTTTTTTGAGTTGAGGGCGGAAATGCAAATTCTCAGCAAGGTGTCGAATCGGAATGAACTAGTTGAAAGCCCTGTTTTCAATAAATGGATGCCTACATGTAAAAGAATGAAGTTACACCCTTACCTCGTACCATATACAAAAACTCAAAATAGGTTAAAAACTCAAGAGCTAAAACAGGGGAAAAAAAAAAAACCAAACCAGACATAAATCATTTTAACCTTGGATTAGGCAATGATTTCTTAGATATGACACCAAAAGCATAAAACTTCAAAAGAAAAAAAAGATAAATTGAGCTTTATCAAAATAAAAATGCATCAAAGAAAGGGTAACGAAGTGAAGAGAATCTACAGAACAGTAGAAAATATTTGGTAAATCTGTATCTGATAGGGATTTAATATCTAGAATATCACGAACTACAAGATAACAAAAGAACAACCCAATCAAAAATGGGGCAAGGGAAATGAATAGACATTTCATCAAAGAGGATATACAAATAGCCAAAAAGCACATGAAAAGAGATGTAACATCCTTAGACATAAGGGAATTTAGAATGAAAACCCATGACAAAATAGCAGTTCACCTTCAGTAGAATGGCTATGACCAAAGAAAACAAAGTAACGTGTTGGTGAAGATGTGGAGAAACTGGAATCCCCGTCCTTTGCTGGTGGGAAAACAGTTTGGCTGTTCCTCAAAAAGTTAAAAATAGACATACCATATGACCCAGCAATCCCAATCCTAGGTAGATACCCAAAAGAAATGAAAGCAGGAATGCAAACAGAAACTTGTATACCAAAGTTTGTGGGAGGCAACAAACAACACAAGCCTGTGTTGTTCATAGGCAAAAGGTGGAAACATCTTAAATGTTGACCAACAGATGAATGGATATACAAAGTGTGGTATATACAGCCCCAAAAAACAAACCCACTACTGTTGTGTTGATTCTGACTTGGCGACCCAATGGGGGACAGTAGAACTGCAGACTGTGGTATCTTTCTCCTGCGGAGTGGTGGTGGGTTCGAACTGCCAGTCTTTCTGTGCTCAATCACTGTGCCACCGGGGTTCCTTGGTATATAATACAATGACTATTACTGAACCATGAAGAGAAATGAAGTTCTGATACATGCTGCAACATTGAAAACATGCTGAGTAAAATGTCAGTGACAAAAGGGAAATGGGGAGTCTTCTTAGAGGGCACTGAATTTCTGCTAAGGGTGGTGGACTAGTCTAGAATAGGACAATGGTGATGAATGCACATGAAAGCTGCAAGGTGTGGAGCCCTTTTGCAGTGAATGATTGGGCCTTTTGGTTTTGGTCTGAGAAGAGGGAGGACCACACCTGAGGCCAATGAGTGGGGCCTAATGACTAAGCAGTCCCCTGGGGACCCAGTTCCAAGAAAGCCTCAGGTCTGTGGTGAGGTCAACAAAAGCCTGGGAAGCCACAGCCAGCCTCAAGGGAGCTTCCAGGGCTCAAGGGACCTTTTGGCTATGTAGGAGGGGTTAAGCTCATCTTCTGGGGACTGGGAAGCCCTGTGTTGAAGAAATACCCCACCCCACCCCGAAACATTTGTCTCAGGGTGGAGAGACATCAGCTTAGGAGATGAGAGACTATAAATGCATCACAAGGACTGTTGTTATGTGCTGTCGAGTCGGACCCGACTCATAACGACCCCTCCTTCCTTGGCTGTCCGAGGTGACACCACTACGGAAGTAGACTGCCCAACCTTCCTCCCGAGGAGTGGCTGGGTGGGTTTGAACCACAAGCCTTCTGGTTAGCAGTCAGTGGTTAGGCACTATGCTACCAGAGCTCCTTCACAAGGACTAGCCACAGAAACACTGGAAACCCTGGACCTGGTAAAAAGGCAGCAGAGGTCAGGAAAAGCATTGCCACTGATTATGTAAAAGGTATATCGGAACATGTTTTGTTACATGTATTTGTATCACAATAAAACAAAAAAATTATGCAAAGTGAAAGAAGCCAGATATAAAAGGCCACCAGATGGACATTTATATCAAGTGTCCAGCATAGGCAAATATAGACAAACACAAAGTAGACTGGTAGTTGCCAGGGGCCGCAGGGAGGGAATGGGGAGTGACTGCTGACAGGGGGTTTCTACTCAGGAGGTGAAATGACAATATTGTGAATATATTAACCACTGAAAGCTATGCTTTTTAAAAGGGTGGATTTTGTGGCATATGAGTTATCTCAATTCTTTTCATGTTCTATTTTGCTTTATTTCAAAGAACACCATTGAAGAACATGAGTTTTACAGGAATCATGATGTTATATAAGGTCCATGAGCTAGGGACCAATGAATGTGTGTGGTAGCAGTAGATACTGTTGGGTGTCCCAACACCCACACTCCTGTAGGAACTGATTCTTTCCCCTCACCCCATAACCTGACCACTGAGGATCACCTGTGTATGAAGAGTGTAACCCAGCTGGTGATGGATGACAGGGAAGGGCCCAGCCCTAAGTTGGCTAATGCAGCTCAGTCGCTGGAGCACCTAGAGTTGACTGGGACAAAGATCTAGTCTCTGTTGGTAACAGGACTGCAATCTGTAAAACATGGGAGCTCTCTGGAGCTAAGTCACAGTCACTTTAGAGAGCAGTAGTAGTTTATTCATGAAATAATGTGTTCATGCAGTATGTGTACTTTGGACAAAATAGGAAAATATGAAAGTCAGTCATCTTTAATTCCCACATAGAGATGCTGTCTGGTCTCCTCTACCTGTCCACAAACTTGTTCGCAGGTAAAGATCATATGCCTGCATAATTTTACATCATTTCCATTTTCTTATATGAATGTTGCCCTTTCGTCTCAATCTTCTGTTGTTAGGCACTTAGGGAAGTGGTCAACTCTTGAAGTGTCTATTCTAGATAATAACTGCACATTAAGTAAAAATTTAAAATCTTTCTCAATTTCTAGCTATTTAATAAGGAAAATTCTAACAGATGGAATTATAAAATGAAAAAATGTGTTTTTTGATACATACACTTTTTGCTGTCAACTCAGATGATGAATAAACGAAACTTCATGTAATGGTTTTATTTCCCTTACACATATATATTCAGCAAGAAAAAAAATTTCATTACAGAAGCAGCAGCAACTTTAATTACATGCAAAAGTTGAATCTACCCCCAAATGACTTCTTGTTTTGGTATCAGCAAATAATTTAAATGTAGTTAGTAAATTTCAAATATACCAAGTATTTAAATTCATTAGCTAAAATTATGGCTTGTTTAAACAGTTGGTATATGAACCAAACAACAAGGCAAAGTGAAAATTTGAATTAAAAAAAATTATATAAACATTATCAGAAAGGACTTCGTATAACCTTGCCAAATTTTTCTGTGAGGCTACCTATTTCTATTAGTTGAAGAACAAAACAAATGTATTTTATAGAAGAAAAGATTCATTCACAGCCTAAACCACAGTTAATTAATTTTTTGGGGCCCTGTTTTCAACAGCATGAGATGAACCTAGCAGCACAGTGTTTTATTTAGGATTATTTGAAAAGATCACAACTGTGTGCAATGGTAAATCATTTTTATTGACTGAACATTCAAACCAAACAAGTTATGCTGGTTCTTCTCCCTAAATGGACTAGGACAGGAGAAGAGAGTTCTACTAGGCTTTTTGCTGGGTTGTATGTACTCACATGGGGAACACTGTTTTCTAGCTTAAGATTCAGGAAAAGGTGGTTTGGAAACAGACTTAAATAAAAGTAGCACCAGAAGGACCAGGTACCAACAATCACATATTCCACCCACTCAGGGATTTTATGTGAAATTATTGCACTTGTAATGTAAAAAGGAAAATGGTAGTAAATTACCAAATGCAATTTGAAGTACAGTTTGATGAATTCTGAACTAAGGATTTCAAAATGGTTTTGAGTTTCCCTTCAAAAGAAGCCTGGCTCAAAAACGACATCGAGGCATTTACTTTAAAAAGCAAGGACAGAACCACGTTCTATTTCTAAATTGTAATTGCACTATGAGAAAAGAGGCTGTTTTACACAGTGGTACGAATTTGGTCCACATCAAATACATCGTTATTATAAAAATAAGCTTGTTTTTGTAAAAAATAACATTGCATTCTTTTGTTCAAATTGCACAGTACAAACACGCTATCTAAATTAATACTGTTGTAATTAGAATTACAGTGAATATGTAAGTTCAGTCTGAAGCAATTAAGGAATATGCAGTTATGTTTCCATAATGTATGAAAACTAAAATATAAGCCATATCTAGAAATACATAAAATAGCTTAAAAGTTACAATGAAGAACACTGTTTACATACTAATTTTCAATAGCTGTGATAATAGAGGATTCAGCAGTCTATTTACATAAAAGCCCATTTTAGTCCATTTACAAAAGCAATAAATAAGAAACTACATTAATTTGCACAAAACCGGTTTCATTTCATGATCAGTATGACCATTTCTATTACTTTACAGCCAAGCCAATAAACTGTCCTCCTTTATGAAGACCATTCATACGCGGAAAGAAGAGCAAGCCCTACATTTATTCCAACAGTGAGTAACTGTAGCCATGCAGAATCCAGCGTAACATTTTAAAATTATATTACAAGCCCTACAAACATGAACAGAGCCTCTGAGTGTATTTACACAAGAGTATTCACATAAAGATATACTTCTTTGATACAAAATTGTCTAGTGGTATCTAATAGTGTAATTGGTGAGAACCCCCTCAGAGACCTCTGCCCACACTGATCCAGCAGTAGCCAAGCTTGCCCAGACAGACACATGATCTCCTGGGTCAGGGGTTTCCATCAGTCCAAGACTGGGGTTTAACAGGCCAGAGGCCAAGGTCTCCACCATGCTGGCTGGCACACAGCACACCCAGGCAGGCCTCTGGCAAGGGGGACCCATTGGGAAGTCCAGTGGTGTCCAAGGGAGCAGACAGGTAGCTCACATCCCTGAGGAGCTACAGCGAGCACCTTAGCATTTATTTAAAAAAAGCAATCTGGGCATACCAGAAGTCAGGCAAGGCTGAAGGAGGTTTATAAAGTAAGTTCATCTGAGGCCACATGATCCCAATGGTTTCAGGGCTACCAACCTTTGAGAATAAAACCAAAATATTCTCATGTACATCTCTAAATATTACCACTTTCCACTGCATCTTAAAAAATCTTTTGTATGAAAGCTGATTTATTTGATATCACATTTTTATGGAGTCAAATGGGTTTCTTGGAGAGAGTTAAAATCTAGGAATCTCTAAGCAGTGTCTGAGCAGAGTTCTCTCCCCTGTAAACCACCACTAGGTCAGTGTCTGGAGTGTCTGCTGCTACTCAACACTGCCCATAGAGAGGGTGCCCCCTGCTGTCAGGACACAGAACAGTCGAAAGTCCCATCTGGGAAAGTCTCCTCCTCTTCCGCTCTGGTGGTGGCCTCCTCCTTTCGGCTGCCCACGGTGCTGCCCCCGGCCTCCCCTGGGGGCATGATGCTGTGGCCTGCAGGACCTCTACTCTCCTCTGCCCTTGGGCTTGTCTGTTCTAGGTTCTTACCCACCAAGACTGGCTGGAAAGCTTCGGGCTGGACCTGATCTTCTGTCATCTCACTGAGCTTCTGCAGTTGTGGCTTAATGATGTTTAAAAATGGCTTATATCCAGGGCTAGGCAGAAGAAAAAAGAAATAAGCTCTCTGCCAGGATCTAAAAGACTCCAGAGAGTGTGGTGATACACTCCTAAACACGGGTCCCCTGAGGTCAGTGCTAGAACTGGGGGAGGGGAGGCCTCTTGGTGGCTGGGCAACGCAGCGCTGCACAGAGCACAGCTTGATTTCTGAGTACACTGGCACACAGATGGACATTCTTCTGATTCGTCTGTTTTACAATTAACTTTTCTATCCTAAAATCAAAGGAACAATAGTATTTTAAAACTAAAAGAGACCTTCAGAGGACATCTAACCTCAATTCATTGAAGTAAATGGCTTCAAGACCTTAGAGATAGAGCTAGAATCCAAGCCATTTAACCCTATCTATGATTTTTTACTTAGAACTTGGTGGTAATTGCCACAGAATGTTAAATTCACACAAGCCTTACATTTTTCTCCCTATTTTCAAGCAGGCATGTTTAGGTTATGACCTTCACTGCCCCTGAACTACAAATCTCAAGCTGCAGTCTAACACTGAGCAGCTCCATGGAGATGTGCTCCAGCTCTGACTGGGTCAGGCTGAGTGTGGAGAAATTCTCATCCACCACCGTCCAGTCCCCATCCACCATGGAGCTGCTCTCAGTCAAGTCTGTGGCTGAACCAATACTGCATTCATCACCTGAGGAGGAATTGCCAAAAGCTATAAACCAGCTCCATGTAGAGAATATGCTTTCTTTTATTTAAAAAAAAAAAAACAACAACACTGAGATCACGTGTCCTCCATCAATCTGAAGTCAGTAGCGTAAGTTCATTCACAGGGAAATTAGAAAGCAGTAGTACAGGTATACTCAAGATGGATATTACCCTTCTAAATTGACATACAGGGGTTACTAAAGAGAATGGGTTTGGAAATGAATGTATGGAACCATTTTTACTTCTGCCAACATAAAAACCTGCAATTTATGAAGCCTAACTAAGCCTCATGTGAAAGGACAGGACTCTGCTGCACAGGACAGCCAGGAAGCATGTGGCAGGAAGCAGCACTTACCAGTCTGTGGAGGCCCATCTGTCCACAGCACGCAGCCCCATCTTTATGTTCTGTAACATCTCTCCATCCACCTCTGACGACTGAATAATAACCAAAGTCTGGTTGATGATTGAGGATTCTCTGAGAATCAGGCCGATGACAATGCACCAGTCCAGACACCCAGCCTCCATGAAAATGTGCAGCAGATACCTACCGAAGAGCAGAAACAAAAGGATCTACCCTCAGAAGGATCTAGAAGTCTACAGAGGAAGGGCACTGCTTATCAGCAAAGGGGCCCCAGGGCTCTCTGCATGAATCCTGGCAGCTGAGAAACTCACCGAAGCTGGACCTGAGACTTATGAGGCCCTTTACTCGCCAGCTCCATGGAGATGTGCTCCAGCTCTGACTGGGTCAGGCTGAGTGTGGAGAAATTCTCATCCACCATTGTCCAGTCCCCATCCACCATGGAGCTGCTCTCTGTCAAGTCTGTGGCTGAACCAATACTGCATTCATCACCTGAGGAGGAATCACCAAAAGCTATAAACAAGCTCCATGTAGAGAATATGCTTTCTTTATTAAAAAAAAAAAAAAAAAAAAAAATCACTAGAGTGCTAACCAGACATGATCTACAGGATGTGCCTTCTGATGGATGGCAAAGGCTCTGCGCAGGTATTGCCTCTGCACCTTTTCTGCCATGGCCAACCCCAATCACATGGTTTTTTGAGAATAAGCATCAGCATGCTATTTTTGAATGACTACTGTCTCTAGCTAAGTCAAGGGCCAATAGTTTCTCTTTGCTTTTGAATGTTTTCTTTTCCCACAGCATGGACATATGAAATCAAATATCTTACAAAGAAACACCACAGGAAGAAGGCAGCCAATGGAAAGGAGGGTGCTCCCACACAGTGGTCAGGGTATCACTCCTACGTGAAAGAAGTATGTCAATCGTCAGGCAAGGCCAACATGCCCTTGTTCTAGTAACTGTCTGCCTCTCTAGCACAGTGATGGGTAATCCTTAAGAACACACCTTGAAAGAAAAGAATGAAGTCCTGTCTCAGAAGTGCTACTGCATGCACATAAACTTTCTTCCAAAGGCTAAAGAAAAGCTAAGGCTGCAAATGGCATTTACCTTTATTGAACAGAGGTGACAGGAAGGCGTCTTGTGTTTGTGCTCCATAGGATGAGGCCGAGTCTATCTCATGATGACTGGGGCCGAGGTTGCCAAGCCAGCTCTGACTTCGTTGGACATTAGAGATGGCAGTATCCATCTCAAGGTTTAAAAAAGGACCAGCTGATTGAGACTTTAATAGCTGCTCTCCTACTGTAGGGGAGGTCCAAAACCAAATGACAAAGTCAAAAATGAGGAGAGAAAATTCAAAATGCCATTTCCAATTCAATTCTTTCAGCGTCTCACCACACAAGGCTGACAGTTCAAAGCTGCATTAAAGTATGCATCCATAAAGTAGGGAGAAGAGATAGCAACAAAACCTTCTGACCAGATACTAAGTTGTTGTTGTTGTTATGTACCGTTGAGTCACACCTGACTTCATAGTGACCCCTCCTTGGGTTTCCGAGGCAGTATCACTACGGAAGTAGATTGCCCCATCTTCCTTCCGAGGAGTGGCTGGTGGGTTTGAACCACCAGCCTTCTGGTTAGCAGTCAAGTGCCTTAGCCACTATGCTACCATAACTCCCAGTCATCTATCGTATCTTACTAAAACTAGGCAAAACCTGTTGATCTTCTAAGTATTTACCTTGGTTTTTAAGATGACAGGAGGTTTTCAAGTGCCATACTAAAAGGTTTTTGTTTACATTTTCATAAATAGTATTAATTAGAGCAATCTTCTGAAAACAACCTGAACTATAAAACATTCTTTTCTCTTTCAAAAGAATATGTAGTTTCACTTTGTCCTCTGCCAATCTCATAAAGATGCATTGTTACTGTTAACTTGGGATGATTCCTGCCAGGTAAGTAAGTCACAATTTAACTGATTTTGAGGCCTATGGCTAACTAACTGGTTCCAAGATTCAGTAATCTAAGGGTAGCAGCTTTTATATTCAGCCAGTTCACAACTAGGTGATAATCTGAGAAAAGGGGCTGGATTTATGAGTTAGACTTTGCAATTATAAGATTTAGAGACATAGGTTCTACTCTATGTTACATCTTTGGTCAAATGGTGAACGTGAAACTGATGTATTAAAAATTGGTATCGGTTCACTCCCATGTTTGGAATGAAAAGACTTCCTAGAATATCAACTAATAGCAAAATGTCTAAATACTTGGAGTAAAATACAATTCTCCTTTTACCACTGACATGACTTCTGTATTACCTGTTCGGTACTTTCCATTCTTGAAGGGAGAACTGAGAGAAGGGGCTGGGATGATGGGCAGTGGCCACAGGAAATCTTTGTGGAGTCTCTTCAGGGCTATCACAAAGTTGTCTACCCGGGCGGCCCGGGTCCGTTCCTTGCATAGCCAACTAATCAGTTCAAAGCCCAGCTGGGCGGCAAAGCAGCCGAGGTCCTTGAGCCGCACTTCTTCCAGGAGGCGCCGAGCATGTCTCCAGAGCATCATGTCAATGTACATGTTCTCGGCAGAATCACTATCTCTGCTCCATCTAGAGGGGAGCACAGAAAGCTGCAGGACTCTCTCCTGAAGGACTTCACATGTTGTATACTATAGCATTGACAGAGCTGACAAGGAGGCAAAAGATCAAGACCTAATTCTGATTCAAGAGGATAAAAACCAGGCATAACCCTGTGTAAACTGCACCCTGATGAACACCACCTGGAGCACAGAGCCTCGCTAAGCCAATCTGTAGAATGAGTGTCTGGCAAACAATGTCAGACCCAGGGAGAGGGTGGTGACTGGCTGAAGGAAAGAAAAGGAGCAAATAACTTGTATTTGAAAAGAGGGAAGGAAATCAGATCCAAGAAACTAAAGGCAGAGAAGCAAAGTGAAATGGAACCTCGATGTGAATTACGTAGATCCATTACAATAAAACAGCCTTTGAAATCAGTATCTTGACTAACTGCAGTCTATCGTCCTTTCCTCAGACAAGTTGAGATGTAAGCGCACACTGCATACCTCTGGATGAGGGGCAGGAGAGGGCAGTGACCAGAACTTGTTCTGGAGCAGGACTGCCTGTCTCTGTACATGTCTCTTTACCTGCTTGCTGTACGTAACAACAGCATATACCCTCAGACAGAGGTGATAAAGATGAAATGAGCTAATACATGTAAATGGTTAGAGCAATGCTGGTACATGAGAGCTCAGTAAGTAGTTACCAAGGTTTTAGCTCAGGGTGTGGTGGAGGGGCTACTGTTCTTCTGTTTATCGGCAATTGTGCCTAGCCGATTACAAGCCATATAAAAGCATCTTACTTGTATATGGTTTATGATTTTGTGTGTGTATGTATGTGTTTTGGGTGAGCAGTGGTGGCAGAGGTGGTAGGAGAGGAGGGTCAATGGCCAGTAAGAGAGAAAGCAGTGACACATCAAATTAAAAAGTGTTGAACAAGCTCTGTATTCCAGGAACTGCAGTGAGAGCACAAACAAAACGGTAAAAAAGGACAAGGACCTGTAACAATGCAGGCAAGAATACAAGGACCTCATAAGCCAGAGGAAATTCTCACCAACGTTATCATGTTCAGCTTGAGTTAGGCCGCCCCGCAGGGGACAGAAAGGAGCTCTGGTGGTACATGCAAAGCATTTGACTACAAACCAAAGAAGGCTGATGGTTCAAACCCACCAGCCACTCCGCAGAAGGAAGATGGGAAAATCTACTTCCATTAAGATGTATTGCCTCAGAAACCCAATGGGGGTCACCATGAGTCAGAATCAACTTGATGGCAAAGAGGTTTTTTTTTCCAGGGGATAGAACCCACCTATGTGGCTGGAGGTTTTGGTTTCCAGGATAAGCTTCCTTTTGGCTCTCCCCATGTTTAATGACTCCTCCCATCAAAGGAGGCACAGGATTCCCAAATGCATATGCACAAAAGTTGTTTTTTGTCATAAGGCATATTTGGACAGAAGAGTAAAACTACTGTACCCTGAAGAAGGCTTTTGGATTAACTGCAGGTTTATAATCTTCCTTTTTATTCTAATCCTACTTTCAGAAGTAATTTAAAATTAGTAGCTTTTAGAACAAATACACCAAGCCATATTCTACTGCCCATGGCAAAACCTATATAAAGAAGACAGACGTGAACTTTGGAAGAGGGAAACAGGGAAACTTTCTGTGTGGTTTCTATGCCTTTTGGGAATGAAAAAAGGAACTGCCAATTGGATCATTGTTTCCATAACAGCTAGCTTTACAATGCCATGAAATGCAGTGTGTCTTAGAATGCTCAAACAGCAGCAATGGAGCTATTCTTTTACCTTTTAACAGAAGGACCAGTCGGCATACTGAGTGTTTTCTGTAAGCTGAATTTACTTGCAGGCACATTTTCTGCTGACTGGGATAAACTGATGCTTCGATTCCTGAAGAACTCAAATCCACCAGTTGAACTGGGTTCCTGTGATCACAAACAACATGCAGTACAGTTAGAGATGCCATGGAAGTGCATGGCCCAGAGATGCTGTACAGTTTGTGCAACCAACCTGAGCTGTGGGTGTGGATGGAGGAGTCTCCGATTCTCCAGAGCCAATGGCTTTAAGAAACCGAATCATGTGTCGGCAGAGGCCCCATTTGCCTTGTTCCAGCGCTGTGTTGAACAGCAGTGTGGCATGCTGCCTACTTACGGCTGGGACTTCCATATTCTACAAAAACAACCAAAGACAACAGCATTCCTTTTAGACTGCTCATGACTAGGAACAAAATGAGCAATTCTACAGTCAACTAAAGTAGGAACCAGCAGCTACAACACTGCAGGAGTTAGTAAGACCAGCAGTGAGATTAAAAGGAGCATTAAAAAGCTACCTTGCATGGTGAAATGAGGCAAGCGCTCTGCTAGTGTAATGGAGACTGTGAGTGATGGAACTCCCACTACATACCAGATATCATGTTATGTACCTTACATTATTTCATGTAATTCTCACAACGACTGCAAGATAGGAATGTTATCCAGATGATGAAACTGAGGTTAAGTAAATTGTTGAAGATTAGCAGAAAAGCATGAGTATAAATCTAGGTCTGTCTGATTTATTAAAAAAAAGCTGAAGTTCTGTCTCTTGGAGGAGAGGTTCCTGAGGATGCAACCAAAAGATCCTTGCTTTTTGCACTGAGGAAAAGAACTGCTGCTACGTGTCCAGCATCCTCCATAACTCTCTCCTAAGTCTAGTCTTACTGTCTGTGCTGGGCTTCATGGGAGGTGCCACACAGGCACATTTAATCATATCTACTATCTGATTGACAGTACACAGCAATTTAGGAAATATGCTAGAGAAAAAGCCTCCGTTGGTAAAGAGATCCCTGAAAGTCAAGGTAGGAACCTAAAATACAACAGCTGAATTTATTGAGATCTATTTCTATATTCTTGTGGCTTTTCTTTAAGGCTAAATCATCAGAATCTTCATGCTATCCAGCCTCTGGCTGAATATCTCTGCTGGGTTTCAGTCAGTTCCCATGAAAAAAAAAAGCCGATAGGAAATTTGCTTCAGGCAGTTTTTAAACTGTGTGGTCAATCACGTTTATGAACGGCTTCTTATATCAAAGTAAACAATTTTGCAGTAATTAGAAAGAACCATTAAGTGTAGCTTATCAAATCCTTATCAGATTGACAGAAACAACAAATGATCAAGCCCTTCTGTCAAATATACAATGAAATTATCACGAGTCTCAAAGAACCATGATTTTGAGGGAAGCTATGTGCTCATGAGGGTCACCCCCATGGCAGACTTGAGTCTTTTCCTCTTGCTCTGAGGAGCCTGAGAAGGTGCTCTGTTGTGACACCTGCTCTCCCTAGAGCCTCACAGCAATTCCACACCACACCAAAACATCTAGTGCTGGGGAGTGTGTGTTGGGGGGAGCTCAGACAAACCTGCTAATAGGCAAAGCAATGCTTTTCTTCCCACTCTGGCTCATTCATCTGTTTTAGGCCCATCAAGGGCAAAGAAGGTCAAAACCCCCAGCAATATTACTTTATGACATTCAAAGAAACCTTCCACCAACACTGGACAAGCCTGGGAAAGCAGGCCATACCCACTGACAGAAAATCTGACTATATTTGCTTCTTATACCCAATCACAGTGCCAACACAGGACACTTCTTTTTCTAAGTTTTAAGCTCATTAGTTCTTGCTCTTCTCTAAGACAGTTGCTACCTGTAAGATAATAAGATAAGAAGCAGCTGTGTCCAAATCCTGAGCCATCAGACATTCCTCAAACAAATCCTTAGGGTTTCCTACAGCTGCAAAAAGGTAGTTCCACAGGGCATACTCGGTCTTCCTGGCACAGTGGACGACTGTCTGCAGGAAGAGGGGGAATTCGGTGATGAACTTAGCCACTGTGGGAAGCAGAGGGTCGGGAATGGGCTCCCGTGAGGTAGCTTCTTCCTCCAGCACTTCGTGCAGCATGAGCTCTAGCACGTGCGGGAAGTAAGGGAGCGTAGCGCAGGACTGGGCCAGCAGCAGGGCCTGCTCTCCGAGGTTCCGGACCAGGAGCTGGCGCAGAATGTGGTGGAGGTAGATCTGCGAGGTTCTCTCCACGACACAAAAGGGGAAGAGCCCCTCTAGCTGCTCCCGAGCACTGCTTCGAGCACACAGAGAGTCGTAGAGCAAAGTGTCATTGACGGCACCCAGGACCAATGCATCTTCAAACAGAACAGCCAGGGGGTAAATGTTGATGTGGAAAGGCAGCATGATCCGCTGGGACAAGAAGGAATGAGGCTTGCGGTGATCCCGAGGGAAGAGTGGAAGCCAGACCTTCATGCCTGAGCCACCGCAGCTCAGCCACAGGGCCTCCAGCAGGTGGCGCTTTTGCTTGTTTGCTCGACATGTAGTCCAGACATTCTCCACAGACTGGGCCAGGACAACAGGAGGGCAGAAGGGCAGCTGGGGACGCAGAGACAAGAACCAGGTCATTGAGTCTTTCAGAATGTGAGCACAGCAGTTTTTCAGTAAAAGCAAGGGGATCTATGTAGAATTAGAGGCAGTAACAGGACCCTGTTTTTCAAAGTACATAAATTTAAATCTTAAAAACAAACAATCCATCCCACCAATCTAGCTTTATTTTCCATTAGAATTGACAAATACTGATGCTGAAGCAGTTCTATCTGGAGTAGGAACATATTATTACCATTTTTAGGTCTTTACTCTTCACCCTTTAACTGAGTCAGTCTAATTTCCAGAGGCTTAAGACTAATTTTATGTATGTTCGTAGTCTGAATCACAAAACAACACTCTCTTGTTAAGTTCTTTTACTGCTTCATCCCAACACCCTGCTTTCCCAGCACTGTGAATGATCTACACTGACTCACCAGTTTCCTCTGGCTGGGGTTGCTCTCCTTCTCTCGGATCTGGGGGCCAGACCTGTCCCTCTGCATCATGATGAGCTGCCCTGCAAGATTGAGCATAATGCTCTCTGCATCACGAGCCTGAAAACAGAAGAAATTCCATTTAGCCTTGTTTATAGGTACCTTGCTAGTATTCACCTCTTAGTCCATGAGGTTTATGGACTGTTACTGATCACAGTTATTGAGGGTGTACTGGTATAGGCATTCTACGAAGGTCTGTGGGAATACAAGGAGCTTTCTGACGAGGGTGGAACAATGCAATTAAAAATAAGGCACGCAAATATAAAATTAAGGGCAGAATTGAATTACGCTGGAAAATCATGAGGACTTCAGAAGTTCATAAAAATAAGAGAGCACTAAAAGCTGGCACAGCTAGGGAAGGCCTAAAAGATGAGCTAGGCTGTGCAGGATAAGGAAGCCAGAGATGGGTGGAAGGGAAAGGGCTGGTGGCTCAGGTGCAGAAAGCAGGTGCAGGAAGACATGGGGATGGGATAGAATAGTTCTACTGGGACAGTGACACTAATCTGGTTAGTCTAGGCATGGTATGAGAACAGTTAGGTTTTCTGTCAGGTATTTGTCAGGATCAGATATTCAAGAAGGGCCTGTAAAGCAAGGGAAGAGAACAGTAGGCAGTAAGCCACTACTTTTGGTTCCTGAATAAGGGAGTTATTTAAAAAATCCAAGTTATTCAGGATGGATTACCGGGGAGAGGCAACCTCCTGGCTATTTTAAGTAATACTTCAGAAATGAAAGAAACTGTCTTTTTTATTATGGAAATTTTTAATCAAGTAACAAAATAGAGAAGGCTAATATAATTTCCGGGAGCTCTGGTAGCATAGTGGCTAAAGCACTTGACTGCTAACCAGAAAGCTGGTGGTTCAAACCCACCAGCCAATCCTCGGAAGGAAGGTTGGGCAATCCTACTTCCGTAGTGATACTGCCTCGGAAACCCAAGGAGGGGTCGCTATGAGTCGGGGC
>NW_006921743.1:1843178-1850672 GCF_000298275.1 Orycteropus afer afer
GAAGGAAGGTTGGGCAATCCTACTTCTGTAGTGATACTGCCTCGGAAACCCAAGGAGGGGTCGCTATGAGTCAGGCTGACTCGACGGCACATAACAACAACAACAACAATCCTCACATTCCTTTCATATTCATTAGCTAGAGTCCTTCGGTAAAACAGGATTTCCCTTTTGTCAACTAGGATTATCTGGTTCCCATGGAATATGGTTTGTAAAGGAAGCAGGAACCACATTTTAAAGGAGAAAATAAGTTACTAAGTGTATCTAGAGAAAGGAGACCAAGATGGTTAATGTCATTATGAGATAGTTGAGAGATGGTTTAGTATGAAGAAAAGAAGACACAGAGAAGGAGGTGCTGAGGAATGACAGTTGTCTGCAAATAGTTTAGGACTCCTCATGTGGAAGAAGGAGCAGAGAACTGGGATACCAAACTGCAAAATCCACTGCCACCAAATCAATTCCACCTCACAGTGACTGTTTAGGACAGGGGAGAATTACCCCATTAGGTTTCTGAGGCTATAAATCTTTATGGAAACATACTGCCACATCTTTTTCCTATGAAGCAGCTGGTGAATTTGAGCTGCTGAGCTTTTGGTTGGCAGCCAAGCGCTTTAACCACTGCACCATGAAGGCTCCTTTTGACACTTGGGATAGGCTATTACCAATCAGATTTTATATTCATATAAATTAGCCTGTGACAAGTACAACTGCAGTGCAAAAGACTTTTTTGTGAAGTTGTGAATTCCTCATAAATGAAGAGTCTAGGACACTGGTCTTCTATTTTAGGAAATGCTGAGTTCAATAGGAGTATCTCAATAGGAAGTAAAAGACAGGGCTAATTTTTTGAACAATTTTCTTATTCTTTTTTTTTTTTTGTATGTGATTTGGGTGAAAGATTACAGAGCAAATTCATTTTCCATACAGCAGTTCATACACATTTTGTTTCATGGCATTGATTGCAATCTCCATAATGTAACAGCTCTCTTCCTACATCCTCAGGCTGATTTTACAAATAAAGCTACTTAGGATGGGATTTTCCTTTAAAAATGAGTTCCATGTTGACATGAAGTTTGGAAACTACTGGTAGGAGTCTTGGACTATGAAGTGATGTAACCCAAGTTCTGGTGGCAATGTCATACACCTACCTGGTTACTTTACCCAGAAAGTATGAGCTTATTCCTTCTCCCTCCTCCTTGTTAACTAATCATGGGGCCCTCTATAGCCCATATTCACTCCACTTCTTTCCATCTTCTTTTTCACTGTTCAAATTTAGGCCACCGAACCCGTTCATCCTAATCACAAAAACCGCTGCTCTTCCAATACCTAGTTTTTGCCTAATCCAGCCAGGTCAATTCCTTTTATGATTAAACTTCACAGAGCTTAGTTCTGATAGCACCCAGTTTAAAACACTGCTCATAAGATACAAGTCTAAAGTTACTAATATGGTCTACAAAACTCACTCTCTCTCTCACATTCACATTCTAAACACTCTGGAATTCTTTCAATTCTCAGCATGTATGAAATGCACTCTTATCTATGGGCCTTTGGACCATTGCTCTCTCTGCCTCGAATCCCCCCTCTTCACTTAGCCTCTATTCATTCTTCAGGTTTCCATTTAAATGATACAAAAATCTCCTCTGTCCAGATTACTCTTGATTTTTGTTAATATACTCTCACAGTAATCTGGAGTACTTTTTGGTGCACACATCACAATTATAATTAACTATGTATGCAATCATGTGTAATGTCTGAGCAGAAACCTTGTCTGTTTTGTTTGCCACTGTAACCAGGCCTCTTCAAACAAGGCATATACTAGACACTTAATATTTATTTCTGAACGAACAGTTCTTGATGATAGCTTAAAACACTAAAAACTGAGATGGAAACTTCAAAGAGCTCTGATCACGGAATGGTACCTGCTGTGGCATTTTCAAGGTGATTCCGTTCTCTGTGCTCACTGATGTCAGAGTAACAGATACTACCAGGAAAGGATGAGGAATGTAGCGTGACATGGAGACCTCCTGAAGAACTTGAATACTGGCAGTAGTATTTGGACTACAAAAAAAAAAGAAACCACACATCTTAACAACAGTGCTAACAAAGTTTTTTTCCTTCTCCTCTAGTGATAATATTATTAGGTTTCATACTTATGGATGACTCAAATGCTGTCCACCTACTGTCCTCTCCCCCAAATTTCCTTTAATTCCTTCAAGCAATAAGCTGATAAGGTTGAGGGATCTGGCCAGTAAGGTATAGGAATGAGGAAGAAAGGGAACAAGATGAAAAAGAGAAAGAAAAAACTAGGTAGGGAAGAAGCTGTAATAAAAGTATTTAAAGGGGAAAAAAACCTTGTTGGTTGGGGGTGAGTATATCTAACCTGAGGATAAATTTTTTAATTTTTATCTTTACATTACTCCCTTAATCACTGTTTTACTTCAGCAAATACATGCTTTGTGAGTGTTAAAAAATAACTGAGAACAAAATAATACTCAAGAGTTTTGGTCTCAACACTACAAGCTGGCCACAGGCCCAGAAGAATAAGGCAACATATACAGGGCAGGTCTACAGGACTGCCCTGGCACCCAACTCTAGCTACCAATCTCAGAGAAGTGATAAAGTTCACTGATGACAAGCTTCTTATGGCCTCATAGCTGCAGAACTCTAGAATAGTTCCCCAAATGTCTGGAACACGACAGTAAGCACTTCTTTTCAAGGTTTTGACAGGGAGGGGGATGATTTCATCCCTAACTAGATTTTTTTCCCAAATGAATCCAGGAAGATGAGCAGAAGAAGTCAGTGTAGGCTATTTCTATTTTTTTTTTTTTTTTTTAGCAAAAAAATGACTACTATATGATTCTCACTGATTAACACTCCTTGCCTTTCAACTTCTGTGACAAAGGAAACCAACTATACAAGTAGAATTACTGCTCTGAAAAAGGAAACTAGAGAGGAAATATGGGACAGTGGGTAAACAGTGATGTGTCATCTGCTATCCTCACCCATCAGATCTCCTTTCAATACTGTAAAGGCATATTGAACAGTCTGCTCGAAATACTATCACCATGTCCCGAAAGACACTAAGCAGTAACGTTTCTTCTTGTGCTTTGGTGACATGCGCAAATGCATTGTCCAGATTTGATGTCCGCAAATATACTCTGAGCTGAAGGGGACAGAAAGAAAGAAGATTGTAAAAACAAGATAATGACCACAGGTGAGTAAATACTTTAGAAATGCTGTTTTTAATCAACTGACTTTTCCCAGGGAATGAAAAGACCTATTTGAGCTGTAGTAATAAGTGGATAATGCTTCTGTTTTGGCAGGGTAGGCTCATTCTACAAATAACTGAAAGATGAAATGATCAAAATTGAACTGCAATATTATGAAATATTCCTCTTAGATATGATGATGTAAGGAGACTAGCAGTTTCTCAAAATACAAACATACAAATAAATAACTTAAGAAATCTCTAACAACACCCATCCTTATAACTAAACTTTTCCACTTAAACACAAGGTTTTTTAAATTTTCAATTCTTATAGATTGTCTAACAGCTAAAATATTTAGAAAAAGTTATTTCAGAAGTCTTGATTATCACTTCTAAAAGATTTTAAAAAAGGGTAACCTGAAATGAAAATCCCATTAGCTAGAGAACATCAGATTCTTGATTAAAAAAACAAAAAACAAAAACATATATATATACTTTCTTCAGTTTTCAATAGCTTATTTTCATTTAAAAGCAAATAGTGCTTAATATCTTTAAGATGTTAAAATCTGTTATTGCTGATGAAAAAAAAATTTTTTTTTTTTTTTTACCTCTTCTTGACGGTCACTTATGCTGTAACATGCAAGGACAATGAAATCATTCCACCAGGCTAAGCCACCTGTCACAATCATATTTTGTTCCTTAAAAGAACAGAGAAAACATTTACTTTTATTGATGCCATCAGAAATTACAAGAAGGTAATACACTTACAACATATTCTTAGGCAGACAGTGCAAGTTCAATTAACTTCTGCTCTACACTGTCTCTCACCAATAAGTATTACTCTAGGGCCTTTATTAATAATGATTCATATCCAATTTTTAAAAACAAACATTTTTGTAAAGCAGAAAGTACAGCATATGAAGTAACTGGGTACCACATAACATTATTATTTCCACATCCAACAGAACTAGGTTTAAATTCTGGCTTTATCATGTATCAATTGGGTGACTGTGAATCCTAGTTTCTCTTTTATAAAGTAGTAATGATACTACCCTCTAGTTTGTTAAGAAGATTAATGAGATAATGTATGTAAAAAGCACCTTAAAGTCCCTGGTAGACAGAAGGCACCTCCCTAATGTTGACTTCTTTCTCTTTTCCTCCTATTTGATCCTTGCAAATTCTAACTGCATATATATGTACACTATCCATATGTGTGTGTATATGTGTGTGTGTGTGTGTGTATCTCTAAACACACACAAGCAGGGAATGATCTCAAATTTTGTAGAAATTTATTCTGATCACATCTGATGAACTCAACCTGGAATGGAGTTGTCCCAAAGCCAAACAATTAAAATGTCTGACCTTACAGGAATTAAAACCAAACCAATAATTTCAATACAAGCTCCTTTATCAAGTATCAATTACTTTGCCAGAATCAACTCAACGACACAGCTTTATATCACTTTTTTATATCTGATTTTATGTATTTTGTAAGTAATAGTGGTTTACTTTATAGCCATTTCGTATTACAGCTCCCCTTACTGTGAGAAACAAGTTTTTAATTTCAAAAAAGACTGACCTGGGTAATATTTCCAAAAAGTTTCCATTTTTTGGTGAGTAAAGAGTAATGTGCAAAACCAAACTTGCCAACCACAGCAATATTCTGTCCAAGCTTATCAATAGCTGAAAACTATTAAAAAAAATAATAATAAATAAAATTAAGAACTCTTCTTTATATACCTATCTATGTATGTTCTTAGAAGAAAGCTTAGTGTTATATCTGGTAGACGGACTATTAATGTTCCCTAAGTGAATTATATCTAAAATGGTAAAGTTTAAAACCTGGATATTTATATGTAAGTTATATTTGACAAAATTATAGATGCTAATACACTGGCATGTACAATGGGCAACTATTAGAATTTTACTCTTACAATTAGTCCTACAAAAGGGGTCAATTCCCCAAATGCCTCTTGCAGCAAATGCTAACCAACCTAAGTAAACCAAACGAAGTTAACAACTCACCCGTATAGGCCAATTGCTCTCTAGATAGGTGCTGGAAATCTAAAGAAAATAATACATTAGTCTGGTAAGACTTCTGAACTGTATTTAAGCACTGAAAGCATCAATTCATTACAACGTAAGATTCATTTCCCTACACAATGGTTAAAATGCCTCTAAATGATGGATATTACCAGCACATACCAGGCATTTAACATCTGGATGCCAGCCAATATTTCGTGCCTCCTGACTTAATTTTGTCTCAAGTTTCTAGATGTCCAGCTTTCCTCCCTCCCCACAATGTTTTTTGTTTGTTTATTTTAAATACTGGCTACTCAATAAGTACAGACTGATGAGATTTTCAGAAAAACACCTGCAGGGCAGTTAGTAAATGGTGCAGATGAACACAGTGTAGGTTTACTGCTCTGAGACATTCCTAAACAAACTATATAACGAAGTTAGTCTCAGCAAGGGTTCTGTTTTTGTTTCTTAATGGAAATACTTTATGGCTTTTACATTTTCCTGATTAAAAAAGCAATATATACTTACAATATGAAATCCTCCCATTTTATTATTGCTCAGGGACAGCCACTGGTTAGCTTTTTTTCTATCTCTAACCAAATATCCATATACATGTGAGAGTGTGTATAGGTTACTATTTTTCTCCTAGGTGTTCAACTTACTCATCTACAAGAACTCCTAATATATGATGGAGATTAATCCTTCATCTGTATCATAAGCAGTAAATACATTTCCATATGCTTTCTTTGTACATGGTGTCTTTGGATCACTTTAACAAGAATCTTAAACTCAGAGTATCTCCAGTGGGATATGAATGTAAATGAAATAAATTCTAGCTTTACTAGTCTACTGATTAAGTAGCTTTCAAGAAGATAGAGGAAGAGCATAGGGAGAAGTAACAGAACAGAGGAAGTGTCTTCTGTTCCTGGAATAAAAGAAGCTTCAATTTATTCAAATTTATTTGCATTTTACTCAAAGAAAATTGTTACATATTTAAGAAAAGAAAGTCAAATCAAAAAGCCAAGTACAATCAAATCCAGTAAGAATGTTTGTGTAGTATGAAAACAAAACAAAAAAATCAAGTATTATTAACCTTGATAAAATTTATTCATAAAACTGTTAGACTTCATTTATCATCTCTTAAGTCAACTTAAAATCCAAGTAAATGAACAGCTTTTAGTACATTAGGAGGCTCACATTCCAAGTGCTGAATTGTAGACGACCACCTTGCAGAATTAAAGATCTGAGAGGGTCACGGATATGCTTGGGTGCCTTAAGTGAAGCTTAACAATATGAGGTACCATTTAGGCCAATCAATAGAATTTACTCTGATGGGTGAAATTAGTGCAGAATCAGTGAGCTTGAAGTAATGATTGGGAGGCAAAATAAAAGTTGAAAGCAGTTTTCCAGGAGGCAGTTAAGTGAATTCTTCTTTTGGATGAAGCAAAGAAAATATAAATATTCACTTGAAGAAGATGTGCCTGACAGGGAAGTGGTAACTATGGGGAAGAAGTGGGAAGAGAGCCACTGTATTGTGGGAAATTGCAGTCAATGTCATGAGACAAAGTGTATGTGAAATGCTATACGGAAAATGAATTTGCTCTGTAAACTTTCACCCAAATGACAATAAAAATAATAAAAAAAACAAAAAGAAAGATGTGCCCGAATATAATTGAGCCAGCCACTCATGACACTAAAAACAACTCTGTCTTCCCCCCAACCATGTGTTTCTTAAGCACTTCTGAAACATGTGGGTGGTAAACTGGGAGCCGGAATCTCACTGCAAAAGTAGATTCCAACATGAGACCTTCTAATCATGGCAACCGAAGTTGAGTCCTATTATATGATCATACTCATGTATGAAGGTGTTACAAAAAGCAAATGGTTTATTTTCAAAACACAAAGTGTAAGTTTAAAATGAAGACTTATTTCCCTAGCAATTCTGTGCCTGTAGGTGTTACGAGAGCTACACGAGAACCAAGTGTTTCGTTTCCCAGTAGGTCCCAGTAACAATGTGTCATTTGGACTCTGAGCTTTACTTCTAGTACCGAGAGCAGGGCAGAAGGGAAGAAAAAGGCAGTTAGTGAACACTGAAGAAATTCACTTAGGTCATGCCATCCCACTGGGAAATTGTGCTAGAGTATGGAATCTAGTGTGCTTAGTCATCATGTGAATATCTGCACTGAACACTTTCCCTTGTTACCCTCCCGAGAGGGACCGGGTCTACGGGAGCAAGGTAAGCACGGGCGGGCTGGTGCTTACTCACTGAT
>NW_006921743.1:1854247-1863621 GCF_000298275.1 Orycteropus afer afer
CTGGCGCAGGATCGGGCAGTGTTTCGTTCTGCTGTGCATGGGGTCGCTATGAGTCGGAAACGACTCGAGGGCACTTAACAACAACAACAACAACAACAACAACATGGAATCTAGATGCTTCTTATTTGAGGATTTTTCTTTGCCTCTTAAAGAGCTGGAACCAACCTTTGTTTTTCAAAAAGTCATCCTGCTAGAACCCTGTGTCCTGCCCAGACTAGTTTTGTCCTGAACTAATAAGACTATGGGAGCCACCCTCCTGGTGGATTTGATCTGTGCCAAGCACATTTGGTACATTTGATATACTTTGTAGGTATGAGAGCAAATCATCTATAAATAAAATAGCTTTTTAAAACTCTGACTTAACTGTGTTCCATAGAGTCTTCAAGTCTGTGACCTTTTAGAAGACTGCCAAAAGGTGCCTATGGATGGCTTTGAATTGCTAACCTTTTTGTTTAATAGTTAAGAGTTTAACCAACTCTACCTCCCAGGGGCTCAAAACCCTCACTTAAAAGTCCCTAACATACTGCCTGACACCCTTACTGTAGATGTTTATCTCCCACATTTTGTGATGTTTATTCTTTCCAAATAGTCAGACACAGGTTAACTATAAAACAAGCAGCCTCAGAAACCTGGATAATAATACATGCATCTTTGAGAAGTAGATATTTATATTACACAGCACACTGAGTATTAAAATAAATGCTCTTTCCCAGATGGAATGCTGGCAGAAAACCAGAAGAGTTTTCTTTTACTTCAATTTCTCATTACCTGTGCTCCATCTGTCAACAAAACACTTTCAAAATTTAAAAATTTGTAGCTGGGAAAACTAAACAAACAAAAAAAGTGTGCAAGGCATTCTTTAGTGCATGACACTAATCTTGCTTCTGCTAAGTATGTATTTGTGTTTAATTAAAGAGAAAAAAAAAAACACAGAATTTTCTAAGGTGGAAACTATGAAGTATAAGGCAGAACTTCACTACCACCACCACATCCAGTTCTCTGAATGAGGACAGGAAGAACGGAAGAATTAGTTGGAGCTCATATGATGGACTCTAAGCTGTGCTGGAAGCATACAAAGTACAAGTCACACAAACAAAACACTCTAATGGGCACACAGGCAGTCAAGTGAAATAGGACTATATTGTAGGGGGACTGAAATAAGCCACATGTGTTTCTTCAGGGGTCACTATCAATAAACACCTGGAAGGTAAAGCTTTAGCATTCTAAGAATACTGTCAGCCACCCAACCAAACTCCACCCCAGTGCTAGACTGGATTAGGTGGCTGCAGAGCCAGTAAACAAAGGAAAGATAAGACAATTACAAGTACAAAACAGCGCCAAATAGGCAAATTCTAGATTTCAGCTCAAGGTTAGTAGTAAATGATACACAGCATTTAGCACCTAGGTTTTAAAGTAGTTAGACTGTAACTTTATATGGCAGTAAGGACAGGTCTGCTACTATGCAGTTGCATCACCTAACTTCCCTGAGCCTTGGTTTCCTCATATAGAAAATCTAGTTGGAAAAGATGATTTCTAAGGTTCCTCCAGCTCTAAAAATTCTATGAGTCTATTATAATTTAAAATTTTGGGGTATAACTCTGGCATTATTTTTATTAGTTTTCAGAAAACTGAAAAAAAAAAAAATTAGGTAAAGCTACAGCTAACCAAATTCATCCTTCTAAATATGCTACCCCCCAAAAAAAAGCTGACAGAAGACTCTTGCTAGTACCTTTGTTTAAAGTACTAAAATCAATGTTATATGCTTCTTATTAGGGCTGTTTCACAGATCACCAAGAATCACTGAATTTTTGAGCTGGAAGGAAATTCACTTTTTGTTATTGCCTGATGGATTTTTGAGTTGCAGACCTACCTTCTTTGATCCTCTGCTCTACTTGGCTCTCAGGTAACACAGACCTGGCTAGGCAGAACTGGCATTGATGCTAGGTCAGTGTAGAATGAATAGTTCAAAGTATGGGGAAATGAAAATAGCAGAGAAATGGCTATAGGAGAGAAGGGAGCAGTGGAAAATTTTAGTCAAGGAAGTAGCTGATGCAGTTTTATTTAATAATTGTTACTAATTATAAAATGGTATGCACATTATTTGATTTTATGAATTTATTAATGGAAGTTAAATATATTTTCTTTTAGTGTATACCACATGTCAATGGAGGAAATACTTCTTCCTTCAATCTTCCATAATGATCATTTTCCTATCTCTTGTTACCTCCCCTCGGAATCAATCGAAAATAAAATGGGAGTTGAGATCAGCAAGTAAAGTACAAGTACAGAGTAGAAGTAAGTAAAGCAAAGAACTTTGAAAGCAAAAACTGACTAAAGAAAATTAATCTAAGAGTACGCTCTGATGTACCTAAGATATTTTGCTATCAAAGGGGAAAGAAAATACGCTACTCAGGACTTTGAAACTGTATATCCAAGTTTCTTCCAGGAAATGTCAGTGTATTCATTTCCCCGTAACTGTATTTTGTATCAAAACTCAGAATTAATTTCCAATTTAACAAATTACTGAAAGACACTGCTAATTCGAGAAGTTACATTAGGATGAGTAAGTCATTTGGAACAAGATTAGGTAATAATAAAATTATTAATAAAGTTCTAGATCAATCAAGTCTGCAATATGGGTCTAAAGTCAGGCAGGTAATCTCACTATGGCCCCACTAGGACTATAAGGCCAGGCACAGGACTACATGACTTTGTAACCATCCACAGAACTACCATATATTTGTGTAGGCAAACCCACAAAGCTAAATTTATACAAAAAAAAAGAGGCTAGAAGTACTATAGATAGTTTTTTGCTTAATGAAGACAAAATACAAAGCTTCCCATTCTTGACCCTGTGCATACTGACTTAAAGCAGGTGGAGACACTATATCAAATGGAAACAAAGGACAGAGAAGACACATAAGCCCAAGAACACAGAAAAGCAGAAGAGACATGACAGTCAAAAGGTTAAAAAGTGTCTCAGTTCTCTGATGCAACAGCTGAAATATTTAAAATCTGTTGTGGGTGGGTAACTCACCTAAAACTGAATCAATAGTGATCAATAATTAAAGACTTACCTGTACAACATGCCAGTGCCGATGTCCGAGCAAAGTGCTTAAACCCTGAGACTCTAAACCTCCATCAGAAAATGGACTCTTTTCCTGACTGGACTTATGCTCAGAATGTGCTGAAGAACTCCGTGGATTCTGGGCTTGGGAGGCGTCCCCACAGTTCAAGTACAAGCGGTCCTCCCCCTGTAGTAACACTTGCTCTTGGTTACTCTAGATGAGGTCCAGGAGAAACAGGGGCAAAGGAGGAGAGGAAGTCAAAACATACAACTCAGGTAGGGGAAAGGAGCAACACATCTGTTTAGTTTCATTACAGGAAATGCATCTCAACAGGTTTTCTTCAAAGAACAAAGACTATACAATAAACACATCAATGCTGTATTTGGAGAGGACAGGCAGTATTTGTAATGCCTACTTAACAGTCTAAATGAAATGTTTTTTTAAAGACTGCTTTATTATGCACATTCCAAAACACGACCAGGTTAACAACTACCATAGCAGCACCTTTCATTACTACTCCACAATGTCAATGTCACAAGAGACTTTCTATTTGAAAAAGTGAACGTAACTATTCACTCTTTATGGTTTACAAAATATTTCTACACAAAATACCTCATAAATAGTGGTAATAAAACATTTCTGGTTGAGAGAGAGAGAGAGAGAGAGAGAGAGAGAAAGAAAACTCACCCATGTGAAGGAAGAAGAGGTGGATTAGAGACAATGGAAGAGCTTCTAAATCATGGGGTAAAGGGAAGAGTGGCCTAAGTTTGTGATCCTGGTTCAGAACAATTAAACAATCATTTGGTGAAGGCTTGGTTAGTGCCAAAGACTATTCCATACTCTGACAAATATTCAGACAAATATGATGGTTTCTGTTTTTGCTTATTATGCCTTGGTTTTAAGGCCAGGATTCTCATTAGTGGCTATTCAAATAGAATGGATCAGCACCCAACCCCCTCAACCATTCCATCACAGTCTAAATGTTATCTTGACATAAAACTCAAGGGGACTTCTTAATTATTCTTTGGAATGAAGGAGAAAAAAGAATGAATATTCTACTTTTGTTTTTTGGGGGAATGCTTAAGCTTCAACTGCAGTAATGGGATCTGAGATCTAGGCTATTTTCACATTCTTTCTCAATGTGTTGTAATTTTTAAATTAGAAACTAGTTGCACTATTTAAAAACCTGTTGGTGGTAGGTATTAATATGTACATTCCTAACATGTAATACAAACATATACTATTTCAGAGTGATGAGTATTAGAAGTTTATGTAAGTCAGGGCACTGTTTCCTAAAGCAGATTCCTAAAAATACTTTCTTCCAGCTATTCCTTAAAAATTCATTGCTAAATAATCTTGAGAAACACTGATTTTTATATAACACTGCATTTTCATAACACACATAAGCATATTAAAGACTCTGAAGTCATACAAGAACTCTATAGAGAGTAGCTTTGTTTAACTTCTATGTTTCACATTTATATGACAAGAGAATTTTTTTTCTTTGTGTAATTACTCTTGACACTTAAGTGGTTCCTGGTGGAAAACTCTTGTGGAAATTACTATCCAGATAAAGACTGTATTACTCAAGTAAATCTGTAAACATTGCTTTCTCTCAAATTGCTTGTGACCCTATTAAAATAAAACCCACAAAACCTGGTCAGAAATAAACTTTGGTATAAATTTAATATAAATTAAAAAGAAACACAAGAATCAGAGAAAATACACAAAACAGGATAATATGCCAAGTTTAGGATACCCAACATATCTGTGTCATCAGGAAGAATCTGAAATTCTGACACAAAAGCCACTGGGGGGAAAAAAATCAAGAGCTTTAAATCCACTTACCATACAAGGGTTTACGGTGAGTACACTCTTGATAAACTGAAATAGGAGAATGCCAGGCTGTTTAACTACGCTCTTGAGGTCGGACTCAGTTTCAGTATTCTGAGAACCACCATATCCACTGATTACCCACAGGTGATAGCCTTCTGTACCCCAGCTCTTCAGGCAGAGAGGGGAGATGAAAAGAGAAGAAAAAAAAAAATCAAGGCAATGAAAAGTTTCTTGATATCTTTTCCTAGCTTAAAATATTCAAGTTTTGAACTAACCAACAAAACCATTTTGAATGACTGCTGAAGGCTGAGGAAACCATGATAAACTGGGTACAGACCAGAACCAGTCCTTGCTCTCTGTCTCTGTACAGAAGAGGAGATAAATGACACTGTACTTAGAGTCAATTTCTTAGGATCTCAATCCTAAGAAACATCCACTGCTTTAATTTCTCCAAGAATAGATTAATTGCTGAAGTGGAAAGAAATTCTTCAAAGAGGAGACCCAGGCCACCTAGTTGAAGCCCGACAAAGAAGCATCTACAACAGATGCAGTTTAGTATAGAGCAAAGAATACTGGGTGGGAAGGTGGGAGACTATAGTTTGCATTCCAATTTGGCTTCCATTCTATTTCCTTGGCCAAGCTGTTCTCAGGGCATTAAGTTCCCTTGTCCGTAAAATCCAAAATTTCAAATAAATTTCTCAAGTCCTAGTGAATGTTCTGTGACTAAAGTTCATGACAGTATTTTCAGGATTAGTAATTCCCAACATGGGAGCTAAGAAAATAGTACTGGGGGGTCCATTACTTGTAAAATTTAAAAAACATAATAGAAGTTTTATGTTTTCTCATGATAAAGTTGTACAAGCTAACATAAATGTTTAGATTCTGTGACTGAAGTATCAAATCAGCAAGGTTGCTAATACCAGTTATTGCATGCCACTGAGAATCAACAATTGGCAGTTAAATAAATGCTTTTTGGTTGGAAACCTATTTTAAAACATAGGAGTGGGAGAAACATCAGAAGAGGTCCTTGGTGGTGAAAGGTTAGGAACCAATATTCAAGGTAGTTGTAATTCTTGGACTACTCCAAAATTTTGAAAATGCCTCCCTCCCACTGAGACTATGGCTCCTAGCTGCCCCTCAGGCCTGGAATTGAACCCACTCCTGTGGCTTTCAGCCAAACAAAAGACAGGCGCATAAGGTGAACATTTACCTAGGTAGATTTATCTGCGTGTATCTAGGTAGATACACTCTTTGGAGAGAACAACCATGGGAGAATAGAAGGGCTGTGTATGCACAGGGAGACAGCTCAGGGGGCAGGAGTACAAGGAGGGAAGGACACAGGGAAGAGGTAACTATGGGAGGAAGTGGGAGGGGAGCTGTTGAATTGTGGTACACTGTAGTCAATATCATGAGACAAAGTGTATGTGAGCTGCTGTATGGAAAGTGAATTTGCTCTGTAAACTTTCACCCAAATCACAATTAAAAACAAAAAAAATTGCAGCCAAGGGGGAAAAAAAAAGAACCCCTCTCTCTCTATAGCAAAAGAGAAAAGTAATCATAAGCTTCATACCAACTAACTTCTCAAGGATGGTACTCAGACGGGCCATCTTAAGGAACTTTTTTTTTTTTTTTTTTTTTTTAATGTAAAGACAGGGGCTACCTCAGTTTTCTGTAGAAACTCTGGAAAAATGGGTAATAAAATATATTCTTAAGCAGTGACAGTAAGTCTTCTGGCATACATCAATGGAGAGCTCTAAAAACATACTCAAATAATACAAAGAGTGCATCTTAAAGGAAAAATCACCAATGAACACTTTGCGTTATGCTAAAAGAAAGGAGGCCCTCAGAGGTCAGTGCTTGTAAGTCACACAGAAAATGGAGACAGGCTTTGAAAAAAGAAAGGCTTGATATGAACAGTCATTACTTCACAAAGATGACAGCAGCTTGCTGGACACATCTAAGCAAAACCAAAATCAAGTACTGAAAATCAGACAGCCTCTTGATTTTTTAAAAATACTTCTATCAAAGCAAGAATTGTATAAGGAAGAGTCCACCTCTCTTAAGAGAAATTAAAACAGCTTTGTGATTTTATCAGACCAACATGAGGAACAAGAAGGGGGGGAACCCAAGTTTCTCACATTTTTCTTTTTTTAATAGAAACTGCTTACCATAGAAGTGATCTTAAGGGGCTCTTTTTTGGTACCATCAGACCTATAACTAACAAAGAACAGAGACGGAACTTAAAATGTCTTCTAATTACATATACCAAAAACCCAAACCCACTGCCATTGAGTTGATTCTGATTCATAGCGACCCTAGAGGGTACAGTAGAACTGGCCCATAGGGTTTCCAAGGCTGTAAATCTTTATGGAAGCAGAATGCCATGTCTTTCTCCTGTGGAACAACTACTGGGTTTGAACTGCTTGCTGACCTTTTGGTTAGCAGCCAAGCACTTCACCATCGCAACACTAGGACTCCTTTAATTATATAAAATACACATGATTTGGCTTTAATTTTTTAAAAATCAAACTGATTTTGCTCTTTTAAATAAAAATACATGATAATGCATGAAGTACCAGAGCACTGGCTAATACACCTAGGTATATAATTGAGCCACATTCTCCTACAGCCAAAGTGACTTCTTGACAGGTCATGCAGTTTGGGAAGCTGTGTTTATTCCACCAGCACTGAGGTTCAAGAAAATACAAAGTGGGCAGAAATATCAACCTACTAATGAGATACTAGGAGCTCTGGTAGCATAGTGCCTAAGGCACTTGACTGCTAACCAGAAGGCTGGCGGTTCAAACCCACCAGCCACTCCTCGGAAGGAAGGTTGGGCATTCCTATTTCCGTAGTGATACTGCCTCGGAAACCCAAGGACGGGTCACTATGAGTCGGGGCCGACTCGATGGCAAATAACAACAACAACAACAACAATGAGATACTGTAACTTTCTACTTCCTAATGATTACTTTTGTACATGGCTTACCTCTCTTATCAGATGATAAGGTAACTACCTGAAAGTTGAACTATGTTTGATTCAGCTTCAAATCTAACATGCTGCCAGATACACAGCAGGGTTTTAATAAATGTTACCGAGCTGCCAGTTTTAAAAGGATGAATGTTTGGAGAATCGATACATTCTGAACAAATTAATTCTGAACTTTACAAACTGTTCTGGGATAAGGGACAAATAAAGCAAGAAGGGTATAAGACACAAAATATGTGTCTGTGCTTATTATCCAGGGGACAGTGAAGTTATTTTATCTAGACTTTGTTGTAATTCACTCACGCGAAATCTCCTCCAAGGGTACAAACCAGCTGGGCTCCAAACACACTCCATAAAGAGAGTCCTCCGTACTCCCAGGTCACTGTTACAACACTATTGTCAGGAGACCATCTGATTAATTTAACAGCTCCTGTTTTGTTCCAAATGTCTGTTAAGAAATCATGAAAGGAGTTGAAAATAAATAATTGCTTCAGAAATACTTTGTATTTTATAGTCTGTATCTTCTATACAGCAGAAAGGCGTAATTCCAAACCTGGCCAATTTAGGGCTACTGAAAATCAGGCCCTAAGCCTTGACCTGATTTAAGCAGAACAAACTTAGTACCTAAGCAATTGATAAGAAATCAAAGCCATTTCTGGCCATTTTTAGACTGAATAAATACCACTGGGTATTTGGCTTTGAGCAGGTCCAGTGTGAATGACTCAATATTGAATGTGAAAGTAATTGCAAAGTGTTAAGTCTCTTAAAACGTAAAGTAATATTTTACAACTATCTCTATACTGCACTGTCAGTATCAAAGTCAACATTGACTTTCAACCTTGTATTAGGAATAAGCAAGCATACTCCAGCCTAAGTACTCCAGGTACCCATATCTTCTTTTATTTAATAATGGTTCATCTCCATATATAATTACTAAAGGAGAAAATTCCATTGTGTATTAAAACCTAAGCTTCTTTAATGTAGAAAAAGACTCACTGCCATCAAGTCAATTCCGACTCAGCAACCCCTCCTTAGATTTCTGAGGTGGTACCTCTAGGAAATAGATTGCTCAGTCTTCCTTCTGAGGAGTGGCCGGTGGGTTTGAACCACCAGAGTTAAAGACACCAGCATTTCCTTGCAATTCAAAGAGATCTACAGTATTACTTTCTTTAAAATTTGAATTTCTTTCCATTTGTAGCTGCTAATAAATTGTTGCTATAACATCTGCTACAAAGGGGAGGTACAGAGATTTTAGCTTGGCTAATAGACTAACATTTTTTTTTCCCTCTGCCTATGCTTGAATCCTCATGTTAGCATATATCCCACCATAATTATTTACATGAATATCCATATTATCTATGTAGATAAAAGATAAATATCATATCTTATTAGCATATTTTATACTTGTCCAGGAAAGGAATTTAAGCAAACCAAGAAGAAACATAAAAGAAAATTGAGCTATACGCAATTAAGGGGGGGGG
>NW_006921743.1:1864126-1880291 GCF_000298275.1 Orycteropus afer afer
CCAAGGAGGGGTCACTATGAGTCTGGGCCGACTCCACGGCAAACAACAACATTGAATAAAAGAACTTCTGGTATTTCCTTTAGCCTACGAGTGCTGTGAAAAAATTATAGACACCAAGGGTGCAGTGAACCAAGAAATAATGCCAGAGAGATATAGCAGAAGGTGTGGTGGACACTGTGCTTGGTTAATCCAACATCTTTTTTCATCCTCTTCTCCCTTATCTACATCTGCCATAAAGATTGGGAAAAGCTAACATTTTCCAAGCTCTCCATGAAGTGTAAGGAACACATGCAACCTAGGTATGGCCAATTAGATGGAATTGGATGACAGCTAGAGCAGGTGGGAAGTGGGGGTGCTTCTGGAAAAGCATTTGCTTTTCTAATAAAAAACAGAAATGCCCTGTTTCTACCTTCCTTCTGGACTCAGATGCAGCTAGTAGTAATACTTGGGGTCAGGAGCTATCTTGTAACCATGAAGGAAAGGCCAAAGAAACACCAGTAAAAGCTTACCTTTGGATGTCATGCTATTTAGAAAATAAATCCTATTTGTTTAAGCCAGAGGAAGTTGGACTTTCTGTTCTTTTCAGAAAAAAGCATTTCTAGTGACAGGAGGAGTTTAGACACTAAAGGGTTCACAGAGGGTCTATCTGCTGCTGAATATCCCCAACAGCGTCTAGCATATAGTAGGTACTCCACAAGGATTTGTCAAAAGAATAAACTGAATTGGAAGGGATAAAATAACAGAGGAGATTAAATAAGAGACAAAAACAAAATCCAGACAAGTAACATAGGAACTAAAACTTAAGTAGCAAAAGTGAGGATGGAGAGGACTAATTAAAGGGATAAAAGAAATATCACAAGAGTCTCTCTAGTGACACAAATCCTTAGGTCACATGGAATATTGCTAGAAGTTCTAATATTTGACCTATATATCATTTAACTTAAAAGCAGCATTTGCTACATATAAAATTTTTTTAAAAAAAACCAACTCACCAGGATACTGTTTTGCTGTCAGCTCTAGTTTATGAGATAACAGCATGGCGCCACTGGTGTTATCTATTGTGTATACCTGCACAGAACCACTGAGAAAACAAACAAACTTTAAGAAAATTGATTTAGTAAAAAAAGACAAATACAAATATAAAAAGCATTATTAAGGGGAAGGAGTGTAAACTGAAACAAAATCATTTTGTAAAAAATTTGCAGTCATCTCATAAATTTGAATACACACCTATCTAGCAATTTCTTCTTCCCACATTGTACCAAAGGTGATTAATGTGACCAACTGCATATGACAGAAAGAATGATGTTATATCAAAGGTTGGGGTATAAAAGACTTCCATTTTGGATGTTCCCTCACTCTGGGTGGAGCTGGTACCATGTTTACAGGACACATAAGCACCTGACAGGCTCATGACTGAGCCTGGATGTGGGTTCCTCAGGCCCAGTCAATTAGATGATTGCAGGTCCACTGGAATGCTTTACTTGTCACAAGAGACTCTGGGCCAGAACTCCCCAGCTAAGCAGCTCCTGAGTCTCAGAAACCAAGATAATAAATGTTTGCTGCTTTACAACTTACTTCAAAATACCCCAGTAATACACAAATACATGTGTGTGTGCATGTATATAAAAACAGATGAAACAAACATGGAAAAATGTTTATAACTTGAATATAGATTATAAACATTTGGTCTATGGGTTTCATCACACTCTTCTTTCAACTTTGCTATTTGCTTAAAATTTTTGACTTAAAAATTAAAATAGAAAAAGAAACACTAACATGTTTATTTCTGGTAATATAGAGAACCATCCCATCGGAAAATAAACAAAAAATAACAGATAGAATTTAGTAACATTTTCATAAAACTATCAATGAGCTGACAAGATAGTTATCTCCATGGAATCTCAGTGAAGCAGGAGCCAGGCAAGGTAAGCCAAGCATTAAAATTTGCTTATGCTCTGAGGGCATTTGTTGAACACAGCAAACTTGATTTGCAGTTTTCATAGCTTCACAGAGGGCAGGAGGGTGGGAGTGGAAAATAGATTGGTACTATTTAAATTATCATAAAGATACACATTCCCTATGACCTAGAAATACACTATTAACTGTATCTTAGAGAAATTCTTGCATATATGTGGTAGGATGTATATAAAAAACTATACATACCATCATTGATCATAATAGCCTCACACCAAGAGATAATGAAAATGTCCATCAACAGCAAAGTGAATAAATTATGATATATTCATACAACAGAACACTACTTATAAATCAATCCAAATAAATGAATACATTACAGGTATATGGATCAATCCTACAATGTTGACTAAAAGAAGCAAGACACAAAATACAGAATATAAATCTAATCATAAAAAATTTAAAATCACATAAAATTAAACTATATTCTTCAGAAATGCATATATGGGTGGTAAAACTATAAAGAAAAGCAAATGACTGATTAGCACAAAAGACAGAAAACTAGTTTCCTTTAAGGGGGTGTGCAGTGTAGTAAATTACATAGTACGGCTTTTCTAGCCGTAAGTCTTTGTAAACTCCGTGGTGGAATTTGCTGTGAGCAACTGAGTAGCTCGTGATTGTAATCCACTTGGGGTATTTCTGTTGGGAGCAGCACGAAGCAATCTTCTGGGAAGTTCTCTCTCTCAGGTGTATAGAATTTTGATGTTGGGATTGGTTAGTTTGGCCACTCTGTCAGGCTCAAAAGGAGCCTTCCTAGAGGCAGAAGGAGTCCCTCTGACTGCTGGCTGAGAAAGACATGCTGCTGAGAGAAATAAGCTCCCAAGAGACATGCACTTGCTGAGAGAGAGATGTGAGAAGACTGCTGAGAGACACGAGACACATGCTGAGAGGCGCAAGACAAGCTGCTGAGACGCAAGACGCGCTGCTGAGATGCAAGACACACACTGCTGAGAGAGAGATGTGAGAGACATGCAGCGCTGAGAGTGCGATGTGCTACTGAGACTGCTGGCTGCTGAGTGAGACGGCCAGCTGTGAGAGACTGAGCACATTTCTAAACTTGAATTGTAGCCTGTTGCTTCCCTAATAAACCCCATAATCTGTGAGTTCTGTGTGGCCACTGCAGTGAATTATCAAACCCAGCAGAGAGGTGGTGGGTGCTGCAGGAGGAATGGTTGGTCAAAGGGCTGGAGGTAGGCAGCATGTCTGGCCTCACAGGAACAGCCTTGGACTACTGATGGCAATTCTGTCTTCCTCTTGTGGGGTTAAAGGAGGTCAGAAGATGGCGCCTCCCTGCCCCTTTGGCAAGGTGCAGAACAGTGAGTGCTATGACCAGAAAATGGCATGGGGTCAAGCTTCTGGTAGGCTGGCAATGTTCTATTTATTGATACAGTTATGAGTAGATGGGTGTATTATGAATTTTTTTATTCCATGACACAATAGTCAAGAAGGATTATTATACATTTTATAACAATAAGTTTAAAAATGTATGTGAAAGAATCAAATTTCTAGAAAAAGTCACTCAATTAGAGACAGAAAATATAAATCCTCTTAAATCTATTTAAAACACTGAATTGAACCACTACTGCAAAACATTCCCACAAAGAAAATTCAAGGCCCAGATGGCTTCAACCACAAATTCTACCACACATTCAAAGATGAAGAAAGAAGAGAAAAAGAGAAATCCCTGTTGAATTTCTTTTATGAGACAAACAAGCTTGGTCTCTAATAAGGAGAGTAAGAGAAAAAATTATAAGCAAGATGTGCTAATGAACATAGATTTTAAAGTGTGACTAGACCAAGCCTGGGTGTCTATTTGTTTGTATGTGTGTGTATATACAGTGTGAATTAAAGCAGGACATTGATTTTATGTGTGAGCTTTGAGCATTCTTGTTCCCTAAGGTAGCTTAGTGCCTAAGGCACTTGACGGCTAACCAGAAGGCTGGTGGTTCAAACCCACCAGCCATTCCTCGGAAGGAAGATGGGGCAGTCTACTTCTGTAGTAATATTGCCTCGGCAATCCAAGGAGGGGTCACTATGAGTCGGGCCCGACTCGACAGCGCATAACAACAACAACAACAACAAGGTAAAACCACTATTCCAAAGGTAATGTCAATGCTTAAGTCTCAAAATGAAAGGACTACTAAAAAAGAAAAAAAGGCAAACTGAGCACTAAGCATTCCAGAAAAAGAGATACCTCTTGAATTGGTGGTATTTGAAAAGAGCATCTCACTGCATCCCAAGCTGGACATTGGCAGCCTAGCCCCATTTTACCACTTGGCTTTTTACTCTTTTCCTTTCTATTTTCCACATATTCCCACTTTCTAAAGAAAGATAAGGGGGGTAAGGTAACTTATTCATGCCATGAAAATGGAGTTTGAGTCCTTCCAGATTCTCTTTTAAATAACACCCAAACCAAACCCACTGTGGTTGAGTCGGATTCGACTCATAGTGACTTCTCCTTGGGTTTCCGAGGCAGTATCACTACGGAAGTAGATTGCCCAACCTTCCCTCTGAGAAGTGGCTGGTGAGTTTGAACCGCCAGCCTTCTAGTTAGCAGTCAAATGCCTTAGGCACAACCTAAAATGTAATTGATTTACTCTTTTTAACTTATAACTCAATATTCTACCTCTAAGGAAAAGCTTACTTTTAAAATTAAAATGCTCAATCTCTAAAATTTGCTCTTTTTATCTTTGTTTGCTTTAATTTGATAAACACCTTCAGATTTTTTAGTAAGGCTGATTTATAAACTATGATAGGCATGACAAAGTTTACAAGTATACTAAGTATATTTATGCTTAAAAATATTGTTTTAGGCAATAACTCTTAAAAATACAGAAGTCTTTATTAATTACCTTGCACAACCAAATGCCATTAGTCGATACTTGTTATTTACTGCTACACAAGTTCCATCAACAACATCTTGGGGCCAAACTCCATGAAGCTGCTACAAAATTAAAGGAAATACCAGAGCAGTAGAGTATTATTAAAACAACTAGTATGTGGAGATAAATATCAAAATAACCAGTAAAGGAGCAAAAAGTAGTTGCCTCCAAAATGGATAACTGGGAGTAGGCAGAGCAGGGAAGAGGGCAGGAACTATTGTTTTTCTTCAACATGTCTCATAGAATTATTTGTCTATTTATACCATTTATATGTATAGAGCTCATTTCAAAAGTATTTAACAACAACTTCTAAAATAATAAATAAGGAAAATCGGGTGTGTGTGTTAATGACAGTGAGTAAAATTAATGAATGCAAAATAAAGAAAATAAACATGCTGTTATCAGTCAGTCATACCTCTGCAGTCAATCTACTTGACACTGGTGTAATAAACCCCACTTTGCCATCATTAAACACAACGGCAAACCCATCCAGTGTGGCACAGTATTCCATGTCTCTGATATACACATCTGCAAAGCCTAGGAATGAACCTGCTGATGATAAAAGAAATAGATGAATCACTCTCTCACACTGTTTGCAAACTCTGTAAGGACAGTTAGAAGGACAAAAATAACAATCTAACAACACTGAACACTTAAACTACCCTTTCCTCTTTACAGAGGCACATATATATATTATCTGCCTTGCATAATTAATTCTAAAGTAGAAAAGTCAATGTTTGTCCACGGAAAATACCTTAAGGAAATTATCTTAAATATCGTACACCTGGTTCTATCCCCATGTGGAAGGTATAACTACCTCTAGATGACTGCAGATCTACTGAAAAGGGTACTGTGCAAAGATTAATGGCTTTCCTTCCATTTGTCATGCCTTCCCAGTGAATAAGATGAAGAAGTCCATCAGAAGTAGCAACCAGGAGATCTTCCAGCACAGACTGCAATCTGTAGGGAGTTAAGCAATTTAGAGTCAATTAACTTTTTTTCTTTTAATTGTGATCTGGTTTACAAAACAACTTGGTTTTCTATTCAACAATCTGTACACATTCTGTTTTGTGATAATCAACCCACAATGCCACAGCACTCTTCCCACTTCCTCCCAGTACCACTTCCTTTCATCCTTCCTTCCTTCTCATCCCCTCTCACCTTCCTAGCTCTATGCCTAGGCCCTCTTGATCTCGTATGGTTATTTGATCTGAAGAGTGCACCCTTCCTGGCATCACTAAATTTAAAGAGAGAGCATAATGGGAAAGCAGTGAATATAAATATAATTGCTTTGGAGAATACTTAGGCAAAAAAGATCATTAAAACCATTTACAAAGCATCTCCATTTATATGGAATTTATCTACATAGCCTTTTTTTTCTACCTATGATTCACTCTAGAGTTAAAGAGTCTGGATGAAGGGCTATAGGCAGCTATAGTTACAAACTTGATGAACTGGGTTTAAAATTAGAAACATGAAACGGCAAATTAGAAGTGGAAGGATCAATGAAAGATGACAAGAAAGGGATGAGGCAGAGAAGCTATAAAAAGGCCTAGAACTAAAAACAGAATGACAATCTAGAGCCATAGAGTGTAGAAGTAAACAAGCTGCTAGTATTGTCAACAGAACTTTCTGCAATGATGGAAATAGTCTGTAGCTGTACTATCCAACATGGTAGCCCTTAGCCATATGTGGTTACTAGGCACTTGAAACATATCTAGTATGACTTAACTGAATTTCAAAATTTATTTTCATTTAATTAACTTAAATAACCTCATGTGACTAGTGATTACTGTATTAGAGAGCCTAGCTCTACATTAATGTGTTTCTAGGGTACAACTGAGTCTCATACTGTTCATTCATTCAACAAACATTTAACAAGCCATACTCTGTGACAGGTCTTACGCTGTGTGTTTGAGATTCAAAGATGAGTAAAATATAGCCCCTCCTTCAGAAGACCTCAGTAGTTAACACTATGTGTAAAGATATATAACATTTACTTCCCCACTCATCGGGAAAATGGAAGGAATGCTGGGCAATCTACTTCCGTAGTGATACCGCCTCAGAAACCCAAGGAGTGGTCACTATGAGTCGGGTCCGACTTAATGGCACATAACAACAACAACAATGGGGAAAAATGCCTACAGAGCTAGTTACATATTTGGCACTAAATGTCTGGTAGCATAGCGCCTAAGGCACTTGACCGTTAACCAGAAGGCTGGCGGTTCAAACCCACCAGCCACTCCTTGGAAGGAAGGTTGGGCAATCTACTTCCGTAGTGATACTGACTCAGAAACCCAAGGAGGGGTCGCTATGAGTCGGGTCTGACTTGACAGCACATAACAACAACAACAAAAAATGTTTGTAAGAGGGAAGGAGGAAAAGAGGACTAGAGTGAAGAGAGGGGAACCCACAAATGAAACTTCAATACTAATAGGGAAGAGAAAACGAGAACCAAGGGAACCACTGACAACTAGTTTCAAGAAAACTGAGGCAATAAAGTAGATTTAAGAGAAAGAATTGTCAACAGTATTAAGTTCTATCAAGACTTTATATACATATACATATAGATAATTTCCTTTCATATTTAAGAAGGAAATAGTGTATTTTAGAAATATCTTAATCTATAATGGGGAAAATATTGTTAATGCTTTAATTTGTACACTAAACCTTCAACTATTTGGACAGTTCAATGACTCACTCCTCAAAGGTTTATGGTAAGGAAGACTTTATTGTATTTTTGTTCTCAACTACAGAAGTACTGAAAAGGGCTAGAATAAGATGTTTCCTTACCCAGCTCTCTCTCTCTCTCAAACTTCACAGCATTTGGAATCAATTAAAATTCTTAGTTTACAGAAAGTTTTTAAGAATTCACCTTTTACAATATTATATATTCTTTCATTTCAAATGTATATTTTAGGGACAAAATTTACGTGTATTATGTGGTGAGCAGAGTATAAAAATTTTGTATTTTTGACCTGCTACTACCTGTCTAAGGAGCTCTGGCAGCATAGTAGATAAGGCATTTGGCTGCTAACCAGATCAGTGGTTCAAACCCACCAGCCGCTCCATGGAAGGAAAACAGGGTGATCTACTTCTGTAAAGATCTACAGCCTCTGAACATGTCTAGAGTCTATTTAGTGGAGATAGTCACTGGGTCAGCAGTGACTTTCATTCAGCAGGATCAGCCTAGATTTTTGGCAGACTATATTCTTCTCTCCCAATGCCTACCTTCCTAACCCACCCAAGGAACCTACACGGAAGGAGCTGCAGTTAGCAATGTGTCAGGCATGTGACCAGCATAAAGGCAGAATAATGACTGAGAACTACTGCTCAGTGTTACAGAATCATAACACTTCAGAGAAGAAAGTAAAACTTACACATATTGTCTTCTTTTTCCTGAGAGATACCATATAACATCTTACCCAGAGCCACTTCCTTCCTAGAAGTAGCTGGTGGGTTTGAACTGCCAACCTTCTGGTTAGCAGTCAAATGCCTTGGGTACTACGCCACCAGAGCTCCTAAATAAAACATACATCTAAGGTATTCTTCACAACTCTCAGCAGGTACTTTATAGTTAGAAGAACCCTCTTCCATCTGGGCTTTAACTGGCGAAAATAATTTGGTTCCTATGACAACATACCAACATTCAAAACCAAAGTAGGGTATTTTAAAAGTCTGCATGATGATTAAAGTCATTTGGATACTTAAAAAGCATTTTCATAGAGAGTAAAAATATGTTTCAGTCTTTCCTAGGGGATAAGAATAGGCTTAGTTAAAATATCACAACTCCAACTCTAAGGGGGAAAACAATTTTTAGGCTTTTTTTCATTCAACAACTGTGTACTGCATACTCACTATGTGTGAGGCCTAATAACAGGTGTTGGAGAAACAAAACAGTGCTTACTCTTGACGCTCACAGTATGGTTGCAAAGGAATACAGAACACAGAAAGGTGGTAATAACTTAAAGAACAGAGGGTCAGAGAAGTCCCAAGGAGGAGTGTTGAAAAATGTAAACACAAGGTGACTGGCTGACATGAAAGCTGAGTCTCCTTGTAGGCAGAGTAGGAAAATGTAGGGTGAGCAAAGGGAATGAAGACTTTTCGGCTGGCGGTTCAAACCCACCAGCCACTCCTCGGAAGGAAGGTTGGGCAATCCTACTTCCGTAGTGATACTGCCTTGGAAACCCAAGGAGGGGTCGCTATGAGTCGGGGCTGACTCAACGGCACATAACAACAACAACAACAACATCCTTACAAAAGCAAGGAATTACAACAGAGCAGTTAGAGAACGGAAGAAGCTCTAGACTGGAATTGTAGGGGCCTGAAGGAGCAGAAGGAAGAAAACTAAAAATGTAGTCTGGAGAAAATGGGGAAGGATTTTGTATTCTATTGATAAGGCGGTAAACAAATATTGTTAGTAGTTGTCACACATGAGTGGAAAGTGACCAGGATTTTTTTTTTTCTTTTTTTTAAAGAAGATGTGTGTGGCAAAATATGGGAAAAAAAGGGAGATCAGATACAGCTAGGAAACCACACAGTATTATAGGCAAGAAGTAAGAAGGGAATGATAATAGTAGTTTTCACTGATGAAAATGAGGAGATGGACTTGAGAAAAAGGGAAAAAAGCAGTAAGAATCCATTAATCAATTGAATGTGGAAAATGAAAGGGAAGGGTGAAGAGAAGATGACTCCATGTCCTCCGAATTGGACTACTGGCCAGTGTGACATCCATACCCAAGACAATGAATATAGAAAGAACAGATTCAGGAAAGTTTAAGTTTAGGCATGTTTGAGATACCTGTGGGATATCCAAGTACTCAGACAGTTGGAATATGGTCTGGAGCTGAGAAATTATATCAGAACTGAAGACAGATTTGGGATTCATCAGCACTGCAGCTGCACATAAAATCTCTTTCAAATCTCTGGTTGATGCTTAAACTATCCATACTGAGTTGAGACTTCAAGCAACTTGGGGAAAGCCACACAGATATAGGGCTGAAAGAGCTGAGATTTCAGTAGCTACCCATTGCACAAGAGACAGAGTTTGTAACATGAGTCCCAAAAAGTCAACAGGGGCATGACAAACATTTCAAACTTTCCACTTAATCCCCAGAAGGCTCTGTACCTTAGAAGCAGAGACTATGTACCAGGACTACAAGCACACTGAAGTAGATCCACCCTAAGGAGCCTTAAATCAAATCTTCACCAGATCAAAATAAATGAACTGCCTGGTAAGCAAAACTCAACCTCTTCCAGTAAAGTTAATAGAATTCACAGTCTCTACAACATTATCATTCACAATGTTGCGATAAAATATAATGACCAGATGTGTGAATAAATACGAAAATGTGATCCAGAGTCAAAGAAGTCAATCAATATAAATAGACTTATAGATAACTTGATGCTGGAATTAGTAAGTAATGACTTTAAAATACCTGTGGATAAATGTAATAAAGAATCTATAGAAAAGATATATTCTTCTCTTCACTGAATTGAAAGTAAACAAACTTGTGAAAAGAAACACTTGATGACAGATACTAAAGTCCTGAATACTTCCATCAAACCAACCAGCTGCTATTGAGTTGATTTCAACCCCATTTGTGTCAGAGTAGAACTATGCTCCACCAGCTTTTCAAATGCTGATTTTTCAGCATCAGATCAACAGGCCTTTCTTCTGAAGCACTTGCAAGTGGACTCAAGCCGACAATCTTTTAGCAAATAAGTTTGTTAACGATTTGTGCTACCCAAGGACTCAAAAATACAAATATTTACTATTTCACTAATATTAAATAGTAAATATTACATAGTGCTTTTTTTCGGTGTCAGGGATGGGGAAAATATGGAATAAATTGGTATTTGAAAGTTAGAAACAGGACAATCTAAGAGTTTTGATTATTAGTTATATTAGTACTTCTTATTTTCTAAATATTCCCTGTCCTCCATTAATAACAATGTTTGGATGTTTAGCATTACCTATATTCCTTCTTCAATCAAAAACGAAAAGATGGCAACTCTTGTTCCTAAAAGCAACAGTATAACCATTATTCTAAACTTTATGTGACCTGCATTTTTGGTAGCAGGAAGGAAAACAGTTGCTTATAAAGCCTAGGTATCATTTATTTTCACTCAATTCAAAACTGTAGCGTATCTTCAATCACATTTCTAGCAGGTATGTGCTGCAGGCACGAATAACATCAAAATGCTTCAAAATGTAATTATTTTATTGGCATTTTAAGAGAAACCTAAATTTGTTGATTAAAAAATAGCACCTGATAGGTTACCCTGCTCCAAGATGGCAGAAATTCTTTTCTTAAAGGTTCTATGTTGTTTGTTGTTGTTATGTGCTGTCGAGTCAGACCCGACTCATAGCGGCCCCTTCTAGGGCTTCCGAGGTGGTATCACTACGGAAGTAGATTGCCCAACCTTCCTTCCGAGGAGTGGCTGGTGGGTTTGAATCCCCAGCCTTCTGGTTAGCAATCAAATGCCTTAGGCACTACGCTACCAGAGCTCCCTAAAGGTTCTATGTCCTGTCCTGTCTCATTTCCATGAACCATACTATTCCTATCTCCAGGTGGGGCTAGAAAGCTATTCTTGCGCAGTTCCACTCAGCTTGAGACCGACCCACAAGATGAAGTTCCTTATGCGTTACCTTCTTGAAAACTATCTCTATGTGCAAATATATGCAATCTGTGGTGACAAGTAATCTTCTGGCCAAAGATGTGAACCCCATTTTTTGTAAAAGATCAAAGTTAAGCAAAACAATAACAAATGAGAATAAGGTATATAAGGATGGCTTAAACAAGGCAAGATAATAGCCAGCCACTGGCATAGTATTTTATTTTTAATACGGTCCACTATCATTCTGTACTGTATTCTAATAAGAAAAATGATGAAAGAAGCCTTTATTACAACTGTGAGTCAGAAGGGATTTTAAAAATCAGGCATTACATTCATTGATTTCAACATATTCTTGTTTCACTCATATAGTACAATACTTAAGAAGGGTGCACAGTACAAAGGTCTGTCTCTTCCAACACTGTCCTCTAGCCACTCAGTTCTCATATCTTCTGCATTATTCTAGAATCATACCTATTCTACCACCACCACTTACATTTTTAGAAACAAATGGCAACATGATTATATACCATGCCATACACGTACGTTGCTTATTTCCCCCAAGATTTACTTTTCAGTTAATATTGTCCTCACTGCATTTATAGCTGCATACTACTGTCATTGTGTAGATTTAAGAATATTTATTGAACAAACAAACAAAAAAAACCCCAAACTCACTGCCATCAAGTCAATTGTGACTCACAGCAATCCTGCCTTTGGTTTCCAAGGCAGTATTTCTACTGAAGTAGATTGCCCAATCTTATTTCCAAGGAGTGGCTGGTGGGTTTGAACTGCCAGTCTTCTGGTTAGCAGTCAAACACCTTAGGCACTAGGCCATCAGAGCAAGCTCCCTATTAATGGGCATTTAGGTTGTTTTCAATCTTTTTGTAATACAATGTTTCAATGAGAAACCCTAGTATATGTCATTTGCAAAATGTATGAGTGTATCCCTTGGAAAAATTCCCAGCAGCAGAAATGCTGGGACAAAGGATACAAATATTTGTAAAGGAGGAGAATTTGCCTATGACCTTTCTTTTAGTGATTTCTTACTTAGCTGTACTACAGGCCTTGAACATCTACATGAACTGGTTTTCACTGTAATTACCTAAAAACAGAATACTTCATTTCTACATAGTAAAAATATTTAAGAAATTTTGACAGAGTAATTAACTCTATATACCTAACAACAACATTTAACAAAAAAAAAAATACAGCAAATGCTATTTTTAATTGTATCAAACACAGGTAAGATACAAGAGATTTTTCATTTATTCAACAAATTTTCCCTGAAAATAGGCAATCATCTTCTAAAAATGGGAAGAAAATGTGTCATAAACTGAACTACATCCCCCCAGAATAAGTGTTAACTTGCATGGGCCATGATTCTCAGTGGTTTAGCAGTTGCATAATGATGCAATCTAGCAATTATATAATGCTGTAATCATCCCTAATGATGTGATCTGATGTGATCAGTCAATCAGTTGTTAAGAAGATTAAGATGGTATGTAGCACACTGAACTCAGGTCACAGCCCTGATCTAAGGGGAATTTTCCCTGGGGTGTGGCCTGCATCACCTTTTATAAGAGATAAAAGGAGAAAGAAGCAAGGAGAGAAAGAGGGACACCTCAGTACTACCAAAAAAGAAGAGATGGGAGCATGCATCCTTTGGTCCCAGGATCGCTGTGCTGAGAACCTCCTAGGCCCAGAGAACACTGATGCCAAGATACATGGAAATCGCCTAGGGATACTGGTCCCACAAATGTGGAAAGGCAACAAGGACCTTCCCCCACAGCTGACACAGAGAAAGCCTTCTCCCAAAGCTCACACCCTAAAACTGGACTTCTAGCCTCCTAAAATGTGAGAGAGTCAATTTCTGTTTGTTAAAGTCATCCACTGTGATATAGTAGCACTAGAAAACTAAGACAATATTTAAACAATATTATAGGCAAAATTGGGAGCTCTGGTAGCATAGTGGCTAAGGCACTTGACTGCTAACCAGAAGGCTGGCGGTTCAAACCCACCAACCACTCCTCGGAAGGAAGGTTGGGCAATCCTACTTCCGTAGTGATACTGCCTCGGAAACCCAAGGAGGGGTCACCCGCTATGAGTCGGGTCCGACTCTACGGCACATAACAACAACAACAACAACAATAATAGGCAAAATGGCTTCAGTATACTCTATATACCCCTTAGGAAAGACAGATGCATAGTTTACAGCTCAGTTATATTGAATCAGAATTTCAGGGAGTAACTTGAGCATCTTTTTTTTTTTTTTAAATCTCCACAGCTTATTCTGATGCCCAGCTACCATTGAGAACTAGTGAGGTACACTGAGAACCATTGAGGCCCCATGGAAAGATTGAGATGAGGTTTGAGGTAAATGTAAGAAAACAGGAATGTCCTTACAGAGCAGGAGCTACTTTAGCTGAGGGACTTGAAAGATTTTCACCAGTCAGAGGAAGTTGTGCAAGTTAAATTGTAGAGGTATGCAAAGCTTTGGTCATTCTGGGATAATCTGGTGTGACTGGACTGTAGGGCTGAAAGGACCACCACAACAAATGAAGCTAGAATAGGAACTGAAATCCTTACATACTAGAATATAGGCAGGTGTCAACCTAGACGCAGGATCTTTACAACGAAGACTACTTTAATTAGCCAAGAAAAAGAAATAATATAGGTCTTAATTAAAATAACACTAGAGTTAAATAAAAGGGAAATAAAATTCTAAACATAATAAGGCTGACTTAGTAAAGAATAGGCTGAGGGAAAAGGAAGAGTCAAGGATGATTCTTATATATCTGCAGAGTTTAGGTAACTAGACGGATTGTATATTCACAGAAATAAGCTAAAACTAAGGCATGAATGCAACCTAGATCCATAGTTTATACCATGATCTAATTTCCTTTCCAAACATCTAGCAATCAGCCAGAATTTATCATAAATTTACAATTAGGTGAAAAATGTGTTTTTAAGCCACATAAAATATGGCAATACCCAAATCAAACAACTGTAGAACTGAAATTTTAAAAAGTATAAATATCTAAATAAAATTGCAGTTTTATACTCAATTTATAGATATTATTAGAAAAAATATAATGATATACCATCTGTAAAACTTCAAACACCTCATATGGGTTAATCAATCACTCATTCATTCATTCATTCATTTGTGATTTGGGTGAAAGTTTACAGAGCAAAATCACTTTCCATACAGCAAGCAAAATCACTTTCCATACAGCAAGCAGTTCACATATACTTTGTTTCATGACATTGGCTACAATTTACCCCAATGCACCAGCTCCCCTCCCACTTCCTTCCAATAGTTACCTCTTCCTTTGTCTATCCCTTTGTTGCACTCCTGTCCCCTGAGCTGTCTAGCTGTGTATACACAGCCCTGCTATTCTCCCATGATTATTCTCTCAAAGAAGTGAATCTACCTCAGGTAAATGTTCAACTCATATACTTGTCTTTTGTTTGGCTGGCAGCCACAGGTGTGGGTTCAATTCCAGACCTGAAGAGCAGCCACAGTCTCAGTGGTTCCACCAGGCTCTATCAGACCAGCAAACCTGGTCCCTCCTTTTCTTTTCCAAACGATTTTGAGTTTTGTTCCACATTGTTCTCCCTCTGTATCCAGGATCTCCTACATAAATCCCCCTCCAAGTGGTTGACAGTGGTAGCCCGGCACAATCTAGTTCTTCTGGTGTCATAGTCGTATAGGCTGTGGATCACATTGTGTACCAGTCGCTTGCACCAACTGTTTCCACGAATCTTTGGTTTTCCTCATTCTTCTTTGCTCTGGACGAGAAGAGACCCATCGCTGCATCTAGATGGCTGCTAACAAGCTTTTAAGATCCCAGTCGCTATTTGCCAAAGTAGGAGGTGGAACAATGTTTTGTGTAGTATGTTATGCCAATTGACCTTGATGTCCGCTGTGACTATAGTCCCGAGCCTACAGGTTCAACTACTCACTCCCTCTGGGTAGCTGGCTGTGACCAAGAAGTGACTACAACCTTGTCCCTTGTCAGCTCCTATACTCCTGGGAATTCTTACAGAACATACAAATACACTTGTTGAACCACTGTCTGCCAGCCCTATACATGATCTTGGGTTCACTCCTTGCTGCACAGACATACCTAAGAGTTCAGCCTGTCCACCCATCTATCCACCTATATACCCATGTTTGCCTTCACTGACAACGTAGTACTGTATGTGCAAAAGGGTTTGTCTTTGTTGTCTGCAACTCCCATGTACCTCTCTAAGTCTTCCTCTTCCTCAATGTCACCGTGTTGATTACTCTTGGTATATTGCCCTTCTCTTAACCCAAATAAATACTTATCTCTACCAACCTAACAGTGTCCCCTTCCCTCCCACCCCTAATAACCAACAAAGAAAATTTCCTTCCATATATAAACCTTTCCTTGACTTTTATAATAACAGGCTAATACAGTATTTGTCCTTCTGTGATTGACTTATTTCACTTAGCATAATGTCCTCCAAGTATATCCATGTTATGCAGTGTTTTTCAGATTCTATGTTATTCTTTCTTTCTTTTTTTTAATTAATTAATTAATTTAATTTATTTGTTTTTATTTGGGTGAAGATTTACAGAGCAAATTCACTTTCCATACAGCAGTTCACATATACTTTGTCTCATGTCATTGACCACAGTTTATCACAATGCAACAGCT
>NW_006921743.1:1887251-1894652 GCF_000298275.1 Orycteropus afer afer
GAAAGGGCTGGAGGGAGGCAGCATGTCTGGCCTGGCAGGAATAGGCCTTGGGTTACTGCTGGTAATCCTGTCTCCCTCTTGTGGGATTAGAGGAGGTCAGAACATGTGGCCTCCTTGTGGTTTTTGTACCTGTTCAATTTCTTATTTTGTTATGGATCTGTTCAATTTCTCCACATCAGTCTGTGTTAGTTTAGGTAAGTGGTGTGTTTCTAGAAATTTGCCCACTTCTTCCAGATTTTCAAATTTGTTGGAGTACAGTTCTTCATAGTATTCTGATAGTATCCTTTTAATTTCAGTTGGTTCTGTTGTGATGCCACCCATTTCATTTCTTATTTGTGCTATCTGTATTCTCTCCCTCTTTTCCTCTGTTAAGTTTGCCAGTGGATTGCCCATTTTATTTATCTTTCCAAAAAACCAACTTCTGGTCTCGTTGGTTTTTTTCTATTGTCTTTCTGTTTTCTGTTTCACTGATTTCTGCTTGAATCTTTATTATTTCCTTTTGTCTGGTGACTGTAACCTTTTGCTATTCTTTGTCTAATTTTTGGAGATGTTGGTTTAAAGTTTAAATTTTAGCTCTTTCTTATTTTTGATGTGCACATTATTGCTATAAATTGGCCTCTAATCACTGCTTTTGCTGTGTTGCAAAGATTTTGGTATGCTGTGTTTTCATTCTCATTTGATTCAAGGAATTTCTGAATTTCATTTTTATGTCTTCTCTTAACCAGTCTTTCTTAAGGAGGGTGTTGTTCAGTTTCCATGTGTTTACTCTTTTTCCATCCATCTTCTTATTGCTGATTTCTAATTTGATAGCATTATGATCTGAGAAGATGCTTTGAAATATTTCAATATCTTTAAATTTATTAAGGCTTGTTTTATGGCCTAATATATGGTCTACCATGAAAAATGTTCCATGTGCACTGGAAAAGAATGTATACTGTGCTGTTGTTGGGTGAAGTGCTCTATAGATGTCTATAAGGTCAAGTGGGTGGATCATATTGTTTAGCTCTTTTGCATCTTTGCTGAGTTCTTTCCAGTTGTTCTATCTTTCATTGATAGTGGTATATTAAAATCTTCCACTGTAACTGTGGAGTCATCTGTTTGCCTTTTCAACTCTTTTAAAGTCTGATTTATGTATTCTGGGGCTCTTTCATCGGGTCCATAGAGATTCATTATCGTTATATTCTTGTTCCATTGATCCTTTAATCATTACATAATATCCTTCCTTGTTTGATATAGTTTTTTCCTTAAAGTCAATTTGATCAGAAATTAGTACTGCCACTTCTGCTTTTTACAGTTGCCATTTCCTTGATATATCTTTTTTCAACCTTTGATTTTTAGTCTATTTTTGTCTTTGTCTCTCAGGTATGTCTCTTATAGACAGCATATTGATGGGTTTTGTTTTCTTATCCAAACTGCAAGTCTCCATCTCTTGAGTAGTACATTTAATACATTGACATTCATTGTAATTATCGACAGCAATGAATTGGTTGCTGTCATTCTGTTATGTGTTTTTTCATGGTGTGCTTGGATTCTTTGTTCCATATTATTTTCTGTGCTGAGCTCATTATGTTTATGAGTCGTGTTATCATTTCCTTTGTTGTTGTTGTTTTAGTATTTGCTGTATATTTGTTCTTGTCCTCTTTTTTATTGTGATGTAAAGGTTTACCATTTTTCTTTGAGATTGTCCTTTGATTTATAATTTTCTCCCTGAGTTTAGCACATTCTATCTTGCAACTATTTTGACTTCCTCACCATTTAAAAGTTCTATAACTACACAGTATTTTCCCTCTTTTTGGTTTGTAGCAGTCCTCACTTGCCAATTGATGTCTCTGGCTCCCTGTTTACAATCTTGTAAGCTTATTCTACCTTGGATATGTCCATAGCTGTGGTTTCTGGGTTATGTCATCTTGTGTATTAACAGTCAGTTGTTGTTTGCTATTTTTGGTTCTCTGTTCAAAGGACTCCCATTAGTATCTCTTGTAAGGTTGGTCTGGTTTTAACAAATTCCCTTAGTTTCTGCTTATCTGGAAATCTCCTAATTTCACCATCATATTTGAGGGACAATTTTGCCATGTATATAATTCTTGGTTGAAATTTTTTCTCTTTCAGGGTTGTATACCATACCATTGCCTTCTCGCCTGCATGGTTTCTACTGAGAAATCTGAGCTTATTCTTACTGGATGCCCTTGGTAACTAACTTTTTGTTTTTCCTGTGTTGCTTTCAGGATTCTTTCTTTGTCTTTGGTTTTGATGAGTCTGATGATATGTTTTGGTGATTTTCTTTTTAGGTCTATCCTGTTCTCATCTTTCATCATATCAGGCAAGTTCTCTTTCAACAAATCTTGGACAATTTTCTCAGTGGTTTTATTTTTTCTCTCCCAGTTTTGGAATTCCAATGACACGTAGGTTATTTGTTTTGATGGTATTGAACATGAACCTTAGGCTTTCTTCATTTTGTTTTGATCTTTTTTCTGATTGATCTCTTTCCAAAGAAGTATTCAGGTATTTGTCTTCAATCTCATTAATTCTGTCTTCCATCGCATCGATTCTACTCCTTTGCCCTTTCAATGTGTTATCTATTTTTGACAAGTTAGTATTAATCTTCTGTATTTCTATCTGTAGATTTTGAATCATTTCTAATTTTTCATTTATTCTGTCATTTTGTTCTTGTATTTTCTTCCAAAATTCTTCTTGAGTTTTTTCTGTTTTCCTTGGCCTGTCTCTCAATCCTTTGAAGATACCTAAATATAATTCTTTTGAATTCCTTCTCTGGGAGTTCCAATGCTGCGTCTTCCTCAGGGATGGGTTTTGGGTCTGTATCCTGATCCCTTGTTTCTCCTGCTTTATCTTGCTTCTTTGTGTGGACTGTGATGCTCTGTTGTCTTTGAGGCATTGTGATGTTGTTGTATTTAGATATCTGTTAACTGTAAAGAGCAGCTAAGGGTGATTCAGGCTCTTCTTGGTTTTTTATTGTTGGCCTGTTGGTCGAAGTGGTGGCTCTCACTCAGTAAGTGATGCTACAGGAGGTGTGGGTGTAGTTGTGTTGTATGGGGACTGTTGCTGTCTCCCACTTAGTTAGACAAAAATAACAACTGAATAACCATCAAAAAAGTAAAAGGAAATGCACAAAAAACACACCATGTAATCACACAGGAGCAGTAACTAAAAAAAAGAAAAAAAGGGAGGAAAAAAAAAACATCACCACAATATCTGGGGAAAGGGCAATAAGAGAAAAGAGGTAGAGCAGGAGGATAATGAAGAAAGAAATGGGAAAACGCAAGAAGAAAAACAAGGAACAGGGTTAACCATGCAAAAGAAAAGAAAATTGGAACCAGAAACAAGGAAAAGAGAAAAAGATGAAAGCTAGAACCTAGGAAGGAAGCATAAAGAATAATAAAAAGGACAAAAGAAAGAATAATAGTAGTAGTTTTAAAATAGATTAAAACAAATAAACAAAAAAAAAAAATTAAAAAGAAAAATCAGGGCAGGGCACCCAGGCTCCATCCAAGCACACAGACTGGGACAGAATTCCTGCCGGCCCAGAAGGTGGTTGGTAGTAAGGGGTGGCTGCACCTCTGATCATCAAGAGGGTGTGGTGTATAAAAATAACAAGGGGAATATCACATCTATCTGGTTGTTGGCATCTGAAATGTCCTTGCAGTTCCCAGCAAGTTGAGCCTATTCTTAAGTCCCTGGAATCTGGGAGACCGCTATTGCTTTAAATATCCACAATGGCCCAATCGCTTGTAAACATTCAAAATGGCTGCGCCCTGCAGGACAGGCAAAAGTCCACAGCTCAGCCTGCCTTCTTCTCACTGCTTCCCCTTTTATTCACCTGCCATGAGACCAGTCCTCCATGTAGTCCCTGGCTAGCAGGCCTGGTTAATTTTTAGGTCCTACCACCACTTGGCAATATCCAAGCTGTCTGTGCCATCAGGATCGCTGCCAGACTGCAGCTTCATATGTCTCCTTTTTTAGCATTTCCATGCAAATTCTTCTGCTAGTTGGACTTAAGTCCACTTCTATATCTTTCCCTCCAAAGCTCAGGGGTCCAGGATTAGCTCCTGTATCTATGTTAACTGGTTCCCCTTTTCTTTGTTGAAGAGGGTCTGTGCAGTCTTTCTGCCTATTCTGCCATCTTACCAGAACTCAATCAATTATTTTTAAGGCTAAAAATATAACTGGTTTGCCATGTGTGGAGCCACCCCTGGACCAGCCCCAGGACCAGCCCAGGGCAGGTGTTTGCTGTGCGTGGAGCCATTCCCGGGCCGTAGGCTGCAGTAAGCCAGCCTTGGGACCAGTGGGGGGAAGGGGGGTGACGGGTGTTTGCCTTGCGTGAAGCCACCCCTGGGCCACAGGCCACAGTAAGCCAGACCTGGGACCAGCGGAGGACGGGTGTTTGCAGTGCGTGTAGTCGCCCCTGGGCTGCAAGCCGCAATAAGCCAGCCCCAGGATTACCAGAAGGCAGGTGTTTGCTGTGCACAGAGCTGCTCCTGGGCACAGGCCACAGTAAGCCAGCCTCAGGATCAGCAGAAGGTGGGTGCTTGCCCCTGGGGCAGGCTGTGTAAGCAAACCAGGTGGAGGAGATCAGGAAATGAATGGAGCAGTGTGAAACAGCTAGGGGAGACAAACGTCTATCGGTTTGTCCTACTGTGATGACTTGAGTGTTGCTGTGAGGCTGGAGGCTATGCTACCAGTCTATCAAATACCACCAGGTTTACACATGGTGGACAGGTTTCAGGGGAGCCCATACCCAGAAGGAGGAGGAGGAGGCCATCCAATTCTCAAAGAATTGGCCAGTGAAAACTTTATGAACAGCAGTGAAACACTGTGCGATATAGTGCTGGAAGATGAGCACCTCAGGTCTGAAGGCACTCAAAATATGACTGCAGAAGAGCTACCCCCTCAGAGTAGAGCTGACCTTAATGATGTGCATAGAGTAAAGCTTTCAGGACCCCCATTTACTGATGTGGCACATCTCAAGACGAGAAGAAACAGCTGCAAGCATCTATTAATAATCAGAACATGGAGTGTACAAAGTATGAATCTAGGGAAATTGGAAGTTGTCAAAAATAGTGGAACTCATAAAGATTGAAATCCTAGGCATTAGTGAGTTGAAATGGACTGGTTTTGGCCATTTTGAATCAGACAACCATATGATCTACTCTGATGGGAATGATAAACTGAAGAGGAATGGTGTGCCATTCATCATCAGAAAGACTGTTTCAAGAGTTGTCCTGATGTACACTGTCAGTGATAGGATAATATCCATATGCTTACAAGGAAGACCTGGAAGCTCTGGTAGCGTAGCACCTAAGGCACTTGACTGCTAACCAGAAGGCTGGTTGTTCAAACCCACCAGCCACTTCTTGGAAGGAAGATGGGGCAATCTATTTCTGTAGTGACACTGCCTCGGAAACCCAAGGAGGGGTCGCTATGAGTCAGGTCTGGCTTGATGGCACATAACAACAACACGAAGGAAGACCAGTTAATACTGTTATCAAATTTAGGTACCAACCACCAAAGCCAAGGATGAGGAAAATGAAGATTTTTAGCAACTTCTGCAGTCTGAAATTGACCAAACATGCAATCGAGATGTGTTCATTATCACTGGTGATTGGAATGCAAAAGTTGGAAACAAAGAAGAATCACTGGTAGCTGAAAAATATGGACTTGGTGATAGAAATGTTGCAGGAGATCGCACAAGAGAATTTTGTAAGACCAACGACTCATTGAGGACTTCCAGTAAGATGAAAGAATAGGCAGACAAGCAACACAGACCCTCTTCAACAAAGAAAAGAAAAACCAATTGACAGAGATACAGAAGAGAATTCTGGAACCCTGAGCTTTGAAAGGAATTATACAGAAGTGGATTAGGCACCAACAAGTGGAAAAACCTGAACGAAAACAGTGAGTACAGAGACAGCCAGAGCCGCGGGCTGTTAGCTACTCTGATGAGACCAACAGCCTGAATAGTTCCAAGTGGTGTTGGGACCTGAGAATTGACCTAAAGATCACTCCCAGTCACCAAGGACTTCAGGGAAAACTGCTCTGGTGGCCTATGACTAGGAAGGGAAACAGCAAGGAGGGAGACAATCTGAGCTGTGGACTTTCTGCTGTCCGCAGGGCACAGCCATTGTGATTGTTTACACATGGCAGCCATTTTGGATGATTACAAGTGGCGACCATTTTGCATATTTAAAGTGACCGAGGGCGCAGCCATTTTGAATGTTTACAAGTGGCGGTCATATTGGATATTTAAAGTGACTGAGGGCACAGCCCTCTCCACCACAGTGCTGGCAGATAAAGCTGCTGTTCTCTCTGCTCTTCCTGACCCCTTCTCAGGAAACATATCTTCTTTGGAAGCCAAGTCTGAGAAGTACAGGGAACCAGACAAATCCCTTGTCTCTGAAGACTGCTGAAGCTTCCACAGTCCTTTGGTGAGGAGAGCTGTGTTCTGGGTCTGTGCATCACTTTTACTCCCAACTCCTACCACATCCTTCTTCGCTTCCTGCCTTCTCATGTGCTACTTCCGTAAGTTAGGTCAGGGGAGGTCACTTGAGCATACTTAATGACTAAATGGGCAATTCTGCTCCTTTTCTTCCCTTCTGCCTTCAAGGATAACATGCCCAGGGGAAAACCAGAAGTGAGGATACTGGGGTTTCTGGACTGATGTCTGTGGCCAATTGGTGGCCCAAAGTTTGTCCATCCCCTTCATTAAGTACTTTTGTGGTAAGACACTGATATCTCTTTTCTTAATCTCTCCAAATTCGATCTATAGGTATGACTTGAAGATCAAGAGATCCCTCAAATCCACCTCCTTTCTCCATCTCCACTGAACCAGTCTAGTCCAAAACTAGACTGTTGTAACAGCCAATTCTAGCCCCTTATTTTCTCTTCTGCCCCTTAGTTTTCCATACACCAGTAGAATGATCCTTTTAAATGCTAATTAGATAATATCACTATAGCTAATTAGAGACAATGCAGGGACGCCCAGAGTAGCAGGCCGGAGGAGCAGGAGAAAGGGGATAAAATCCAGGAAGCCAGAGAGAAGAGCAATCAGCCGAAGGGATTAGGTGAGGGTGGGAAACTCAGGCCCGCCAGAGTAGCAGGCTGGAAAAACAGGAGAAAGAGGATAAAAGCCTTGAACCCGGACAGAAGAGCAGTCAGCCCCAGGGTTACAGGTGAGGAGAGACAACACAGGGATGCCAGAGTAGCAGGCCGGAAGAGCAAGAGAAAGGGGATTAAAAGCCAGGAAGCCAGACAGAGGAACAGTCAGCCACAGGGACCCAGGTGGGGGTGGTACGAGAGGTCTCCAACAGCAGGACAAACTTGTCTGTCGGTTTGTCCTACTGTGATGACATGTACACATGAGTTTTGAGGCTGAGCCTCTGGTGTTTA
>NW_006921743.1:1897213-1914302 GCF_000298275.1 Orycteropus afer afer
CTTGGAAGCAAGAATGGCCAGACTTCGTCTCACCTACTTTGGTCATGTTGTAAGAAGGGACCATTTCCTGGAGAAGGATGTCATGCTTGGTAGGGTGGAGGGTCAACGAAAGAGGGGGAGGCCTTCAACGAGATGGACTGATACGGTGGCCGCGATGATGGGCTCAAGTATAGCAGGGTTTGTGGGGCTGGCACGGGATCGGGCAGTGTTTTGTTCTGCTGTGCATGGGGTCGCTATGAGTTGGAAATGACTCAACGGCACTTAACAACAACAACAACAACAACAACGGCACAGCCATTTTGAATGTTTACAAGCAGTGGCCATTTTGTATATTTAAAGTGACCGAGGGTGCAGCGATTTTCAATGTTTAAAAGTGGCAACCATTTTGGATTTTAAAGTGATAGCATTCTCATTCAGATTCCAGGGACCAAACAACAGGCTCTGTATGCCAGGGTCATCAAGGACATATGAGAGGCTGACAAAGAAAAGGAGACAGGTGGTGAATGTGTAAGTGTTGTCAACTAGTGAACAGAGGAGCACAGCACCGTACCCTACCTGTATAGATAACGTACAAACAAAACAAAGAAAATGAAAATTGTGGGCAAGTCACTCCAACATACAATCACCAATTAAATATAAACACAAAAACATCATAATGCCTTGGAGACAACAGAGCATCACTCACCACACAAAGAAACAAGATAAAGCAGGAGAAACAAGTGACCAGGATACAGACCCAAGACACATCCCTGAGGAAGACGTAGCACTGGAACTCCCTGATAAGGAATTCAAAAGAATTATATTTAAGTATCTTCAAAGGATTGAGAGATAAACCAAGGAAAAGACAGACAAAACCCTAGAAGAATTCTGGAAGAAAATACAAGAGCAAAATGACAAAATAAATGCAGAATTAGAAATGATTCAAAATCTACCGAGAGAAATCCAGAAGATTAATACTAAATGTAAGAAATAGATAACATATTGAAAGGGCAAAGGAGTAGAATTGATGCAATAGAAGACAGAACTAATGAGATTGAATACAAATACCTGAATACTTCTTCTTTGGAAAGGGATCAGTCAGAAAAAAGATCAAAACAAAATGAAGAAAGCATAAGGTTCAAGTGGAATACCATCGAGAGGAATAACCTAGGTGTCACTGGAATTCCAGAATAAGAAGAGAAAAATGAAACCACTGAGAAAACTGTCCAAGATTTGTTGAAGGAGAACTTCCCTGATATGATGAAAGGTGAGAATATATCCATTCAGGAAGTCCAACGAACCCCAAACAGGATAGACCCCAAAAGAAAAACACCAAGACATATCATCATCAAACTCACCAAAACCAAAGACAAAGAAAGAATCATGAGAGCACCACGGGAAAAATGAAAAGTTACCTACAAGGGGCAACCAATAAGACTAAGCTCAGATTTCTTGACAGAAACCATGCAGGCGAGAAGACAGTGGGATGGTATATATAAAACACTGAAAGAGAAAAATTTCCAACTAAGAATTATGTACCCAGCAAAACTCAAATAGGATAGTGAAATTAGGACATTTCCAGATAATCAGAAATTAAGGGAATTTGTTAAAACCAAACCAACCTTACAAGAGATGCTAAAGGGAGCCCTTTGGACAGAGAAGCAACAACAGACAACAACAACTGACCATTAACACACATGATGATATAACCCAGAAATCAATCCAGCTATGGAAGTGTCCAAAATAATAAACCAACAAAATTGTAAACAGGGAACCAGAGACACCAACTGACAAATGAGGACAACTACAAACCAAAAAGAGAGAAAAAAAAATCTGTGTCGTTACAGAACTTCTAGATGGTAGGGAAGTCAAGGCAACTACAAGCTAGAACAGACTGTTCCAAACTTGGTAAGAAAACTGTAAATCACAGGGTAACCTCAAAGAAAAATTATAAACCTTCACATCAAAATAAAAAAGAGGACCAGCATAAATATTCAGCAAATACTAAAACAGCAATAAAGTAAGTGATAATAAGATTCATAAACAAAACGAGCTCAGCATAGAAAATTATATGGAACAAAGAAATCGATACAATGAAAAAGCACATGACAAAAATGACAGCAACAAATTCATATTTGCTGATAATTACACATCTGGGAAGGGACTTATCTCTAAGATTGATGGAAAACTCCAACACCTCAACACCAAAGGAATTAACAATCCAATGGAAAAATGGGCAGAAGACATGAATAGACACTTCACCAAGGAGGATATTCAGGTGGTCAGCTAATACATGAAAAGATGCTCACAATCACTGGCCATCAAAGAGATACAAATCAAAACAATAATGAGATATACCGTCTCACCCCAGCACTGATGGCAAGGTTCAGTGAGACTGAAAATAACAAATACTGGTGGGGATGTGGAGACACTGGGACTCCCATACACTGCTTGTGTGACTGTGAAGTGACACAACCACTGTGGAAAGCAATATGGCGATTCCTTAGGAAGTTGGAATTGGAGATACCATTTGACCCAGCAATCCCATTACTAGGTATATATCCTAGAGAGGTGAGAGCCAGGATAGGAACAGATACATGCACGCTCATGTTCATCAGCACTATTTACAATAGCAAAAAGATGGAAACAACCTACGTGCCCATCAGCGGAAGAGTGGATGACCAAACTATGGTACATACACATACTGGAATGCTACGTAGCACTAAAGAATAATGTAGAGTCTGCAAAACACCGCATAATACGGATGAACTTGGAGGACATTATGCTGAGTGAAATAAATCAATCAGAGAAGGACAAATATAGTATTAGTTCGTTGTTGTGGAGGGTCAAGGAAAGGTTTATATATGTAGGGAAACTTTCTTTGTTGGTTGCCAGGGTTGGGAGGGGAGCGGAGGGAACCCTGCAAAAAAAAAAAAAAATCATTGACCCTGTCCTTTAGTTTTGTGTATTTCACTGTACATAAATATATTTCAATAAAATGTATTAAAAAAAATACCAACGACTTATTCATTGCAAATACCTTTTATCAACAACACAAATGGTGGCTATACACATAGATTTCACCAGACGGAGTACACAGGAATCAGACTGACTACACCTGTGGCAAGAGGTGATAGAGAAGCTCAGTATCTTCAGCCAAAACAAGGCCAGGAGGTGACTGTGGAATAGACCATCAACTACTCATATGTAAGTTCAAGTTGAAGCTGAAGAAAATTAAAAGAAGTCCACAGGAGCCAAAATATGACCTTGATTATATCCCTCCTGAATTTAGAGACAATCTAAAGAACAGATTTGATGCACTGAACATCAATGACTGAAAACCAGAGGAATTGTGAAATGATACCAAGAACATTATCCACAAAGAAAGAAAGAGGTCATTAAAAAGACAGGAAAGGAAGAAAAGACCAAAATGGATGTCAGAAGAGACTCTGAAACTTGCCCATGAACAGAGAGTGGCTAAAGTGGATGAAAGAATCGACAGGATAAAAGCTGAACAGATGATTTCAAAGAGCACCTCAAAAAGACAAAGTCAATTATCGTTATAAGAAATGTGCAAAGACCTGGAGTTGGAAAACCAGAAGGGAAAAACACACTCAGCATTTCTCAAGCCAAAAGAACTGAGGAAAAAATTTAAGCCTCAAATTGCCAATACTGATAGATTCCATGGGCAATATGCTGAATGATGCAGGAAACATCAAAAGAAGAAGGATGGAACACACAGAGTTACTATACGAAAAAGAACTGATAGGTGATCGTCCATTTCAGGAGGTGGCATATGATCAAGAACCAATGGTACTGAAGGAAGAAGTCTAAGCTGCACTGAAGGAACTGGTGAAAAAGAAGGCTTCAGGAATTGATGGAATACCCATTGAGATGTTTCAACAAACGGATGCTGCGTTGGAGGCACTAAGTCATCGATGCCAAGAGATTTGGAAGACAGCTACCTGGCCAAATGACTGGAAGAAATCCGTATTTGTACCCATTTCAAAGAAAGGTGATCCCACAGAATATGGACATTATCGAACAACATCATTAACATCACACGCAAGTAAAATCTTACCGAAGATCAGTATATAGACAGAGAACTTCCAGAAATGCAAGCTGGATTCAGAAAGTGAGGATGACTTGGAGCACTTACTGATGAAAATTAAAGACTGCAGTCTATAGTATGGATTATACCTCAAAATAAAGAAAACAAAGATCCTTACAACCAGACCAATAAGCATCATCATAATAGATGGAGAAAAGACTGAAGTTGTCAAAGACTTCATATTGCTTGGTTCTACAATCAACGTAAATGGACGCAGCATTCAAGACATCAAAAGACATATTGCATTGGGCAAATCTGTTGCAAAAGACCTCTTTCAAGTGCTGAACTGCAAAGACGTCTTCTTAAAGACTAAGATGCACCTGACCCAAGCCATGGTATTTTCAATAGCCTCATATGCATGTGAGAGCTGGACAATGAATAAGGAAGACCAAAGAAGAGTTGATGCTTTTGAGTTGCGGTGTTGGCAAAGAATGCTGAAAGTACTGTGGACTGCTAAAAAAAACTAACAAATCTGTCCTAGAGAAGTACAGCTGGAATGCTCCTTGGAAGCAAGAATGGCCAGACTTTGTTTCCCCTACTTTGGTCATGTTGTCAGAAGGGACCATTCTCTGGAGAAGGATGTCACGCTTGGTAAAGCAGAGAGTCAACAAAAAAGGGGAAGGCCCTCAACAACATGGATTGACACTGTGGCTGCAGTAATAGGCTTGGATATAGTAGGCACTGTGAGGTTGGCACAGGACTGGGCAGTGTTTCGTTCTGCTGTACATAGGGTAGCTATCAGTTGAAGACAATTTGACAGGACCTAACAGCAACAACAAAATAATCTTCAATTAAAAGAAATAAAATCCTTTATTTGTGAATGATATGATCCTATATACAGAAAACCGCAAAGAATCCACAAGAAAACTTATAGAGCATATAGAGAAATTTAGCCAAGTTGCAGGATACTATCAGCAAACAAAAACTGGTTGGGTTTCTATACACTAGCAATAAGAAATCTGAAAGAGAAATTAGGGAAACAACTACATTTACAACAGCATCTAAGAGAATAAAATACCTAGCAATAAATCTACCAGGGACATGAAGGACATAAACAATGAAAACTATAAAATATTGCTGAAAAACATTAAATAAGACTTAAATAAATGGAAAGATATTCCACGTTCATGGATTGGAAGACTTAATATTTCCAAGTTGTCAGTACTCCCCTCTTCAAAGTGATCTATAGAGTCAATGTAATCACAATCAAAATTCCAATAGCTTTCTTTACAGAAATGGAAAAACTAATCATCAACTTCACATGGAATGGCAAGAGGCCGTAAATAGCTAAAACAATGTTGAAAGAGAAGTACAAAGTAGGAGGAACCACACTTTTGATTTCAAAACATACTTTATAGCTACTAATAAAGGAACTATGATGGTATGGTGTGGTACTGCTAAGTTGGAATCAACTCAATGCCAATGGGTTTCTACAGTTTCAGTACTGGTATAACAACAGACACACAGAATTGAGTTCAGATATAACCCCACACATCTGTGGTCAACTAATTTTTTACAAGGATGCTAAGTCCATTCGATGGGGAAAGAAGAATCTCTTCAATAAATGGTGCTGGAAATATTGGATTTCCATATGCAGAAAAATTAAACAGCATCCATGCCTCACACTATTTTAAAAAAATATCAAAATGGATGAAGGAGTTGAACAAAAGTACAAAAGCAAAAGACAAAATAAATAAATTGGACCTCATAAAAATTAAAAGCTTTTGTGCATCAAAAGACTTCACCAAAAAAGTGAAAAGACAAGCTACCAACTGGGAGAATATTTTTGGAAAACACATGTCCAACAAGAATCTAAAAAACAAAATATATATAAAACTCTGATGACAACAAAAAGACAAATAATCCAATCATAAAATGAGTGAAGGACTTGAATAGTCTTCACCAAAGAGGACATTCAAATGGCCACCAAAAACATGAAAAGATGCTCAGCATCACTAGCCATTAGAGAGATGCAAATACAAACCACAAGAACGTATCATTTCACTCTCACTGGAATAGTTAAGATTAAAAAAATAAATAAATAAAAGCAAATGTTGGTGAGGATGTGGGAAAATTGGAATCCTTATTCATAGCTGGTGAGAATGCAAAATGGTATAGCTGTTGTGGAAAACAGTGCGATGGTTCCTCAAAAAAATTAAAAACAGAACTACCACATGATCCAGGAATTCCATTCCTAGGTATATATATCAAAAGACTTGAAAGCTGAGACTCAAAATAAGACATGAAGGCAGATGTTATTTCTACATACATATTTGTATGTACTATTAGCTCTGGCAGCACAGTGCCTAAGGCATCTGACTGCTAACCAGAAGGCTGGTGGTTCAAACCTACCAGCCATTCTGTGGAAGCAAGACTGGGCAATCCACTTCCATAAAGATTTACTACCTTGGAAACCTGATGTGGGTTGCTATGAATTGGAATCAACTCAGTGGCATTGTTTTTTTTTTTTTTTTAATATAAGAATGTCCATATACATATAATAGAGCTAACAGGAGGTAAAGTTATGGTAGCTTCTCAGCCATGGCCAAACACCTTGAGGGAGCAAGCTACTGCGACCATGGACTGTGGACCATGGTTGCAGGGGACATCAAGCTCAACTGAAATACTACACAAAAAACACTGTTCTACATCCTACTTTGGGGTCTTAAAAGCTTGCAAAAGGCCATCTAAGTTGCAACAATTGGTCTTTTCTTGTCCAAAGTAAAGAAGAATGAAGAAAACCAAAGACACAAGGAAGCCATCAGCCCAAGCAACTAGTGGACATGTAAACCTCAGCCTACATGACCCTGAGACCAAAAGAACGAGATGGTGACCAGCTACCACTGTCAACCACTTGGAAAGGGATCAATGTAGGAGATCCTGGATAGAGTGAGGAAAATGTAGAAAAGGCTCTACATCATAAAAAAATGAGGCTCACTGGTCTGACAAAGACTGGTGAAACTCCCAAAACTATGGCCCCCTAGTCACCCTTCAGGACTGGAACTGAACTCACTCCTACGGCTTCCAGCCAAACAAGAGGCATATAAGGTGAACATTTACACCAGGCAGTTATACTCTGTAGAACAATTAACCATGGGAGATCAGACGGGCAGTCTTTGCACAGGGAGACAGCTCAGAGGGCAGGCATACACAGGAAAAGGAGGACACAAGGGAAAGGTAACCATAGAGAGGAAGTAGGAAGAGTGCTGTTACATTTCTGGGATTGAAATCAGTATCATGAAACAAAATGTATATAAACTGTTGCACAGAAAATGAACAACTGTAAACTTTCACCCAAATCACAACTGAAAAAAAAAAAAGACGTGTACACCAATGTTCTCTGCAGCACTATTCACAACAGTCAAAAATTGAAAACATCCTAAATGTTCATCAGCAGATGAATGGATAAACAAACTATAGTACATACATACAATTAAATACTACACAGCCAGCAGGAGAAATGAAGTCTTGATGCATGCTACGGTATAGATGGAGAAGACGACACTATGCTGATTGAAATAAGTCAATCACAGAAGGTCAAATATTGTAGCACATCACTTATATTGTAATTGTTGTCAACAGGTTATATACTGCAAAAAGTTGATTTGGTGAAAGCAGTGTGATAGATATATTTATAACAATGACCAAAAAAAAGGTAGCTGCTGAGGCTGCTTACAAAAAATAAAAATAAACCAAACCTATTATCATTGAGTTGATTCTGACTCATAGCCACCACCACTGGGTTTCCCAACCACTGGGTTTCCAGGGCTGTAAATCTTTATAGAAGTAGTTTGCTTCATCTTCCTTCCATGGACCAGCTGGCAGGTTTGAACCACTGACCTTCTGGTTAAGGTCAGCCAAATGCCTTATCCACTATACCACCAGAACTCCTGGTGAGGCTGCTTACGTACAACCAAAAACCTCATGGGATTTATTTCCCAAGAGTTTGGAGGTTTAGGGTCATGGTTTCATAGGACATTCCAATTAAATGGCCTAATAACATGTTTTGTGCTTCTGCTTTACTTCCTAGTTCATTGTGTAGTCTCTGGGATCTTAAAAGCTTATAAGCCAGTATCCAAGACATAACAATTGGTCTCTCCTTTCATGGAACAACAGTGGAAGAAGGAGAACCAGAAATAGGAGGAGGATACGGAATGCATGGCTAAGTCCCTCCATGAACAACTGCCTCCTTTGCTCTGACACCAGAAGAACTGGATGGGGTATGGCATTACTGAACTTTTTGATTAAAGATTCCACAGAAAAATCTTGATCAAAATGAGGAAAATGCAGAACACAACTTCAAGTTTTCATGGACTCTAGACTTTCTGGAGCCATGGAGAGTGAATGAACTCCTGAAACTATTGCCCTGATCTGTAAACTTTAAACCCAAAAAACTCTTGAAGTTGTCTTAAAACTGAACATAGGTTAGCTTAATGAATATAAAGGTCTGCCTTGAGCATTACGCTCTTTTAAGAACTATCTTTATGGGACCAAACTGACAATAGCCACCCAAAATATTAGATAGCAATCTTGGGGTAGTGACCTTATGTTAACGGAGGAGGAATAATTGGTAAAAGGAGGGTGAGAGTGGTTGCAAAACTGAAATAACATAATTAATGTCACTGAATCATACATGCAAAATTGTCAAATTGGTTTATGTTCTCCTGTGTACATTCTCAACACCAATAACAAAATAATAAAATAAATTAAAATAAATAAATAAAATCAAGCTTCTTGATGGCCATATAGTAAATGTGTGCTGGAGCCAGGAAGGGAAAAAGAGTAAGCCAATATTGGTCATTCAACTCTATGAACATAACTTTAATGACTGTGATCAACCAGCTAAAGCATATATTGTCATAACCAATGTTAAGTTTAACCCAAGTATTGTACCTCATGATAGGTGCTTGCAAGTCCAATATTTTCTTCATCTCTAAATTTAATGCTGGAGCACACTGCTCTTCCTTAAAATGAGGAGTTCCCTTTGTTTGTGGACTTCCTCTAAAAGAAAAGACAAATACACAGGATTAAAGAGAAAAATACTGAATTCTCCTCCATGAATATATATGTACTCAATCAAGTAAGGTCAGCATAATTAAACATATGAATCAAACATTCATCTTTTAGATTTTCAAATGAAAAACAGATTTAAATTCCATTATACTAGATGTATCTAAAGTGAATCTGAACAATGTAATTTGGGGACAAGGGGTAGGATATATGGAAATCTTACGAGAAAAAAGTAAAAGTGAACTCTCAAGAGAACTAGCAGACATTTTGTTTGAAATGACTAGTGGCTGTTTCTGAGTTGGGTAACTATGAAAAATTATGTGTCAGGACACATAGTGTATGTTCCATGGTCCACATCTCATCCTTGATTCTTATTTTTCGGTTTTGGTATCAGAATTAAGGTCAGATTCAGGATGCAAGACTTTGAAAAGCTCCCACATATACTGGGAATCTAGAAAGCCATGTGCATGCTCAGGGCAAGATGCCTGATCAGAAAAGACTTGAAAAGACCACAAGTTTTCATCTCTAGATGATCTAAAGGATTAGCAACTCAGTGAAGGCTGAGATAGTTATGAACAGTCTAAGAATTCAAGGAGTGTACCAACATGGAGCCAATCACAAACTGGAGAGTTTTTCCTTTTTTTTGCTTTAGTGTTTAAGGAAATTTTTGTCAAACCACTACCTGACCATTAACCTAAAGCAACAGACTTCAGATCATGCAGGCAAAGAACAGTCTTTACAAAAAAGCTTAGAAAACTCACTAAGCAAACAACCAACCTACAATAGTTAAGTCATGATGATTCTCAGGTGAAGAGAATTGTGTTTCTAGCATGTAGCTGTGTAAAGCTAATTCTTCAGACAATTTGGCTTATTTATAAACAGAGAAAGCTTTCCAGTAACGTACTTTTAAAGTTTAATCTTGATACACTGTTTTGAATTTCAATAAATGAAATCCAATAATATAAATTAGTTTCAGAATCAAAGTGAAGAGACATCAGAAACTACAAATCTCAGGGTTATTGCAAAAACGCAGTGCAATCCTTTATTTACAAAAAGTGATTTACGTAGGATTTGTTAAGGCCCAGTTTGTGAAGTAGACACTAGGTTGCCCTCATCTCTGGTCTGTGGAGTTTCTTTCTTCATAGAAAGTTTTAAAAAATATTGCTTTTATATTTGATATACATATATTACTTGAGAGTATAATATATATATTAAAACAAGCTTTAATGCTTCTATAAAATGAACTTATAGTAAATAATGAGTTTATCATGATAAAGCGTTATTTGTAGACACTTGGAATTTTAAAGTACAGCGTAAGTGAATATTGCTGCCAAACTTTTTGAAAACAGTCAAGTTTGTGACTTGTCATTTGATACATGACTCAATTTAAGATTTGCTTTCAACTAAGAGCACTTGTATTTTTTGGCAATTTTCTTAAGGTTTTGTCATTCTTCAAATTCTGGTTCATTTTAAATCCAATCTTACTGAACTTGAATTTCCTTCTTTTCTCAACACATTTAAACTGTTTTAAATGTCTACTGAAGGAAAATTAAGTTTAACATTTCAAAAAGCAACTGAGATAACAGTAATGTGCAATTTATTGAGATCCTACTGATAATGTACCAACATGGAACCAATCACAAACTGGAGAGTTTTTCCTTTTTTTACTTTAGTGTTTAAGGAAATTTTTGTCAAACCACTACCTGAACATTAACCTAAAGCAACAGATTTTATAGAGAAATACAAGAAAGCATAGAAAATAACTCAAAAAGTAATTTTTCCAAAGTCATTGCCCATAAAAGGTAGAACCAGGATTGGATCCTAGCCCTCTTTGATTCCAAATATCATACTCTTCTCCACACCTCTAAACTACAGTATATATATTCAAGGTTGTAATCTCATATCCAAGAAAAATACTGTAAGTAGGAAAAATGAAAGTAAGCTAGTATGAGAGTTTTGTTTATACAGCATATTTTGCATAGATTAAAATTTCCAAGTTTTGCAACTAAATGAGTGAGAAGGCAGCATTCAGGTAAACGAGTAGCTTGCAAGGGCAATGAAAAATGAAATGCTTTTTATGGGATGGGTCAATTAAGGGTCAAACTTCCCATCGCTTTGAGGTGGGAATAATCTCTCATTAAATATAAAAACCGAATTTGAGTGTATCAGAAAAATTACAGAAATGTCTTGAAAGAAATACAACAACAAAGACTGCTCTTAATGTATGTCAAGTATGGTTAGGAGGACCAGACCAGGTAATATAGAAAACCGTCACTACCCTATTAAATTCTACAGGCATTTATCTCAGCATGTTCTAATGTGCTTTCAAATTTTTAAGTGTCAACTAAAGAAAAGTGTGAAAGACACCCTGTGGATTTGGGAGACATCTCAGTTTTGACTAGCTAGAACCTTCAAGAGTGCAGTTAATTATAAAACATAATTCATGTAAGGCCTATATTTGCTCCCAAGTACAGCTCAAGTCTCCTTATTTACAAAACTTCCTTGAATGTTGTTATGACTTCTGGGTCTATTCATTTACCTTGTCATTTGTCACTTTATATTATCAATGATTTTAAAGATTTATCTCTCCATAAACATCTTATACCTCTTCAGCATTACAGTATAGCACTGTGTCTTACAAATGAGAGCAGGCATACAATAATTGTTTAGATGATGGTGAAAATTCCATTCAAGATTTCCAAATCTTAAGATGATTCTGGGATGTGCCAGGCTTATCTAGGATGTTCTGGCATTCCTGGGTAAATTCTAGAAACAAGAGGGTTTGGATCTCCAACCAAAGATATAGAAAGGTTCAGAACTTTGGAGGAGGAAAGGAATCATCAGAATTATTTCTCTCCTCAAACTCTACACCTCATATTTCATTATTTGTGGACAATACAACCATTTACTAGAATATCTATAAATATGAAAATATTTCTGAATAAAACTGAAATGATATCTTAAATGTACTTAAATATATACCAATACAAAAAGACTAAAAATTGGTCAAGCTGAGTGATAGGCACATACCAAACCCAACCAGTTGCTACCGATTCCATTCAGACTCATGGGAGACCCCATGTGTTTCAGAGTAAAACCGTGCTCCATAGGGTTTTTAATGGTGTGACCTTTAGGAAGCAAACTGCCAGGCCTATCTTCTGAAATACCTCTGGACAGATTCAAACTGCCAACTTTACCATTGGTCCACTAAGTGCTTAACGATTTGCACCACCCAGGGACTCCTGATGGGCACAAAGGGGTTCATTTTATTATTCTATTAATACAGTAACTATTGTGAAACTAGCCCCTCCCCTGTAGAAACAAAAAGAAAACTGGACATGTTATATGCCATATTCAAATACTAATGACAGGCAGCATAAGAGTGACTCTAAGTGAAGGGAATTAAACCAAGTTTTCTGCACAAGTCACTTTCCAGAATGCCATAGGGTGAGAGAAGCCAAGCATAGTACAGTAGTCTTACTAAGTTAAGGAGAGAAAGAGCAAAATTCAGAAAAGTAGAAATAGCTACAATCTGTGGGGAAAGGTCTAGGTTCTAAATGTTACTCAGAGTATCAGACAGATGGAAGCTAAGCAGAGAACAACTCCAGGAATCTGCAGGTGTTTCCCTTTTGCTTAATGCTAATCTATGCAGACATATGATGAAGCCCCATGAGGCCAGGCAAAGAACTACCAGGGTTATAGAATTTCCAGAGCACTACAGTGCTGGGAGACATCCCAGTTTTGACTAGCCAGAATGGAGAGACCTGGTTTCAGACCCAGGGCACTCAGTTAACAACTACAAAACAGCCACACTTCAGCAGCTGGACTAGGTTAGGGAAGAGTAAAGTTTAAATCCAACTCATAAAAGCATTTACAAACAGTCTTCAAAAGGATCAAGAAGATACCTAAATGACCTAACTGCCACTGAAAACAAATTTCAACAGTCTCTAAAGGAAGAGAAGAAATTCTAGATACTTGCTAATGTAATACAATGTCCAACATTCAATCTAAAATTAGTAAACATGTGACATGACACAGCAATTATACTCCTGGGTATTTATTTACCCAAGAGATATAAACCGAACTTGGGAGTGAAATGGGATTGGAATCTTAAAAAGCAGACAAGGTTCACAACTTCACCCTTTATTCTATATATACATCTCATTGCTAAATGTCTTTTAAAATAAGAATATATTCATGCATTACCAGTGTAAAATTTTTTTAAGGGCCATGAGACTGTAAATGAGGATCAGCAACTTCTTATATACAAGGGAGGACAAGACAGATGACAGTACAAGCTTTATAGATAAGATGTTTGACCTCAATTTGAAAACTAAAGCAGTTGGCTTTCTTACAGGAAGAAAGAAGATAGTGGGAGAGGCATACAAGTAGAACAAACAGCTAATAAACAGAGGCATTAAATTACATAGTAATTTAATTGCTAAGAAATGGTGTATTCCAAGTGCTACAGACAGGGGAAAAGCAGGCTCTAACCACCGGGAATTTATTTTCTGGAAATCAGAGAGAAACAAGAGTTTATGAGAAAAGAAAAACACACAAAAATGATGGATTGTATGTATGGCAGAGAGAGTAGAGGAAGAGAAATGAGTTAGTACATAAGCCATTTCAACAGGCATGGGGAGGTCATGAAGGCGGCTAATAAGATCAGTAAAAGTAAAATAAATACAGATGAATTCAAGAGACACTGGGGAAAATAAATCAATACAACTTGTACTGAACAAGAGGGATATCGATAAAATACAGAATCCAAGACTTCCTAGTTTATACAACTGTTTAAAAGAAAGAGATAGCAACAGGATGATTCGTTTGATAGAGCAAAATGAATTAGGTTTGAGACATGATGAATTTGAGGCTACCTACAGGAGCTCTGGTAGCATAGTGCCTAAGGCACTTGACTGCTAACCAGAAGGCTGGCGGTTCAAACCCACCAGCCACTCCTCGGAAGGAAGGTTGGGCAATCCTACTTCCGTAGTGATACTGCCTCGGAAACCCAAGGAGGGGTCGCTATGAGTCGGGGCCAACTCGACGGCAAACAACAACAACAAGAACATCAAAATAGATTTATTTTGCAAAGATTGGCCTAAAGCTCAACAAAGTGATACTAGATTAAAGAAACAGATCTGAACATCATTCATATATGCTGAAAAGTTAAAGTCAGGAAAAACATGTGGAAGAGAAGAGAGGTCAGGCCAAAACACTAGGGAACACTAAATCATTGTTTAATGTGCTGTATAATAATTTAGGGTGCTGATTTAAACCTAATGACAATTTAGGAAGTAAATGGCATTAATTCAATTTTTCAGATGAGTAAAAAGAGTTCAAAGAAAACAAGCAACATAATTAATGCTGAAAGCTAAAGAAAGCCACTGGCAATTTTATGTAAGAATATGGCAAATAAATTTATGTCTGAAAAACTGACTACAGGAAGGATTACTGTAAAGGGCAGATTTAAAAGATACTACAATAATCCAGGAGAAAAGTGACAAAATTCAAACTAATGTAGTGTTGAGCATTGAGACGGAAAAGTCATAAGAGACAGAAGGTAGAGGAGCTTGATACAGACTAGCAATTAGCTATTATGAGTGGAAAGAGAGAATAAACTCTCACATAAATGGTGGTATCACTATGGAGGTGTGGACCATACAAGGTTAGTGTCAGAGGGGTGATACCACAATGACTGCCTATAAAATTTTTGTGCAGTTTTTCAACAGAAATTTAGCTTTTTTTAAAATAAAAATATCCTTATAATTACTTAAAACAAAAGTATTTTTCATAAACCCAACTTACATGTATCAATATACCTGTAAACTCTGTATTAATTAACTTTTTGAACCTTCTACTACACTCCAGTCAGAGCTGCCATTATCACCCAATTACAATGATCCTTCAAATCACGTGGTTTCATCTGTATGCACTATAGGCATGTGCTGTTGTTTTCACAGTCGATGATTTTGTCGAATTTTCTGGTGTTTTAGTTACAATATCATGGTAAATAGTATTTATGAACCTGTACTGACAACGTTTTTTTATTATTATTATTATTATTTTATTGTGATTTGGGTGAAAATTTACAGAGCAAATTCATTTTCCATACAGCAGTTCACATAGACTTTGTCTCATGACATTGACTATAATTTACCACAATGCAACAGCTCCCCTCCTACTTCCTCCTCATAGTTACCCCTTCCCTGTGTACATCCCTCCATGTACTCCTGCCCCCTGAGCTGTCTCCCTGTGCATAAAAAGCCCTTCTTTCTCCCATGATTGTTCTCTCCAAGGAGTGTATCTACCTCAGGTAAATGTTCAACTCCTATACCTGTCTCGTTTGGCTGGAAGCCACAGGCGTGGGTTCAATTCCAGACCTGAAGAGCAGCTAGGGGCCATAGACTCAGTGGTTTCACCAGGCTCTATCGGACTAGCAACCCTGGTTCCCCCCTTTTTTTTTTTTCTCCAAATGATTTTGACTTTTGTTCCACACTGCTCTCCCTCTATCCAGGATCTCCTACATAGATCCCCCTCCAAGTGGTTGACAGTGGTAGCCAGGCAGCATCTAGTTCTTCTGGTCTCATAGCTGTACAGGCTGCAGATTGCATGGTGTACCAGTCGCTAAGATTAATTGTTTCCATGAATTTTTGGTTTTCTTCTTTTTTCTTTGCTCTGGATGAGGAGAGGTCTAGATAGCTGCATCTAGATAGCTGCTTGCAAGCTTTTAAGATCCCAGTCACTACTCGCCAAAGGAGGAGGTGGAACAATATTTTGTGTAGTATGTTATGCCAATTGAGCTTGAGGTCCCCTGCGACTATGGTCCTGAGCTCACAGGTTCAACTACTTGGTCCTACTGGGTAACTGGCTGTGATCAAGAAGTGACTACAAACTTGCCCATTTTCAGCTATACTATATACCTGGAAATTCAGATCATACAAATAAACTTATAGGACCATTGTCTGCCAACCCTATACATGGTCTTGGGTATACGCCCTGCTTCATAGACATACCTACTAGTTCAGCCTGTCCACCCATCTATCCACCCATATACCATGTTTGCCTTCACTGACAATGCAGTACTGTATATGCAAAAGGGTTCATCTTTGTTGTCTGTACTTCCCATGTACCTCTCTCTGTCTTTCTCTTCCTCAACGCTACCAGGGTGATCACTCATATCTGGTGTACTGCCCTTCTCTTCAGGCAAATCAATACTTGTATCTACCTATCTAACAGTGTTCCCTCCCCCCACCCTTGGTGAGCAACAAAGAAAATTTCCTTCCATAGATAAACCTTTCCTTGACTTTTACAATAATGGACTAATACAATATTTGTCCTTATGTGATTGACTTATTTGACTCAGCATAAGGTCCTCCAAGTTCATCTACATTATGCAGTGTTTTGCAGATTTTACATTATTCTTTAGCGTTGCATAGTATTCCACTGCGTTTATGTACCATAGTTTGGTTATCCATTCCTCAGTTGATGGACACCTAGGTTCTTTCCATCTTTTGGCTATTGTAAATAGTGCTGCGATGAACATGAGTGTGCATATGTCTGTTCCTGTCATGGCTCTCACTTCTTTAAGATATATACCTAGCAACGAAATGGCTGGGTCAAATGGTATTTCTATTACCAAGTTTTTAAGGAATCACCACACTGCTTTCCACAACTACCATTTGACAGCCCCACCAGCAGTATATGAGAGCCTCAATCTCTCCACATCCTCGCCAGCACTTGATATTTTCTGTCTTGTTGAACTTTGCTACTAGTGCTGGAGCAAGATGGTATCTCATTGCTGTTTTGATTTTCATCTCTCTAAATAGGTAATGATCATGAGCATTTCTTCATATGTTTGTTGGCCGCATGAATACCCTCCTTGGTGAAGTGTCTATTTGTGTCTTCTGCCCATTTTTTAATTGGATTGTTTGTCTTTTTGTTATTGAGGTGTTGGAGTTTTCTATAAATTCTAGAGATAAGTCCCTT
>NW_006921743.1:1915580-1917058 GCF_000298275.1 Orycteropus afer afer
CTGATGTACCCCCTTCTTGATTTTAAACCATGTAGTGTCCCCTTGTTCTGTTCGAATGACAGCCTTCTGGTCAAGGTACAGATTCCTCATGAGTACAATCAAGTGCTTGGGAATTCCCATTCTTCTCAATGTTATCCATAATTTGTCATGATCCACACAATCAAATGCCATATATTAAGGCCTATAAATTTGCCCCTAGTTTTTCCTTGAGGAACTCTATAGGTTGAGGCTTCACATTTAAGTCATTGACCCATTCGGAGTTAGTTTTTGTGTGTGAGGTACAGATCTTATTTCATTTTTCTGCAAACAGATATCCAGTTTTGCCAGCACCATTTATTAAACAAACATTCTCTTCCCCATTTAATGGATGTTGGCCCTTTGTCAAAGATCAGCTGACTATAGGTTGATGGATCTATTTCTGGATTCTCAATTCTATTCCATTGGTCTATGTGTCTGTCATTAAACCAATACCAGACAGTTTTGACTACTGTGGCTGTATAGTACGTTTTGAGATCCGGCAGTATGAGACCTCCTACTTTGTTCTTCTTCTTCAATAGTGCTTTGCTTATCTGAGGTCTCTTTCATTTCCATATAAACTTTTGGGATTGGTTTTTCCATATCCTTAAAGAAGGATGATGGAATCTAGATTGGGATTACACTGAATGTATAGATCACTTTGGGTAGAATTGATATTTTCACAATGTTTAATCTCCCTATCCACAAGCATGGGATGTTCTTCCATTTATGTAGATCTCTTACGGTTTCTTGAAGTTGTTTTTCTTAGTTTTCTTTGTACAGATCTTTTGTGTTCCTTGTAAGATTTATTACCAAGTATTTTATTTTTTGGGGAGCTATTGTAAATGGTATTGATTTCCTTATTTCTTTTTCAGCAATCTCTTTGCTGTTGTAGAGGAATCCAACTGATTTTGGGATGTGGATCTTGTATCTTGCCACAATGCTAAATCTCCCAATTAGTTCCAGTAAATTATTGACTGAGTCTTTTGGGTTTTCTAGGTATAGGATCATATCATCAGCAAATAAGGACAGTATGATTTCTTCCTTACCAATATGGATGCTTTTTATTTCCCTTTCTTGCCTCATGGCCCTGGCAAGGACTTCCAGTACAATGTTGAATAGAAGGGGTGATAGCGGACATCCTTATCTGGTTTCTCTTCTCAAGAGGAATGGTTTCATATAAGTTTATGTGAACGATCAGAATTCCCAGGTGTATAGTAGAGCTGACAAGGGGCAAGGTTGTGGTCACTGCTTGGTTACAGCCAGCTACCCAGAGTGACTGAGTAGTTGAACCTGCGGGCTTAGGACCATAGTCGCAGGGGACATCAAGCTCAACTGGCATAACATACAATACAAAACATTCTCCAGCTCCTACTTTGGTGAGTAGCGACTGGGATCTTAAAAGCTGGCAAGCTGCCATCTAGATGCAACGATGGGTCTCTCCTCGTCAAGAAGAAAGAAGA
>NW_006921743.1:1917398-1921080 GCF_000298275.1 Orycteropus afer afer
CCCTGGAGAGAACAATCATGGGAGAAGGAAGGGCTGTTATGCACAGGGAGACAGCTCAGGGGGCAGGAGAGTATGGAGGGATGGACACTGAGAAGAGGTAACTATGGGGAGGAAGTGGGAGGGGAGCTGTTGCATTGTGGTAAATTTTGGTCAATGACATGAGACAAAGTATATATGAACTGCTGTATGAAAAGTGAATTTACTCTGTAAATCTTCACCCAAATCAAAATAAAATTTTTTAAAAAAAGAGGAATGGTTTCAGTCTCTCTTCATTGAGAATAATGTGGCTGTTGGTTTTGCATAGATGATGCCCTTTATTATGTTGAGGGATGTCCCTTCCATTCCTATTTTGCTTAGAGTTTTGATCAGGAATGGGTCTTGGATTTTATCAAATGCCTTTTCTGCATCAATTGATATGATCATGTGGTTCTTCTCCTTTGTTTTATTTATGTGATGGATGGCTCCGATTATTTTTTTAATATTGAACTATCCTTGCATACCTGATATGAACCCCACTTGGTCATAATGAATGGTTTTCTTGATATGTTGTTGGAGTCTATTGGCTAGGATTTTATAGATGATTTTTGCATCTATATTCTTGATGGATACTGGCCTGTAGTTTTCCTTTTGAATGATGTCTTTGCCTGGTTTTGGTATCAAGGTTATGCTTGATTCATAAAATGAGTTAGGGAGGATCCCATGCTTTTCTGTGTTTTGGAACAGTTTAAGTAGGACTGGTATCAGTTCTTCTCTGAATGTTTGGTAGAATTCTCCAGTGAAATCGTCTGGGCCAGGACTCTTTTTAGTTGGTAATTTTTTTATGACCTGTTCAATTTCTTCTTTTCTTATGGACCTGTTCATCTTTTGCACATCAGTCTGTGTTAGCTTAGGTAAGTGGTCTGTTTCTAGAAATGTGTCCTTTTCTTCCAGATTTTCAAATTTGTTGGAGTACAGTTCTTCATAGTATCCTGATCTTATCCTTTTTATTTCAGTTGGTTCTCTTGTGATCTCACCCATTTTGTTTCTTATTCATGTTATTTGTATTCTCTCCCGTTTTTCCTTTGTTAAATTTGCCAGTGGTTTGTGAATTTTACATATCTTTTCAAAAAACCAACTTCTGGTCTTGTTGATTTTTTTCTATTGCCCTTCTATTTTCTGTTTCATTGATTTCTGCTTGAATCTTGATTATTTCCTTTCTTCTGGTGACTGTAGGCTTTTTTTGCTGTTCTTTTTCTAATTGGTGGAGATGCTGGTTTGAAGTGTTGATTTTGGCTCTTTTCTTCTTTTTTGACGTGTGCATTTATTGCTATAAACTGGCCTCTGATCACTGCTTCTGTTGTGTTCCAAAGATTTTGGTATGTTGTGTTCTCATTCTCATTTGATTCAAGGAATTTTTGAATTTCAATTTTAATTTCTTATCTTACCCAGTTTTTCTCAAGGAGGGTGCTGTTCAGTTTCTATGTGTTTAGTCTTTTTCCGTTGACCTTCCTATTACTGATTTCTAATATGATAGTATTACGATCTGAGAAGATGCTTTGCAGTATTTCAATGTTTTTAAACTTATTAAGGCTTGGTTTATGGCCTAATATATGGTTCATCATGGAAAACGTTCCATGTGCACTGGAAAAGAATATCTGTTGTGCTGCTGTTGGGTAAAGTGTTCTGTAGATATCTATAAGGTCAAGCCAGTGGATTGTATTATTTAGCTCTTCTGCATCTTTGCTGAGTTTCATTCCAGTTGTTCTATCTTTCACTGAAAATGGTGTATTAAAGTCTCCCAATATGAATGTGGAGTCATCTATTTGAGTTTTCAACTTTTTTAAAGTCCGATTTATGTATTTTGGGGCTCTTTCATTGGGTCCACAGGGATTTTTTTATGGTTATATCTTCATGTTCAATTGATCTTTTAATCATTATATAATGTCCTTCCTTGTCTCTTATGGTGGTTTTGTCTTAAAGTCAATTTGATCAGAAATTAGTATTGCCACTCCTGCTCTCTCAAAAGTTGCCATTTGCTTGATATAGCTTTTTCCAACCTTTGATGTTTAGTCTATTTTTGTCTTTGCCTCTAAGGTGTTTTTCTCTTTTAGGCAGCATATTGATGGGTTTTGTTTTCCTATTCAATCTGCAACTCTCTGTCTCCTGAGTGGTGCACTTAATCCATTAACATTCAGTGTAATTATCGTCAACTATGAATTTGTTGCTGTCGTTTTGTTATGTGTTTTTTCATGGTGTCCCTAGTTTCTTTGTTCCATATCATTTTCTGTGCTGAGCTCATTATGTTTGCTGTTATCTGCCATCGAGTTGGCCCCGACTCCTAGCGACCCCTCCTTGGGTTTCCGAGGCAGTTATCACTACGGAAGTAGGATTGTCCAACCTTCCTTCTGAGGAGTGGCTGGTGGGTTTGAACCGCCAGCCTCCTGGTTAGCAGTCAAGTGCCTTAGGCACTATGCTACCAGAGCTCCTTCATTATGTTTAGGAATCATGTTATCATTTCCTTTGTTGCTGCTGTTTTAGTATTTGCTGAATATTTTGCTTGTTCTCTTTTTTATTGTGATATAAAGGTTTATCATTTTTCTTTGAGGTTACTCTGTGATTTATAATTTTCTCTCTGACATTAGAACAGTTTATTGTATCTTGCAATACTCTTGACTTCCTCAGCATTTAGAAGTTCTGTAACTACACACTATTCTCCCTCTTTCTGGTTTGTAGTTTTCCTCACTTGCCAATTGATGTCTCTGGTTCCCTGTTTATAATCTTGTAAGCTCATTTTACTTTGGATATGTGCATAGCTGTGGTTTCTGGATTATGTCATCTTGTGTATCAATGGTTGGTTGTTCTTTGCTATTTTTGGTTCTCTATTCAAAGGACTCCCTTTAGTATCTCTTGTAAGGTTGGTCTGCTTTCAACAAATTCCCGTAGTTTCTGCTTATCTGGAAATCTCTTAACTTCACCATTATATATGAGGGACAATTTTGCGAGGTATATACTTCTTGATTAAAAATTTTTCTTTTTCAGGATTTTTTATATAAAATCCCATTGCCTTCTCGCTTGCATGGTTTCTGAAATCAGAGCTTATTCTTACTGGATGTCCTTGGTAAGTAACTTTTTGTTTTTCCCATGCTGCTTTCAGGATCCTCTCTTTGTCTTTGGTTTTGATGAGTTTGATGATGATATGTCTTGGTGATTTTCTTTTGGTGTCTATCCTGTTTGGAGTTCATTGCACTTCCTGAATGGATATATTCTCATCTTTCATCATTTCAGGGAAGTTCTCCAACAAATCTTGGCCAATTTTCTCATTTGTTTTATTTTTCTCTTCCTGTTCTGGAATTCCAATGAGATGTAGGTCATTCTTTTTGATGGTATCCCACATAAATCGTAGGCTTTCTTCATTTTGTTTTGTTTTGTTTTTTCTGATTGATCTCTTTCCAAAGAAGTATTCAGGTATTTTTCTTCATTCTCATTAATTCTGTCTTCCATTGCATCAGTTCTACTCCTTTGTCCTTCCAATGTGTTATCTATTTCTGAACTTAGTATTAATCTTCTGGATTTCTATCTGTAGATTTAGAATCATTTCTAATTTCTCATTTATTTTGTCATTTTGTTCTTGTATTTTCTTCCAAAATTCTTCTAGGGTTTTTTTTATGTGTTTTCCTTGGTCTGTCTCTTAATCCTTTGAAGA
>NW_006921743.1:1921180-1924850 GCF_000298275.1 Orycteropus afer afer
TCTTCTAGGGTTTTTTTTATGTGTTTTCCTTGGTCTGTCTCTTAATCCTTTGAAGATACCCATATATAATTCTTTTGAATTCCTTATCAGAGAGTTCTAATGCTGCTTCTTCCTCAGGGATGTGTTCTGGGTCTGTATCCTGCTCCCTTGTTTCTACCACTTTATCTTGCTTCTTTGTGTGGAATGTGATGGTCTGTTTTCTCTGAGACATCATGGTGTTGTTGTATTTAGATCTCTGTTAACTGTTTGTGAAGAGCAGCCAAGGGTGTTCAGGCTCTTCTTGGTGGTATTTTATTGTTGGCCTGTTGGTGGAGAAGCAAGTGGTGGCTCTCACTCAGTAAGTGAAGTTGCAGGAGGTCTGAGTTCTGTTGTATGGGTAATGCTGCTGCCTTCCACTTTCCAGTCCTCCATGTCCAGAATGTCCTTGGGGTCACTGGCAAGTGGAGTCTGTTCTTAAGCCCCTGGAATCTGGGAGAACACTGTTGTTTTAAATGGTCAAGCAGCTTGTAATATTCAAAATGGCTGCACCCTCCAGACAGACAAAAGTCCACAGCTCAGCCTGCTGGCTTTTTCGCTGTGCCCCCTTTATTCCCCAGCCACCCGAGCAGTCCTCCAGGCAGTCCCTGGCTAGCAGGGCTGATTTTTAGGTTAATTCTTAGGTCCTACCAGCAATCGGCAATATCCAAGCTGTCTGTGCCATCAGGATCGCTGCCAGACTGCAGCTCCGCATGTCTCCTTCATTGGTATTTTCATGCAAATTCTTCTGCTAGTATATCTTCTATATCCTTTCCTTCACGGCTCAGGCGTTCAGGATTATCCTCTTTATCTGTGTTAACTGGTTCCCCTTTTCTCTATTGAAGAGGGTCTGTGCAGTCTTTTTGCGTATTCTGCCATCTTACCGGAACTCCTATTGACAACTTTTTTTTGAGAATGTAGTAGTAATTAAAGGGAAAGGAGAAAAATCAAAAAGGCTTCTACTCAGTTAATAATGTTGTTATTCAATGTAGTAAGATTTTATAAAACAATTGCACTGTAAGTATTCATATAATCTAAGTAATATTACATTTAAGCAATTTGCAACCATGTTTATCATATATTCTATGATTAAAATTGGTAATAAACAAAACTAACATGTCTGTATCGTCCATGAGGAGGGGTAACACCAACTCTAATGATGCCATGGAATGATAGTGCTATTTTTCTGTTAAAACAAGGTGGGGGTGGGTGGGTGGTGGGTGGAAATGAGCTACAGCTCACAGGAGGTGAAAGTAAAAAAGGACATAAACTATTTTCCCAGGATTAGTTACTTAGTTACTTGTTACTTCCCAGGATTAGTTACTTGATCGGTTAAATCAGTGTGAATTTTTATTTTTATACTTGATAAAGAATTCTTCCCTTCACTAAAAATTATTAAATAGGACCTAGAATTTATTCACAATAATATCTTAACAACGTCACTGGCTAAATCACATCAATCCAGAATACTCTTCATTCTAGCTTTTGCTGCCTCCTTGAGACTTTATTAAACGTCATCTTCAGAGTGAAAACCCTAACCAATTCTTATTTCCTTTACTTCTTTCCAAAGAACTTACCTAATTTGTAATTTATTTTACTTATGTCTTTTTCATTCTCTATGAATACAGGTTTTCTCTATCTTGTTCATTTCACACAGCACCTACAACAGTGCCTGGTGGTTGTTCTTTTTGTTATGTGCCACTGAGTCGGACCCAACTCATAGCGACCCCTCCTTGGATTTCCAAGGCAGTATCACCACGGAAGTAGATTGCCCAACCTTCATTCCAAGGAGTGGTTGGTGATAGTGCCTGGAGTGCAACAAAATTCAGTATTTAAATGTATGGATGAATGGATGAAACAAGGATTTTCAAAAGTGTTCTGAGAGCAGTAGTACCTTTACCCCTTTTGTACGAAAAAAATAAAAATTGCTTTTTGCTTAAATTATCACACATTCAGACTGCCTTCAGTCTCATTTAAAAAAAAAAAAAAAAAAAGGTGCTGAGCTCTCTGGACTGGGTAGATTTTTACATAAACCCATCATTCTTGGGATTCAAGTGCCATCCTTGGAGATGTAGCCCACAATGAGGGTAGTTTTCAAAGTCCAGAATCTGCACAGTAACGCTGCCATCAATCCTATTAGTGACTGCTCATGCAATTTTGATGTAAACTAATGGCTGCATAAAATATGAAAGTTCAATAGCAAAATGTTACACATATGACACATGTGCATTAACAGTATACATACTGAAATTAAAGTACTTATGCAATACCTTGAGAAATGAAATCCAAAATGCAAGCAGGACCACTAACACTTTGCTATGTTCTTAAAATGAGACATATTGTTAGATAAACTTATTAAATTGATAGAAGCTTCAGGAAAAAATTATATTTTGCTCTCTAGAAAACTAATACTTATAACTTAGCAAAAAGAAAAAACCATGTCGAGGACAACTTTCACTTTTCTAACTACTTCACACCTCCTTTTTTTCTCTAAATTTAATGTAATTCAGTAGATGTTTGTCACTTGATGTAGGGAGCTGGATGTCTCAAGGGGTAAATTGTGCTAAGGCTAGAAACTGCTGACCTCAATTAGCTATTCTCTTCAACCTTCCCAACTAGCACTACAAATCACTGATGGTGTGCTTGGTAAGAAGTTTCATAATCTAATGAAATATAATGGGGGAGAAGAGGAAGGCTAAACTTTGACAACTGTTTTGGAATGGTTATTCAGTGAAGATAATATCTATATCTCCAATATCTGATAATTAAATGTACTGAATTCAAGTACAATGACATTTGAGAAACTTGGCCTCCACAAGGCTGGTTCTAGCTAAATGAAAGGATAGAAAGAAGAAAGAAAAAAATCTCCACTTTCAAGACATATAAATTATGATGACATAATTATGTTGAAACTGTTTTATGATAAAATGAAATATCATTTCCAAATTCAAAATATACTAACCTCACACTTAAGCACGAACACATGAATATATTTTAAAGCTAAACGCAAATTATTTCTGATTTATCCCTGGCACAGTTTCTTTCATTAAATTCACATGTTCCATGACACTGAAGGAAAAGAAAAAAAGACCAAGAAGACTTTCAACTAGTCGGTACCCTAGTTTGTATAATTAACATAAAGAAGTGTTTTCATATAGAATTGGACCTATACAAAGATCAAAAAAGAAAAAGAAGTGAAAAAATCCATTCATCATTGAACAAATGACCTTTGAAACGCAAAGAGATTTAACAAGACCGCCACCATGGTTGAAGGATGACTGACTCCCAACATCTACAGGAACAATGCTGAGAACAACTACGTGGAAACTATTTAAGATCATGGGGCATCCAATCTGTGTTCTCAGATGTAGCATAATGGAAAATGATATGTAGTCTGAGGTTAAGATGTCACACAATACAGACAAGTTGAGATACTCTAGAAAAACACATAGATGAATTCAAGATTTAGAGCAAGAAACAAGAGACAATTGTGTTTCTGTAACTAAGGAGAGGAAGACAAACTATTGGTCTCAAATATGCTCCCACTGTATTTCAGGATGGGAGCTCTGGTAGCATAGTGCCTAAGGCACTTGACTGCTAACCAGAAGGCTGGCGGTTCAAACCCACCAGCCACTCCTCGGAAGGAAGGTTGGAC
>NW_006921743.1:1927863-1938101 GCF_000298275.1 Orycteropus afer afer
TGAGTAAGGCTGGGTTTACTCAGATGTTGCAGCTCTTTCCCAGTCCTATTTTGAGAGCCTTTTAGCCTAAACGGACTATTCCTAAAGTTGCGTGGTAATGTACCAAACAGTGTTTCTTTGCTAAGGTTTTCCCTGGCCAATTCTTTCAGAGCTGAATAGTAATTATACCTTATAGGTCATTATGGGGTTCAAATAAATATTTAAAAAGAAAAAAAGTTCTTGGAATAGTATTTTGAACTACAGAAAGGCTTACAGCAGCATTGATAACAATATCACTGTCAAAACCAAACTTTTTTTCTTTTTACTCTCCTCAAACTCTTATATTAACAACTATTATTCAGGTTTTAAGAACTTGAGTTCATATAATTCTAACAGTTGAGGAAGAAGGTATCTTACACCCATTTTACAAATGAGTTCTACAGAAAGGCTAAGTAACTTACTAGACTGAGTAACCCAACTAGAAAGTAGAAAGTAGTCCAGCACACCAGTACACCACAGGCCAATTTTAATCTGTTTTGCTCTAAAAAATTATCCTCATAAAAGAGATTTTGCTTGGATTTATGCAGCAGTTATTCAAAGCTGAAACTCTGGCAAAGAGGTACATTATGAAGCCAAATATATGTGTTTTAAAATACTGCTTAGTATTTTAAAAATAGAAGCAAAAGTGTGGTAAAGGAAACCTTGTCTTTCTAATAAATAATTAGGAGCCCTAGTGGTGCAATGGTTAACCTCTAGGCTGCAAACCAAAAGAGGTTGGTGGTTTGAATCCACCTAGTGGCTCTGCAGAAAGACCTGATGATCTGCTCCTGTAATTATCACAGCCTAGAAAACCCTATAGGATAACTGTATTGTCATATGGCGTCCCTATGAGTCGGAATTGACTCAAGGGCACTTACAAATATCAAATAAATAACAGCAGCTATCCTTTATTGAGGAGCTCTGGTGGTGAAGTGCCTAAGGCATTTTTGACTGTTAACCAGAAGGCTGGCGGTACAAACCCACCAGCCACTCCTCGAAGGAAGACTGGGCAATCTACTTCAATAGTGATAAAGGCAAGGCAACCATTGTTGTGGAGTCAGATCTGACCCATAGTGACCCCTCCTTGGGTTTCCGAGGCAGTATCACTATGGAAGTAGATTGCTCAACCTTCCTCCCGGGGAGTGGTTGGTGGGTTTGAACCACCAGCCTTCTGGTTAGCAGTCAAGTGCCTTAGGCACTATGCTACCAGAACTCCCTCAACAGTGATACTGTCTCGGAAACCCAAGGAGTGGTTGCTATGAGTCGGATCTGACTCAGCTGCAGTGAGTCTGTTCTGGTTTGGTATTCTTCGTTGACTTTTCTATGAATCAGGAACTTATCTAAACTATTTAACATGCATGACTTCATTTAATCCTATGAAATAATTACTGCTGCTGTCCCATCCTACAGATGAGGAAACTGAGTTTTAGAGGTATTAAACAGTATGATGAAGTCACACAGCTGAAAACTAGCAGAGCTGACATTGTCTTCCAGGCCTTTATGACTCCAAAAACCAATCCCTTTAACCACCATCCATACCGATCTAAGGGAATGTCCATTTCATTGTGCCCAGGCATTAGAACCAAAAATCTAAGTAACAATGAAGAGTAACAAAGAAGAATTTTCAAATGGAAAAAGAATACTGCTCTTCATTTCATTCTCTAGTCTAATATTCATAGTCAAACACAGAAAAGTCCATGCATTGTCCAGACAACTGAGTTAATAAGGTGAGTGTGCCCCTGGAGAGTTACAATCAGAAACTAAGGAACTGTTTTAAAAACTTCTCAGGAACGCAAATAGTGTTGCAAAATACTCTTCAGAAACCTGGTAAACTTAAGTAAAGCATGTTTGTGAGGTGAAATAAAACGTTTTCTTTGTTTCAAGAAAAGTTACCTTCCTACTCTAACCACTCACAGTATTATAAGTTAATTAAGTTAAATTCTGTTGATTCTGATTACTTTTCATATAATGAAACCTATTTTTCACATTAATTTCCTATATACGTATTAAACTTGAATCATCTTCTACCATCTAGAAATGGGATATATATTCATTTATGTTTTCATCCAGTTACAATAGCTTGCCCTTTTAAAAAAATGGCATGCTTTAAAATTACATATGATTTTCAAATGTATGCTATAAAGAAAAAAACAAGGCAAAATATATAGATATATGTTCGGTCTGAAGAACAAAAGGCCTTGTCTCTTCAAATTTTAACCAGAAGATGTAATCACTGGAGTACATTTCTTCTCTATACATATATAAAAACACACAAGCAAAAGAGCTTACTAATATTTCACTTCTTCCTCTCATGATTAGCTCTTCTCTAATAAAGACTTGAGAACTCTAGAACCTGGAGTGTACTGTTATTTTGAGTATGTCCAAGAAGAATATCATCCAAGAATCTAAGGCATATTTAGTTATAATTATATTAGACTTCTGTAATTACAGAATTCTTCATTCAAAAAATAACTATAAAGACTTACTAATTTTTTAAACCATCTGTTTGGAAATGCTAGGTTAGCTTTATTTTAATCACTTTAGACAACCCAAGACTATGTTTTTTTGAATGTAAAGTATGTTGATATTAAAAGAATGAAAAACAACAAACTTACTTGGGATATACAGGTTCATAAAGGTACTTGTCCCCTCTTGTAGATATAATGTGAAAAAATAGGATGTAGCCATTTGCTGTCTGAAAAAGATAAATTTATTACTTAGCCATGAATTAAAAAGTAAGGGTATTAACCATCCCTGAATTTTAATTTTATATATCTTTATGTTGAAAAAGATTATGCTTAAGAATACTCCTTTGGAGAAGTGAGGTCTAATTATGCACATAAAATTGACCCATCTTGAAAAGAAAGGTTTGTACAGATTGAAGAATATTTCATAAACATGTAATAAAAATCAAGTTTATAATATATTATAGAAATTATCCAGAAATAACTATATTATTCAATATAACAGAGTAATGATCATTTTGTAAAATTTAAAAAATAGACCTTTTTGAACTCTGTTGTAATTATTCCAAGGTTTATTTTAAAGCAAGTCACCAAATAGTAACAGTATGATAAAATGCTTGATTCTAGTCAAAGTTTATGAAATATAACTTCACAATATTTATTTCAAAATCAACTGAATTAAATAGGTATTAAATAGCATGATGGAAGTCAAACAGCTGAAAACTAGCAGAGCTGACATCGTCTTCCAGGCCTTTACCCATTATCCATACTGGTCTAAAGGAATGTCCATTTTATTGTGCCCAGACATTAGAACCAAAAATCTAAGTAAAAGTGAAGAATCTTCAAATGGAAAAAGAATACTGCTCTTCATTTCATTCTCTAGTCTAATATTCATAGTCAAACACAGAAAAGTTCATGCACTGTCCAGACAACTGAGTTAATAAGGTGAATGGTGTCCACGTCTGAAAAAAGATAAATTTATTACTTAAAAGTGCATAATTCTTCAAATAAGACCACCTTTGCTAACTCCTCACATGTAAGTTTTATGTTCTCGTAACACGGAGAACACAAAACCAAAAGGAAAATGGCTAGATTGATTTATTATAAAATATAGCCTGAAACTCAGAAAAAAAGAGAGCAAATCTTCAGTTTCCAAAATCTGAACGTCAGCTCTTTTTTCTAAGTAAACAAAACATTTTAAAAATATAAACTGATCTTTAAAACAAACGGTGCCATTATATGGTCATGGCACACATCTATGACTTGTGAAGCTCAAAAACTACTTTACATTAATATGTAAATATAGAAAATACTACACTTAGCTGTTTCTAAGTAAACATTTATAGGCAAAACAGTGAAACAGCAAATGTTTAACCCAAACTACTTAAGGCTAATATTGAATTCCTATCATTTTAAAGGCAAGTGGGCATTCACCCAAAGTAGGACTGAGGCAAACCAAAAAAATTACCCAAGGTTTCAAATTTCTTTCCAGTACTGGTTTCCTGTTTTTCACTTAAGAAGTAACAGAGGAAACACTCACATTCATTAGAGTCAGGGAGATTTGGCTTTTTAATCTATAAAGTTCAGTATTTTAGAATGTATTCAAATATTCTAGTTCAATATATTGGGATAGAGAAGAAAAAGTGCATAATTCTTCAAATAAGATCACCTTTGCTAACTCCTCACATGTAAGTTTTATGTTCTCATAACACGGAGAACACAAAATCAAAAGGAAAATGGCTTCAAATGAAACCACATCAAAGTTACCCAGACACCATTACCCTTACACAGATCAGTGACTGTTAAAATTTCAAAGCTCTACTGTTACCTTATATGGGACAGAAAAGTAAAATAATATGGCATTGTACTTAGACTAATAACTTTAGCATGGTCTAACAAAAGCTGTCCTGAATAGCAATCACTCTGGTCAAAAGTTCAACATTTCAGAGTATCAAATGCTTATACTAAGAATTTAAACAATGTTTAGAAGACTACAATGTCAGAGAGAATATGTATCATTTTGCACCAGTAGTTAGAAATTTCAAATATATGGTATACTAGATGAAATTACAGGTAATGGCTTGGTTTTACTACTTTAGTATTCTATCTCAATCCTCTTTACTAATAATCTAAAGCTTTATCTGTTACTAAATGCTGTATTTCTGTATCTCAGTACTATTTACCACTAACATGATCGTGAACAGTACTGTCTTTAAATTTTTTTAGTTGGGTAAATGATCATTCCTAAAGTTTTAATGTAATTATAGCAAAAATGTCATTACACAGTATTACAATGGCCCTTCTCTTTCCACTCCCCCAAATACTGCAGATAATGTATGTAACTATTGCTCAATCTGTAGACAGCAATCTCAATACCTTAAAGGCACACATACACATTTGTTCTACCCTCTTTCTCCAGAAAAACTAAACTCATTTATCTTAATAAATGAAAGACTCTGGAGAGCTGTATTTCTTATCATCCATATTTTAATTATAATTTTTTTTTCCTCTCTCCAAGGCACACTATTAAAATTCCTATGATAGTACCGGAGACAAGAAAGCTACACACACAGAGAGAACTCTAAGAGTACTGATAAGCCCATACATGTGAAGAAACTCCCCAAGGTGGAAGAATACAAAAGGGTCAGAAAAGGCCATTAGTGCATGGTGCTCATACAGGGCTGGGACAATGCCTGTTCCCATCAAAAGGACTGATGAAACTCATAATTCCTGAGGCACTTCATAGAATACTCAGGAAGCTAATACTTAGGTATTCCTGTGGTAATCCCAGAAAGGTACTGCCTCAGTTCTAGGGAATAATTAATCTAGACTGAACACTACTCAAAATCTGCCAAACAACAAAGCATGAAAGCAAGATAGGAATGGATCAAACTGTCCAGGTAACTTCCCGTATCCCAGAACAAAGCTCAAAATTTACAGGACTAAAAAATATTCAGCACACTATAAAGTAAAATTCATAATGTTTGGCATTCAATTAAAGATGCAAAGAGGTAAGAAATACAAGATATAATGAGGAAAAAAATATTCCATCAATGAAAAGTGATCAAGAACAGAACCAGATGTGAGAATTAGCACAAAAGGGCATTAAACAATTACAGCACTATTTTATATGTTCAAACTGTTACAGAATAGACTTAGACCAAACCCTAGAGATTAAAATTAAGATGTTGGAGAAGAAACATAAACTGAATGAGATCAGACATAACATAGAAACATAGATTAAAATTAAGATGTTGGAGAAGAAACATAAACTGAATGAGATTAGAAGAAAAGATCAGTGAACATGAAAGCATGATAATAAAAATTACTCATGAGAACATACAACAAAAGAACAAAATAAAGAGACAGCATCAGTGAATCATGGGACAGCTTCAAGTAGCCTAATATTCACATATATGGAGTCCCTAAAGGAGAGAAGAAGGATCAGAAAAAAAGGATTTGAATTAAATTTCATTAAAAGACCAGTGACTGTTTAAATAAGAGTAACAACAATGTGTGCTGGGGTTACTAGTATATATGAATGTAAAATAAATACAATTTTTGTTCTTTGACTACAATGGAATTAAGTTAGAAATCAGTAATAGAATATTTTTGGAAAACCCTCAGATATTTTGAAACTAAGTAACAAGCTTCTAAATAACCCATGGATCAAAGAAGAAATCAAAAGGGAAATAATCGTATTTGGAATTGAATACAAATAAAAACACATCAAAATTTGTGGCATGTTGCTATAAATGGAAAATTTGTATCTTTAAATGCCTATGTTAGAAGAAAAGAAAAATCTTAAATCAATGACCTCAATCTTCACCTTAAACAAAAAAAAAAGCAAACAAAACTGAAAGTAAGCAGAAAAAGAAATACTAGAGATCAGAATGGAAATCAATAAAACAGAAAAATCAATAAAACCAAAATCTGTTTAAGATCACTAAAATTAACACACCTCTTGCCAGACTGACTAGGAAATAAAAAAGAAGAAATATCAGAAATTAGAGAGATAACATAAATAAGCTGGACAACTTAGATGAAAGGGGCAAACTCCTTGAAAGACACAAACTACCAAAGTTCAGTGAAAAAAGAAATATGTCATTGGAATAGCCCTCTACCTATTAAAGAAGACATCACCCTACACATGGCAAATAAACAAATGAGAAGATGTTCATCATTAGTCATTAAGGAAATGCCAATTAAAACTCTGAGAAACCATTACATACTTATTAGGAAGGATAAAATTAAGATGACAGTCTATACCATATAATGGCAAAAACGTAGAGAAATGAGAATTCTTATATACCACTTGCAGGAATGCAAAACGGTACAACCACATTGGAAAAAAGTTTAACAGTTTCTTAAAAAATTAAACATATACCTACTTGATGATCCTGTCATACCACTCTTGGGTATTTACCCAAGAGAAAAGGAGATATATGTCCATACAAAGGCTGTCTTACTGAACAGAAAATCTAAAAAAAAAAAAAAAAAGTCATCTTTCTAAACTATTACCAAATAACAAATAGGTCTCCATGTGTATTATTCTCTATCATAAGTATAAAATGTAGGTAAATGCAAATAAAAAGTTGAACAGTAGGTAGAAATGGTTTACCTAAATTTAGCTTCTGGATTCTAAGATGATGGAAGGCCCAAGCCCACACCCCTAACCTCCTCCTCAACTTTTCAGATGTACTGGCTGAGCCTGGAGGATATGGTCAGAGTTATCAAGATCTCCACAGTTCTCTCTAGGAAGAGAATAGGTACTGAGGGACCACGCAGAGTAGGTTAGCTTTGCAACTTCTTGAGGCACTGGGCCAAAATCTGGGTTTTAAAAGCTCCCTAAATGAGCTAAAACAGCAGAATCCTGTGACTCCCCTCAGAAAAAGGCTAAACTTGCCTGCTCCAGCAAGTGGACACTAGCAGAGTTGCCCACATAATCCTGCTACCTGCGGTAGATGAAGAGAAGGGGGTTGTGCTGGTGAGTTGAATTACTCCCAAAAGTTAAAGATCTTAGAAATCCTTCCGCTTAAGGTCTTTCCACTCAGAGACACTGCCTGAGATAGGAGGACGCTTGTCCTAAGCCTCAGCAGAGAACAAGAGTTTGTGAGCTGGTCTACCTCTGCAAACCACTGTTTTATCCAACATCTGGTTTGCATTGCTAGGAAAACCTACAAAAAAGCCATACCTCAATGGTGGCTAATAGAGCACAACCAAAGAATATACCACTTAAAGGAGCCCAGTAACTTCATGATGGAAAATCAAACTATTAAACAGATAAAATATGTGGTTCCTACTGATGAGAATGACTGAAGAATATAAAGGAAATAAAGAAAAAGTAAGTTTCAAGAAGATACAATTAGATAAATAGTACTTTTGAGTACTACTGTAAATACTGCTAATAGAAAAATTCAGCAAACTCATGGAGAATAATCCCGAGAACTGAAGGTTTGGTTCTATAGATTAAACGGCAATAACCTCATGGTATGTAAAATAATCACTCAAAAGATAAACTTGGAGGACAAATTCATGAGGCTTGCAAATATTAAGTTATAAGAAAAAAATGAGCACAGGACAGAACAAATATTAGTTTAGGAAATAATAGAAGGGAATCTCCCTAGGTGCAGGCAGTGGCGCGGGGGGGGGGGGGGGGGGGGGCGGCACACAGATTTTGTAAAATAAGATACATACCTGTAGATAACATGTAGAAATTACTGAATTTCAATCATAAAGAGAAAGATCATTCAGAGAAAAAGAACAGCTTTCCTGTAAAAGTAAGATGATTAGATCAGCACTGGATTTCTCATGAGGACATTAGAACATCGTATGTCTGAAAAAACAGAATCTCCATGAAAGAATCCTATATCTAAATAGAATATCCTTTTCCAGGGTTAAAGAATGGTATGATTACCTATTCATTTAATATGTGACTGCCTACCATGTGCCAGAAAATGCCCTTGGCACTGGAACTACAGTGAATAGGATAAGCAAGCTGACATGAAACAGGTAGGTTTGTGGGAGAGAGACAATAGATAATAAAAAATTAAGTGTAGATAAGAACATGGAATGTATGAAGTATAAATCTAGGATAACTGGAAGCTGTCAAAAATGAAATGGAATGCATAAAGATCGAGATCCCAGGCATTATTGAGCTGAAATGGACTGGTCTGGGCCATTTTGAATCAGATAACCATATGACCTACTATGCCAGGAATGACAAATTGAAGAAGAATGATATGGCATTCATTGTCAAAAGAATGTTTCAAGATCTATCCTGAAGTACAATGCTGTCACTGATAGGATAATATCCATACACCTACAAGGAAGACCAGTTAATACTACTATTATCAAATTTATGCACCAATCACCAATGGCAAAGATAAGGAAATTGAAGATTTTTAGCAACTTTTGCAGTCTGAAATTGACCAAACATGCAATCAAGATGTGTTGATTATCACTGGTGACTGGAATACAAAAGTTGGAAACAAAGAAAAATCACCAGTAGTTGGAAAATATGGCCCTGGTGATAGAAAAAATATTGGAGATTGCATGACAGAATTTTGCAAGACCAATGACTTATTCATTGTAAATACCTTTTTTCAACAACATAAATGGCGACTATACATGTGGACTTTGCGAGATGGAATACACAGGAATCAAATTGATTATATCTCTGGAAAGAGGTGATGGAGAAGTTCAATTATCTTCAGCCAAAACAAGACAAGGAGCTGACTGTGGAACAGACCATCAACTGCTCACATGCAAGTTCCAGCTGAAGTTGAAGACAAGTAACACAAGTCCTTAAGAGCCAAAATATGACCTTGATTATATCCCACATGAATGTAGAGACAATCTAAAGAATAGATTTGACTCATCAAACACCAATGACTGCAAACCAGATGAATTGTGGGATGACATCAAGAACATCATCCGTGAAGAAAGCAAAAGGTCATTAAAAAGACAGGAAAAGAAGATCAAATTAGATGTCACAAGAGACTCTCTAACTTGCTCTTCAATGGAGAGTAGCTAAAGCAAATGGAAAAATGGCAAGATAAAAGAGATGAACAGAAGATTTCAAAGAGCAGCTCAAGAAGACAAAGTCAATTATTATAATGAAATGTACAAAGACCTGGAGTTAGAAAACCAAAAGGGAAGAACACACTCGGCATTTCTCAAGCTGAAAGAACTGAGGAAAAAATTCAAGCCTTGTGTTGCAATACTGAAAGGTTCTATGGGCAAAATATTTAACGATGCAGGAAATATCAAAAGAAGATGGAAGGAACACACAGTCACTGTACCAAAAAGAACTGGTTGGTGTTCATCCATTTCAGGAGGTGGCATATGATTAAGAACTGATGGTATTAAAGGAAGAAGTCAAAGCTGCACTAAAGGAACTGGTAAAAAACAAGTCTCCAGGAACTGATGGATTACCCATTGAGATGTTTCAATAAATAGTTGCCACATTGCAGGCTCTCAGTCATCTATGCCAAGAAATATGGAAAACAGCTACCTGGCCAACTGACTAGAAGAGATCCATATTTGTACCCATTCCAAAGAAAGGTGATCCCACAGGATATGGAAATTATTGAACAATATTGTTAATATCACACACAAGTAAAATCTTGCTTAAGATAATTCAAAAACAGTTGCAGCGGATCTTGGACCCCTGAGCCTTGAAGGAAAGGATGCAGATTTGGACTAAACCCCAACTAGCAGAAGAATTTGCGTGAAAATACCAAAAAAAAAGGA
>NW_006921743.1:1953840-1986548 GCF_000298275.1 Orycteropus afer afer
AAAAAAAAAAAAAAAAAAAAAAACAGTTGCAGCGATATGTTGACAGGGAACTTCTTGAAATGCAAGCCGGATTCAGGAGGATATGGAACAAAGGATATCATCCATATTAGGTATTTCAAGTACTTATAGACAACAATTATTAGTAATTAATATTTACTATTAATAACAACTATTAGTAGTAAAGAGCACTAATACAAAAGACAATCCTAGTGAAAAATGGATAAAAATGAGCCACCTGAAATGAAGAAGTGCAAAGAGCAAAAAACACATGGAAAGATGCCAAACTCTACATTAAAATGACCATTGTCACCCACCTAATATAAGCATAAATGTGCTAAACAGTAATCCTAAGAACACTTACAGTGACACTGGTAATAGAATTTCGTTGTTTTTTTTAATAATATGGCAAATTTTATTAAAACGAAGATACTCTTTGTCCCAGCAATCCTACTTAGAGGAAAGTAATCAACAACAATACATTAATGTGATCACAGAGAAACAAGTAAAGGAAACACAGTGCAAAAAGGGCAAGGAGGCCACATGTTCTGATCTCCTCTAACCCCACAAAAGAAAGACAGAGTCACCATCAATAATCCAAGGCCTATTCCTATAAGGCCAGACATGCTGCCTCCCTCCAGCCCTTTCACCAACCGTTCCTCCCAAAGCACCCACCAACTCTCTCCTGGGTTTGATAATTCACTGGGGTGGCCACAAAGAACTCACAGATTACAGAGTTTATTAGGGAAGCACCAGGCTACAATTCAAGTTCAGGAAAAATGCTCAGTCTCTCTCCCAGCCTACCATCCCTTAGTCAACAGTCTCTCACAGTCTCTCTCCCAGCAGCGCTGGTCCCTCGGTGTCTCACTCAGCAATGCGTGTCTCTTGCATCTCTTTCCCAGCAGCACATGTCTCAGGAGTGCGTGTCTCTTTCAGCAGCACATCTCCCTCAACAGCAGTCAAAGTGAATTCTGCCTCTAGGAGGCCTCCTTTTGAGCCTGGCAGAGTGGCCAAACTAGCCAATCATAGCATCAGAACTCTAAGCACCTGAGAGAGAGTGGGCACCTCCCAGAACATTGTTTTGTGCCACTCCCAACAGAAATACTCCAGGTGGACAACTTTAGCAATCAGGAGCTCCTCAGTTGCTCATAGCAATTCCTACCTTGGAGTTTACAAAGACTTATGGGTAGAAAAGCCACACTAAGTGATTTACTACACTGCACACAGGAAGATGTTAAAATTGTTTACTTAAGGCATACACATTTTAAATTCCCAACTTGAGCGCAAGGATAATTTCTTTTAACTTTCTTGGTTTCTAACATGAATTACAGTACCCAGGTAGTATAGTATACAAGGTAGACATTGGGTTAATTCAGGAATGTGAAATAGTTCAAAAGAGATCCATGTACCTCCATCATAACTCACTTTAACTCAGTCATAAACATTTCTAATTAAATCTGCAAGTAACAGTTTTATAAACCCAGAGGGTAACTATATGGAGAAAAATTAAGTCTTTTTTCCCCCCAAAATTAAAGTACATTATTCTGCACATATCTTATAATCTCCCATTATCCATCCCCATCCCCATCCCTTTTCTTCTAGATACATATATATATTTGAGAGCTAATAAAAATAATCCACTTTGCAGAAGATGTATTACATATAAAGTATTAACTCAAACTTTAAGACACTTTTATTTCAAAATGTAACTACATGAGTAGCTTAAACTTAATTTCTAAAATTCACAACCATAATTTATTTACTGTCATTGTACGTAAGAATAAGAATTTCTATATAAAAATAAGCCCACTGAATGTCCAAAAGAGCTGAGAAGAAACAATAAAAATGTAGCTATAATACTACCTTACTGGGTTTATATTGAGACCACTTGCCAAAGGAGCAAGGAGGCCACATCTCCTGACCTCCTCTAACCCCGTAAGAGGAAGACAGAATCACCATCAATAACCCAAGGCCTATTCCTGCAAGGCCAGACATGCTGCCTCCCTCCAGCCCTTTCACCAACCCTGACACCAAGTTTCTTCCCGCAGCACTCACCACCTTTCTGCTGGGTTCGATAATTCACTGCAGTGGCTACACAGAACTCATACATTATGGGGTTTATTAGGGAAGCACCAGGCTACAATTCAGGTTCAAGAAAAATGCTCAGTCTCTCTCAGCCCGCCGTCTCTCAGCCACTCTCTCAGCCACTGTCCCAGCAATGCATGTCTCTTGGTGTCTCTCTCAGCAATGCGTGTCTCTCAGTGTCTCTTTCTCAGCAGTGCGTGTGTCTCAGGAACATGTTTCTCTCAGCAGCACGTCTTTCTCAGCCAGCAGTCAGAGGGACTTCTGCTTCTAGGAGGCCTCTTTTGAGCCTGGCAGAGTGGCCAAACTAACCAATCATAACATAAGAATTCTAAGCACCTGAGAGAGAGCAAACTTCCTGGAACATTGCTTTGTGCCACTGCTCAACAGAAATACCCCAGGTGGATAACTTTAGCAATCAGGAGCTAAAGTGGGGTGGAAGTGCATAGGAAGGAATGACACAGGGAAGAGGTAACTACGGGAAGGAAGTAAGAAAAGAGCTGTTACACTGTGGGAAGTTGCAGTCAATGTCATGAAACAAAATGTGTATGAACTGCTGTATGGAAAATGAATTTGCTCTGTAAACTTTCACTCAAATCACAATAAAAACTAAAAAAAAAAAAAAATTCCAGCTCTTTTTGCTACTAAGTGCACACAATCAAAAGAGCATTTTCCTCCTAGGGTCCTCTTACTCTTTTCCTAAATTTCACCATAATCTTCAGCACACACATGAAACCAAATCCAGATATTCCTATCTTCTTTAATAAACTCATTCTTCCTCTTATATTTTTCCCAAAATTAACTGCCATCAGCTTCTACCCAGTCATCTAGGGTAGAAATCAATGCAATTAAATTATTCATGCTCACTCATCTTCTACATATAGTCAGCAAATTTTGCTACTTTTCTATAACTATTTCAAAGGAATAATGATTAATCCTCTCTTTGGTGTAGAGTAAGAATGAAAAAATAATACCAGAGAAATAATGAAGTAAGGTTCTAGCAATCAAAAGATCTTAAATGTAAGGCTTCTTTGTTTGGACTTTATCATGTAGGACGACAAGGGTAAGCAAACCTTTTCTGCATATGCTAGAAAATATTTTTTAAAAAGAAAGTAGTAAATATTTTAGGCTTTGCTGGTCAAAAGGCAAAATCAAGGATATGATGTACTAACATAAGAATAAAAATAATAAACCTCCATAAATTTTACTAACAAAATTTTAAATAGAATTGTAATGATAATTGAGCACAATTTTTGGTAACAAAACTCTAAGGACAACAGAATGATTTTTATGGGGTAACATTTTTGCTTAATTGGTGTTCAAAGTCAGTGTTCCCTACCAGAAAATCAAATACAAAATTTCATCTGTTAATGCTGGCTTGTGAGGAAATTTTACATCTGAAAATATTTTTTTCACACAGGTATTGTCCAATACCAGTATCAATCTGTTGTTGTGTGCCGTGGAGTTGGCCCCAACTCATAGCGACCCCTCCTTGGGTTTCCGAGGCAATATCACTACGGAAGTAGATTGCCCAACCTTCCTTCCAAGTATCAATCTAGGACCATACAATTTAGATTGAATATATCCAACATTTGGAAGGAATTTATTAATTTCTACTAAATTTTTCTCTTGGTATTTGCTTTATCATGCTATTCCACTGCAGATTAATCACTTCTAATTGAAGGTTAGTACAAGTTCTTCAACTACACAAGGGATTTTGAAATACAGAAATTTCCTTTGCACTTGCATCAAGGTCCAAAAAATGCTGTTAGAACTGTGGTTTAAGCTCCGAATATATACCCACTCTTAATGTCATGTGGGAATAGAGATCTTCATCTTTTAACTTTGGACAGCAATGGAAACATACAAAGCAGCTTCATATTACTGTAAAATGCTAGTTATCGTCTATATGACTTTATCACATGTTTTACATATAAGGGCTGTTTGGCCCTGGATATCCAGGTGGAGTTCATTAAAAAGCATCATCAGGTTGGTACCAAAAACCAAGTTCCAAAGCTATTCAGTGTTCAGTAAGTGGTAGAAGGCAGTTCTTTTTGTTAAAAAATAAAAAAAGGGCAATCTCAGCTCTGAGATCAAAATATTTACAACATAACTTTGCCACTGGTAAGCCATAAAACAGCTATGCAGTAGGGCAACTCAGGTATTTAGCTTTTATTTCCGAAAAAAATTCATGAAACTGATGATGATTAGATCCAAGAGAGTGTGAGAAATTTATGATTAACACTACTGGTTCAATAACACATGATAAAGTCAAAATTTCTCATAAAGTATCTGCAGATGAATAATATAATGAATAACAATAGATTTTAAAAACATTACATTCTTATAAGCTTTGTAAATTGTCCAACTAAGCTTTTTTCTGCTCTATAATTTTTCCACCATCAATTTAGACACATTTTAACAGATTCTACTTCATATTATACTGAATTAGTATAACTATGGATAAAACTTAATTTCTCAGAGCCTCAGTTTACTCATCTATTATGAGGGATGATTACTTTAAAGTGCTGATCTAAATATTAAATAAGATGATCTACATGTTGCTGTTGTTGTTAGGTGCTGCAGAGATGGCTCCAACTCATAGTGACCCTATCTATATACAATAGAATGAAACACTGCCAGGTTCTGTACCAGCCTCACAATCCCTGCTATATCAGAGCCCACCGCTGCAGCCACTGTGTCCATCTCATTGAGAGCCTTTCCGTTTTTCATTGACCCTCCAATTTACCCAGCATGATATCCTTGTCCAAGGAATGGTCCCTTCTGACAACACGACCAAAGTAGATGAGACAAACTCTGGCCATTCTTTGTTCCAGAGAGTATTCCAGCTGCACTTCCTCCAGTTCACACCTGTTAGTTCTTTTAGCAGTCCATGGTACTTTTCAGTATTCTTCGCCAACACCAAAACTCAAAAGCATCAACTCTTCTTTGGTCTTCTTTATTCAATGTCCAGCTCTCACATGCATGAGGCAATTGAAAATACCATGGCTTGGGTTAGGCACACCTTATCCTTCAAAGAGATATCTTTGCTCTTCAGCACTTTAAAGAGGTCTTTTGCAGCAGATATGCCCAGTACAATACGCTGTCTGATGTACTGACTGCTGCTTCCATTGGTTTTGATTGTGGAGCCAAGTAATATGAAATCTTAGACAACTTCAATCTTTTTTCCATTTATCGTGATGCTGCTTATTGGCCTAGTTGTGAAGATTTTAATTTTCTTTATGTTGAGATGTAATCCATATTGCAGATGGCAGTAGTCTTTAATCTTCACTAGTAAGTGTTGCAAGTCATCCTCACTTTCAGCAAGCAAAGTTGTATCATGTGCATATTGCAGGTTGTTAACAAGTCTTCCTTCAATCCTGATGCCACGCCCTTTTCCATATAGTCTAGCTTCTCAGATTATTTGCTGAGCATATTGATTGAATAAGTATGGTGAAAGGATACAACCCTGATGCACTCCCTTCCTGACTTTAAATCAGGCAGTAACCCCTGTTCTCTTCAAACAATAGGGTATGTACAGGATCCTCATGAGCACAATTAAATGTTTTTGAATTCCCGTTCTTCTCAATGTTATCCATAATTTGTCATGATCCACACAATCAAATGTTTTTGCACAGTCAACAAAACACAAGTAAATATCTTTCTGGTATTCTTTGCTTTCAGCTAAGATCCATTTGACATCAGCAATGATATTCCTCGTTCCACGTCCTCTTCTGAATCCAGCTTACATTTCAGGAAGTTCCCCATCAATATATTGCTGCAACCATTTCTGAATTATTTTCAGCAAGATTTTACTTGTGTGTGATGTTAATGATATCATTCAATAACTTCCACATTCTGTGGGATCACCTTTCTTGGAATGGGTACAAATATGGATCTCTGCTAGTCAGTTGGCCAGGTAGCTATTTTCCGTATTTCTTGGCTTAGATGACTGAGTGCCTCCAGTGTGGCATCCATTTGTTGAAACATCTCAATGGGCATTCCCACTGAATACCTGCACCCTTGTTCTCCAATTCCTTCAGTGTAGCTTCAACTTCTTCTTTCAATACCATTAGTTCCTGATCATATGCCACCTCCTGAAATGGATGAATACCAACAAATTCTTTTTGGTACAGTGACTCTATGTATGCCTTCCATCTTCATTTGATGTTTCCTGCATCATTCAGTATTTTGGCTGTAGAATCTTTCAATATTGCAACTTGAGGGTTGAATTTTTTTTCAGTTATTTCAGCTTGAGAAATGCAGAATGTGTTCTTCCCTTTTAGTTTTCTAACTCCAGGTCTTTGCACATTTCACTGTAATAAATGGCTTTGTCTTCTTGAGCTGCTCTTTGACTCTTCTAATCAGTTCTTACATCTTGTCATTTCTTCCATTTGCTTTAGCTACTCTCCATTCAAGAGCAAGTTTCAGAGTCTCTTGTGACATTCATTTTGGTCTTTTCTTCCTTTCCTGTCTTTTTACTAATCTTTTGCTTTCTTCATGGATGATGTGCTTGATGTCATCCCACAGTTCATCTGGTTTGCGGTCACTGGTGTTCGATGCATCAAATCTATTCTTTAGACAGTTTCTAAATTCAGGTGGGATATAATCAAGTTCATATTTTGGCTCTTATGGAATTGTTTTACTTGTCTTCAGTTTCAACTTGAATTTGCATATGAGCAGCTGACAGTCTGTTCCACAGTCAGCCTCTTGGCCTTACTTTGGCTAAAAATATTGAGCTTCTTCATCTCCTCTTTCCACAGATGTAGTCGATCTGATTCCTGTGTACTCCATCTAGCGAAGTCCATGTGCGTAAGTCAAAAAACTCACTGCAGCTGAGTCGGTCCTGTCTTATAACAACCCCTCCTTGGGGTTCCGAGGCAGTATCTCTATGGAAGTACACTCCAGTCTTTCTTCCAAGGACTGGCTGTTGGGTTTGAACCACCAGCCTTGTGGGTTAGCAGTCAAATGCCTTAGGCACCAGCTGCCATTTATGTTTTTGAAAAAAGGTATTGGCAATGAGTAAGTCGTTGGTCTTGAAAAAGTTTATTACGTGATCTCCAACATTGTATCTATCTCCAAGGCTGTATTTTCCAACTACCAGTGATTCTTCTTTCGTTTCCAACTTTTGTATTCTAATCACCAGTGGTAATCAACACATCTTGACTGCATGTTTGGTCAATTTCAGACTGCAGAAGTTGGTAAAAATATTCAATTTCCTCATCCTTGGCTTGTGTGGTTGGTATTTAAATTTGGCAACAGTAGTATTAACTGGTCTTCCTTATAGGCATATGGATATTATCCTATCATTGACAGCATTGTACTTCAGGATAGATCTTGAAACATTCTTCATGACAATGAATGCCACTTCATTCCTCTTCAATTTGTCATTCCCAGCATAGTAGATCATATTAACAGATCATAGATCTGATTCAAAATGGCCAAAACCAATCCATTTCAGCTCACTAATGCCTAGGATATCAAACTTTATGGGTTCCATTTCATTTTTGACAACTTCCAATTCTCCTACATTCATACTTCGTACATTCCATGTTCTGATTATTAATGGGTATTTGCAGCTGTTTTTTCTCATTTTGAGTCATGCCACATCAGCAAATCAGAGTCCTGAAAGTTTACTCCATCCACATCATTAAGATCAGCTCTACTCTAAGGAGACAGCTCTTCCCCAGTCATATTTTGAGTGCTTTTGGACTTGAGGGTCTCGTCTTCTGGCAGTACATGGGAGAATGTTTCAGGACTATTCATAAAGTTTTCCAGTAATACATCAGACAGTATTTCACTGCTAGTCATAATGTTTTCACTGGCCAATTCTTTGAGAAATGGATAGCCTCTTCCTTCTTCCAAGTCTGTCTTAGTCTGGAAGCTTCACTAAAACCTGTCCACCATGGGTGATGCTGCTGGTATTTGAAATACTTGTGGCATAGCCTTCAGCCACACAGCAACAAGCAATCCACCACAGTGCAACAAACTGTCAGACAAGTGGTAGAGACAATTTACATAAACAGATTAAAATAACACCTACACAGAAGGTGATCAGTAACTGTTACTCATATTTATTATTTTTTACTGCAAATTAGGTGATGGTGACAACACTACAGATGACAGTAATATAACAAATTTAAGAAATAGAATTAATGGAAGAGAAATGTAAACATAGACTCAAATGGATATAATAACTACTTGAAACAAACACATAAAACCTATTGCTTTTGTGGGAAATCCTTGGATGTCAGGACTAAAAATGTGAAAAACCAAATTAGACATAGGCAACACAGAAAAGTGAGAACAAATGGATAAAAATATAGGCAGCACACTTAAGGATGAGAGGAAGTAGTAAAGTTAACAAAGATGACATAGGAGTAACATGAACAGAAGAATCAGCAGTGACTCTTACCACTAAATAAATGTTTACGGGGATGGAAGATTGAAGGACAGCTATCTAAGAAAATCAGATTTACATGAAATGCAATGAGTTCATAAGAAAAATACTATCAAAGTTGAAGAATCTACTTACTGACACAGCTATCATGGTACTATCTGGCCTCCATTCAGCTTGTTTGTAAGATCCAAACTGAGCAGATGATTTTGCGAGTTCCTTGTAGGTTACAATTAACACACTAGGCTGGAAGGAAACAGTTGCATTTGTATTAATATATCATAAAAATACATACAAACAAAATTTAAGATAACCTATCATGTAGTACTCTGAAAGCAGTTAAATAATTCTACAAGTGCAATAAAAGCATAATCTAATATTAAATCATCAGCTTCAAACAGTCTAGTCAAATCAACAAAAAAGACCCAAAAACAATTCTTCAATGAATACTTTCTATATAGCTGAAGAGGCTCTATTTAATAAATCAAAAAGTAACCCCTGCCATCACCTCAATCTTAGAGTTTATAATACACTTCGGAAAATAAAATTTTCAAGGAAGAATTTGGGAAGACCAGATAGTACATAATTAAATCCTTAACAATGTAATGGTAATATATATAGTACTTGACTTTTATTTAAGCACATTCTATTCATTCTCTACTTGGAAAAAGGACTGTTAACAACAAAGAAGGAGAGGAACAGCAATGCATAGAAGAATCATACACTATTGGCTGGATGTAAGTTTTCATTTCTCTTAGATAAATTCACCTTCAAGAGAAATGTCTGGGTCATATGCTAACTCTATTGTATTGGTTGGGAGCTCTGGTAGCATAGTGGCTAAGGCACTTGACTGCTAACCAGAAGGCTGGCGGTTCAAACCCACCAGCCACTCCTCGGAAGGAAGGTTGGGCATTCCTACTTCCGTAGTGATACTGCCTCGGAAACCCAAGGAGGGGTCGCTATGAGTCGGGGCCGACTCGACGGCACATAACAACAACAACAACAACATTGTATTGGTTACCTACTGTCGCTCTAACAGAAGATACCACAAATGGGATGGCTTAAACAAACAGGAGTTTACTCTCTCGTAGTTTGGAGGCTTTAAGTCTGAGTTCAAAGTGCCAGGCTCTAGGGGTTGTGTGAAGGCCCCTCAACCGTGGGCTTCAGCTCTGCCTTCTGCTCCCGGCCCACTGAAGCTAGAGGCTTTTCTTCACCCAGGCAGCTGCTGGCTGCTGAGGATGACAAGCCCAAGGTTGACAAGTAAAAAGGCACAGTGTGATGTTACCAAGCCACATGGCAGGCCATTAATTCAAGTCCACTGAAAGAGCCAAGCAAGCTGGCAAGCTGGCAAGTTCAGCATGGCAAGCTGCTAAACAACGATGGGCTGCATGCAGGCTTCAAGTGGGCCTACACTAGAGACCATTCCCAAAGCTGTTTCTTATATATGGGAAGCAGACCACATAACCAAAGCAGCTACTCAGCTGCTCCAATAGATTCTACCATGGAGTTCATTACCAGTCTCACCACGGGGAATAACTACATCCAGCTGCCCAGCCACTCAACCAGGCCCAGCCAAGTTGACACACAAACCACCACATCCATGTTTAACATTTTGAGAAACTGTCAAACTCTCGTCCACAGCAGCTGCACATTTTTTTTTTTTTCCAGCGGCACAATTTTATACTCCCACCAGTATACGAAGGTTCCAATTTCTCAACACGTTTGATAATAGTTGCCATTGTATTTTTTTTTAATGTAGCCATCCTTCTGAACATGAAGTGGTATCTCATTTTGGTTTTGATTTGCATTTTTCTAATGACTAATGTTACTATAGGAGCTCTGGTAGTGCAGTGCCTAAGGCACTTGACTGCTAACCAGAAGGCTGGAGGTTCAAACCCACCAGCCACTCCTCGGAAGGAAGGTTGGGCAATCTACTTCTGTAGTGATACTGCCTCAGAAACCCAAGGAGGGGTTGCTATGGGTCGGGGCCAACTCGATGGCACACAACAACGTTACTATGCATCTTTTCATGTGCTTATTGACCATCTATATATTTTCTCTTCTATCTATATCAAATCCATTGTCCATTTTTTAACTGGGCAATGGTATCACCAACTCTTATAAAGGTCATGTTCCAACAACTGACTCTCTGAAGTTGATTGCTGGCATTCTTTAAGATAATTGTTTCTGCAGTAGAATTCATTGTAAACAGAGATAAAATACCTTGGTCATCTTACAAAAAGTCTATTCTGCCTACCTATACCAGTAGACAATTTAATGCAAGTTCTGAAGTATGAGTGAGAGGATTCAAATACTGGCTAGGCCAGTTATGAGCTTTGTGACCTTAGACAAACTACTTAATTCCACCTATGTTTCCGTTTTTATACCTTTAAAATAAATGTAACGATAGAACCCATGTCACCGGCTATCACTGCTGCAAAGATTACATAAATAATACAGCATATGGTAGATTACCTGGCACTTAATAAGCACTTCAGATGTTACTTGTTGCTGTTTTATTATCATTTTCATGTCTCAGGATTACATTATTGAAAATACTACAGAACAAAACTCTTGACTGTTTCCTACGAATTAGTTCATTCACAAGTCCTACTTAAGCCAGTAGTAACATATTGCTTTCTGCTATAAATTATGCAATGAGAATAAGATCTGCTCAACTATCTGTTAAATTGAGGGGGTAGAGGCAGTGGAGCAGAATGAATTGAGGTAGGCCCAAAGAACGTTCTGAAATGATGTAAATTATATAAATTTTGACTGAGACAGCAGTTATACAGCATATACATATGCCAACAGTCACGTAAGATCGATATTTTACTGTACATAAATTATACCTCCAAAAGACATGCCCCTCCTCTAAAAAAAGTCATCATTCAAATAAACTGTGTCATTTACAAAAGCAGGAATGATTACTAACATAGATGATTTTCAAAGAAAATTTCCTGGTTAATTACTAGTTAAACACAAAATAAGTTAAACAGACACATTATACTCACTTTTAGTTGTGTTTTATTTTGCTAAAAACAGTTCTGAAATATAATTGTGAGAAGTGCATAATGTATTGCTTTCAAAGCAGATACAGCACACTTTTTCAGTAAGATGTAGTGTTTTCTGTTGCTATTGTGTTAAGTGATGACTGGCTAACTTCATACTTTAAATACTCAATTTCCAAAGTGATATTCCTTAAACTACACAATCCTGCAATAACAGTAATAACAATAATCTACAAATGGATACATAGACAGACACGCAAGCTGAACTAGTGTTGGAAAACAAATGGGATTACACCCACAAATAGGTTTGACAGAGGATACTTCTATGTATTTTTATGTGTGCTGCAAATATATCCATGAATAAAGTATAGCATACAAGGGAAAAGTTATGAAAACTTATTATCCATAACCTAATACTTTAAAGCAATGAATTGCTGGGCCTAGGTACTTCAGACCACAGTCTCAGGGGACATCAGAGTCAACTGGCACAACACCGTCCACAAAGAAAATGTTCTGTATCTCACTTTGATGAGTAGTGACTAGGGTCTTAAAAGCTTATGAGCAACCATCTACTAAGGTGCAACTACTAGTCTTTCCCTGTCCTGAGCATAAAACAGTGAATAAAATCAAAGACACATGGAAACAATTAATCCAAAGGACTAATGGACCATGGGAAAGTCAGCCTCTAGGACCCTGAGACCAGAAGAACTAGATAGTGCCCAGCTATCACCAGTCTCTCTGAAAGAGATCACAACAGGAACTCCTGGAGAGAGTAGGAGAAAAATGCCCAACAAAACTCAAGATCATAAAAAAGACCAGGTTTACTGATCAGAAGAATTGTGAGGGATGTCTCAATCTGAACACCAACGCTCTTGGCATTAAATTGAGATGATGAACTACATATATAGAAAGAGGCTAGCCAATATAGAAAGAGGCCAACCAACACACTTTGGCAGTTTTCTTTTTCTCCTATATGAAATGAGTAGTAGTTGAGGATTATCTCATTCCCATTTTCAGGTTCTTTTTTTTTTAAAAAAAAACAAAAAAAACCACAAAACTTTCTATTGTGGTTTGAGTGAAACCCACATGGACATTTCCTGTCTCAAAAGTTGTTTTGAAATTATTTTTAAATTTTACAAAAAAATCACCTTTCCCGAGTCAAGATAGTGAGAGACCATGCTCTGGAATCATAGGCAGCTTTCCAGAGCCTCCTGTCACCTAAAGCCCATTTTCAGGTTTTTGAAATCAGGATGTTTCCTCTCCCATCCTGCTACTAATCTTTATCCTGTGAAACAGTACCTGAACAAATGCTTCTGAATGGAAATTGCTTTAAAGTAATTTCATGTATACAATAACATCGATAAAGTATCATGTTAAATATGTTTAATTTTAACCTACTCAACCCTTTCAGGATATAGGAAAAATCCAAATCCAGAGTAGGGTGGTCTACAAAAAAGTGGCCTAATTTACTAAAAAAATTAAATGTGAAAGAAAGAAGGGAAGAAAGATTATTCTAGGTTAACAGTTATAACACCTCATTGTAATGCATGAATTTTGAATAGATCCTTGTTTTCAAATTTAAAGGGGACTATAAAATAATCTAGAGAATATTTGGGAAAATTTCCAATCAAACTACATAGTAGAAGGCATTAGAGAATTAGTACTTTTTAGAACTGTATCATCGTTATGTATATTTAAGAATGCCATTTTTGGAAGATGCATACTGAAGTATTTAGGCATCAATGAAGAATATTGATGTTTCTACTTTCAAATGATTCCATACACTTACATACTCAGATATATACACGTGTACAAACACACACACACACAAAACAAAATGTTCAACGTTGTTGACAAATTACAGGAATCAATGTTGATTCCATATATGTGTATACAAGTGGAGGTAAAAATCTGTATGCACAAATTCTATACAGAGTGTAAGGAAAGAAACACTATAATTTGTCTCTATTTCCTAGCATACAGTTTACATGTCCAGTTGTTAGACCCCAATATACCACAATAAAAACCAAAAACCCAATGCCATAAAGTCAATTCTGACTCATAGTGACCCTAAAGGACAGAGCAGAACTGCTCCAGAGGGTTTCGAAAACTACAAGTTTTTATGGAAACAAACCGCCTCATCTTTCTCTCACAGAGTGACTGGTGGGTTCAAACTGCTGACCTTTTGGTTAGCAACCAAATGCTTTAACCACTATGCCACTAGAGCTCCTAACATACCTCAACTGTTGTTGTTGTTGTTATGTGCCCTTGAGTTGGACCCAACTCATAGTGACCCCTCCTTGGGTATCGAAGGCAGTATCACTACGGAAGTAGATTGCCCCATCTTCCTTCCAAGGAGTGGCTGGTGGGTTTGAACCGCCAGTCTTCTAGTTAGCAGTCAAGTGCCTTAGGCACTACACTACCAGAGCTCCTACATACCTCAACAGCACATCATAATATCCATAATGAAGAGCAATATAGCATGTAATTACATACTTAGTAGTTTTCGTTATTGCATACTATATATACTCCATACTCCATAAAGTAAAATACATAGTAGTGTTTTGGTTATTTAGTGCTGTATAACAGTAATACTACAAACATATGGCTTGAACAAACAAGGATTTATTCTCTTTCAGTTTAGGAGGCTAGAAGTCCAAGTTCAAAGTACCAGCTCCAGAGGCTAGCTAGATAAAGGCCTCTTGACTTTTGGCTTTAGCTCTGCCTCTTGCTCCCGGCTCACTGAAGCTGGAGGCTTCTCTTAACCTAGACAGCTGCTGGCTGCTGAGGCTGACAAACCCAAGGACAACAAGTAAAATGGCACAGTCCCAAAATTATCAGGAACACAGCAGGCCACTAATTCAAGTCCATCAACTGTCCCAAGATCGGCACAAAACACGGCAGACCACTGAGATGAAGATTCAGCCAAATGTAGGATCCAGATGTGCCAAAAGCTAGAGACGTTCTTCAAATTTTCTCCTCATATACTAGAAGCAGACTACATTCCTACAACAGCTACTCAGCAGCTCCCAGTAGATTCCACCATGGAGATGATTACCAGTCTCATCACGGGGAATACCTAAATCCAGCTGCCCAGTCACTCAAAACCAGGCCCAGCCAAGTTGACAGACAACCTTAACTACTACATAGAGTTAAGAAAGATGTCTATAAAAATTGGTTTTAAGTCAGACTTAAAGGAATAATCAATTAACAATAAAATTGGTTTATAAACACTACCTAATTCCCCTATGCCAGAAAAATACTAAACATTTTTCAATATGTTGAAGAGAATATATTTTTCTAGGAGCCCTGGTGGCACAGTGGTTAAGCATTGGCTGCTAACCAAAAGGTTGACGTTTCAAACCCACCAGCTGTTCCACAGAAGAAAGAGGTGATTGTACACTTCTATAAAGATTACAGCCTTGGAAACCCCGTGGGGCATTTCTACTCTGTCCTTACAGGGCCACTATGAGTTGGAATCAACTCAAAAGTAACAGGTTTGACGTTTTAAATATATATATATATTCCATCCGACATAAAGTGAGAATCCCTGGTAGTGCAGTGGTAAAAAGCTCATAATCGAAAGTTCAGTCATTTGAACCTACAGCTATTGCACCAGAGAATGATGTTGTTGTCTGCTTTCATAAAGATTTACAGCCTTGGAAACCCTATGGGACCACTGTAATCTGTCCTGTAGGGTTGCTTGTGAGTCGGAATGGATTCAGTGGAAGTGGAATTTTGGAGTACATAAAGTAAAATTCATGACAGATTTAAGCGAGATCTCTATAAAAACTGGTTAGTTTTTTTTTAAGTTGGACTTAAAGGAATACTACAAAATTCACTTGCAGCTTCTACCTAATTCCAGAAAAAAAGTAAACATTTAAAAATACACTATACAGTACATATTATTCCTATCAATGTTTTAAAACTTTTCTTCTCCCTATATGCCACCTTCCCAGCTTAGTTTTTATAAGCTTTCCCTAAGGTTCAACCTAAGATTGCTAGAACCCAGGCCCAATCATATACTACTGTGCCTCAGTTTCATTATCTAGAAAATGCAAAGAAAATATTTGTAAATAGAGGAGGAGTTCTACTTCACAATATCAATGTATTTAAATGTAGTAACATATTAAAAATTTATAGGCACTGTGCTTCGAATTTAGTGAGCATTTGATAATCATGGCCTCAGGCCTAAGGCAGTCACCTGCCACAACCAAAGCTGGTGGTTCAAACCCACCAGCCGCTCTCTGCCAGGTAGCCGGGCTGTCTCTTTGGGAGCTCTGGTAGCGTAGAGCCTAAGGCACTTGACTGCTAACCAGAAGGCTGGTGGTTTAAACCCACCAGTCACTCCTCGGAAGGAAGGTTGGGCAATCTACTTCCCTAGTGATACCACCTCGGAAACCCAAGGAGGGGTTGCTATGAATCGGGTCTGACTCGATGGCACATAACGACAACAACAAATCTTAATAAAATGGTGTCAATGTTTTTTAAAAACCAGATTTTTACAAAGTCATCTTTCAAATAGATTGTTTCAAGCTTTATTTTTCCTACTTTACATGAGAAGCAGCTTGAAACAACCTCCACAACATAAACTGGGGTATTAAACATGGGTTAGAATCCCAACTCTGACACTTATTAAACTGTCTTCCCAGATCAATCACTTTACCTAAGCCTCATTTTCCCTCAACAAAGAAATAAAACTATAAAAAAGAAATAATCCTAGAAATCCCAGGGTATAAAACTATAATAATTTTAATGAAAATTTCATTAAGATGGTTTCCACAACAGACTTGAGATGCCAGAAGAAACAGAGAACATGAAAATTATTCAATAAAAATCATTCTATCTGAAGAACAGAGTAAAAAAAGACTAAAGAGAGCCACAAAGATCTTTGGAAAATCAATGAAACTATGTATGTATAATGAGTGTTCCAGAAGGAGAAGGAACAAAGAGACAGAAAAATTATTTGAAGAAGCAATGGTCCAAAAGGTCTCAGGTTTGATAAAAAGTATTAAGGCACAGATCCAAGATGTTCAACAGACCTCAAATGGGATAAATACCTACAAACATACATTGATGGCTGCATATACTTCATATACAAACTGGTCGAAGCTAAAAACAATATTGAAAAGCATAAAAGCAGATGACTGTGCAAAACACAAGAGGACAAAGTGACAGCATTCTCATTCAGATTTCAGGGACCTAAGAATAAGCTCCGTTTGCCAAGGACAGCAGGGACATATGGGAGGCTGACAACGAGAAAGGAGAGAGTTGTTAAGTGTATAAGTGCTGCCAACTACTGAATAGAGGAGCACAGTACCCTGCTTACTTAGATAAAATCCAAAGAAAACAAAAATTGTGGGTAAGTCACTTCAACATACAATCACCAATTAAATATAAACACAAAAACGTCATAATGCCTCTGAGACAACAGAGCACCACAGTCCACACAAAGAAGCAAGATAAAGCAGGAGAAATAAGAGATCATGATATAGACCCAAAACACATCCCTGAGGAAGACACATTATTGGAACTCCCCGATAAGGAATTCAAAAGAATTCTATTTAGGTATCTTCAACAAATTGAGAGACACAGATCAAGGAAAATACTGACAAAATTGAGGAAATCACAGAGAAAACCGTAGAATAATTTCAAAAGACAATACAGGAACATAATGACAAAATAAATGAAAAATTAGAAATGATACAAAATCTACACACAGAAATCTGGAAGATTAATTCTATTTTTCAAAAATACATAACACATTGAATGGGCCAAAGAGTAGAATTCAATGAGTAGAAGAAAGAATTAGTGAGATTGAAGGAAAATATCTCAATACTTCTTTAGAAAGCGATCGATCAGAAAAAAGATCAAAACAAAATGAAGAAAGCCTAAGGTTCATGTAGGATACCATCAAAAGGATTAACCTACATGTAGTCGGAATTCCAGAACAAGAGACAAAACCACAGAAAAAGTGGTTGAAGATTTGTTGGAAGAGAATTTTCCTGGTATGATGAAAAATGAGAATATATCCATTTAAGAAGTCTGACAAACCCCAAACATGACAGACTCCAAAAAGAAAATCACCAAGACATATCATCATCAAACTCATCAAAACCAAAGACAAAGAAAGAATCCTGAAAGCAGCACAGAAAAAAACAAAAGTTACCTACAAGGGGCAACCAATAAAACTAACCTCAGATTTCTCAGCAGAAATCATGCAGGCAAGAAGACAATGGAATGGTATATACAAAACCCTGAAAGAGAAAAATTTCCAACCAAGAATTATGTACCCAGCAAAACTGTCCCTCAAATATGATGGTGAAATTAGGACATTCCAGATAAGCAGAAATAAAAGGAATTTGTTAAAACCAAACCAACCTTACGAGAGATGCTAAAGGGAGTCCTCTGGACAGAGAACCAACAACAGTAAATAACAACTGACCATTAACACACATGGTGACATAACCCAGAAACCAACCCAGCTATGGAAATATCCTAAGTAAATAAGCCTACAAGATTGTACACAGGGAACCAGAGACATCAATGGACAAATGAGGACAACTACAAACCAAAAAAGAGGGAAAAAACTGTGTCTTTACAGAACTTCTAGATGATAGGGAAGTCAAGACAACTTCAATATAGAACAGACTGTTCTAAACTTGAGAACAAAACTATAAAACACAGGGTAACCTTAAAGAAAAATGAGAAACCTTCACATCAAAATAAAAAAGATGACCAGCACAAATATTTAGCAAATACTAAAACAATAGCAATTAAGGAAGTGATAACACAATTCATAAACAAAACGAGCTCAGCACAAAAAAATCATATGGGACAAAGAAATCAACACCATGAAAAAGCACATAACAAAAATGACAGCAACAAATTCATACTTGCTGATAATTACATATCTGTCAAGGGACTTATCTCTAAGATTTACAGAAAACTCCAACGTCTCAACATCAAAGGAATTAACAATCCTATTGAAAAATGGGCTGAAGACATAAATAGACAGTTTACCAAGGAGGAGTATTTAGGTGGCCAGCAAATACATGAGGAGATGCTCAGGATAATTGGCCATCTGAGAGATGCAAATAAAAACAACAGTGAGATAGCATCTCACCCCAGCACTGATGGCAAGGTTCAACGAGACAGAAAATAACAAATGCTGGTGAAGATGTGGAGAGATTGGGACTTTCATACACTGTTGGTGGGACTGTGAAGTGATACAACCACTGTGGAAAGCCATATGGCAATTACTTAGAAAGCTGGAACTAGAGATACCTTTTGATTTTTTAAATTTTATTTTTATTTTTTATTTGAAGAGCTTGTTTTACATTCAACATAATGTGTACATTTAGTTTCATTCCCCATGTCCAACCCTAATCCAGTCTCCTCCCCTCCCTACCCTGTAAACCTTCCTCTGTGCCCTTCATATTTATGCACTCCTGCTTGTCCTACATTTCCTCAATTTGAATGTTGGTCCTCTGGTGTTCCAAGGTCTATTGTCTAAGGGATGTATTACCACAGAGTATGTGGGTGCATCATCCTGGGTTGAGTGGTCTGCATGTACATCTTGTTAACTACTGGGCTGAGAGCCAGCCCCTGGGGGTGCGTTTTATTCCAGGCACAGAATGTATTCCAGGGTCATAGTATTAGAGTCTCACCAGATTTCATCTGACCAATAATTCTAGTCATTATTGAGTTTTCGGATTTTGTTCCATGTTTTCCCTCCCACTCTATCCAGGATCCCCACATTTGACCCTTCCCTGAATGGTTGGCACTGGTAGCCAGGCACCATCTAGTTCTTCTGGTCTCAAGGGCCATCATGTCCTAGGGTTGATTGCTTCAAAATGCCTTTTGTTGTTGTTCTTCACTTCCAACTTGAGGAGACACTTAGCTGTGTCTTAGATGGTTGCTTGAAAGCTTTTAAGACCCCACTCGCAACTCACCAATGTAGGATGTGGAACAAGGCTTTGATGTATTTTGTTGTGCCAATTGAGCCTGGTGTCCCCCAGTACTATGGTCCCAAGACTGTAATCTACTGGATCTCTCTCCCATAGTGTCTGGTTGTCTGTGAGGGATTACTCTCTGTCTGCTATTGTTTCTGTAAGGACTGCAGGTATTTTGTATCACTGGTGTCTGTGCAAGATTAGCCTCAGCTGAATCTATCCTTGGTCTAGAGTATACTTCTGTTCACTGACCCCCATCTGATCATCTCAGGTGTTTATGTGTTTATCTGTATAGCCTAGTGTTTAGTGTTAATGGCAATGTGGTATTGTGGACACACTGGCTGGTATTAGCATCTGTGGTCTCTCTTATGTGCACAATTCGGTGTCCTCTCATTTCCTAATGTTATCATGGTGGTCATGTATCCTTCCCATATATCCCTCTCCCTACCCATGTCAACGTGTAGGCCCCAACTAGCCCGAAATTAATCCCTTCCTTTCCCTCCCCATCCCAGTAACCTACTAAGTGAGTTCTCTTTCCCAACCAAACCCTTCTCTGTCTTTTTACAGTAATGGGCTCATACAGTACTTGTCCTTCTGCAATTGACTTATTTTACTCAGCATAATGTCCTCCAGGTTCACCCACATTGTGAGATGATTCGCGTATCCCTCATTGTTCTTTAATGTGGCATAGTATTCCATTGTGTGGATATACCATAATTTGGTTATCCACTCATCCGTTGACGGGCATTTACGTTGTTTCCATCTCTCTGCTATGGTGAATTGTGCTGCGATGAACATAGGTGTACATATGTCTGTTCGTGCACTATCTCTCACTTCTTTAGGATATATTCCTAGTAATGGAATTGCTGGGTCAACTGACTGTTTCACAATTATATAATGTCTCTCCTTATCTCTTTTCAGTTTTTTAAGGAAATGCCATACCATTTGCCACAATGATTGTACCATTTTACAATCCTACCAGCAATGCACAAGAGTTCCAATCTCTCTCTCCACAACCTCACCAGCATTTGTTACTTCCTGACCTGTTGAACTTTGCTATTAATCATTAGAGAGATGCAAATCAAAACAACTATGAGATATCATCTCATAGTTGATGATATTTCATAGTTGTTTTGATTTGCATCTCTCTAATGATTAATGATCGTGAAAATTTCTCATGTGTTTGTTGGCTGCCTGTATATCTTCTTTGGTGAAGTGTCTGTTCAAGTCTTTTGCCCATTTCTGAATTGGGTTGTCTTTTTGTGTTGAGGTGTTGAAGTTTTCTATAGATTTTGGAGGTAAGTCCTTTATCAGATATGTCATAGGCAAATATTTGCTCCCAATCTGTAGGTTCTCTTTTTATCCTTTTGATGAAATCTTTCGACGTGCATAGGAATTTAATCTGTAACAGGTCCCATTCATCTAGCTTCTCTATCTCCTGCACATTCTGGGTTATGCTTGACAGTCTATTTATGCCATAAATTAGGGCCCCCAGATTTGCCCCTACTTTATCTTTGAGGAATTTTATAGTTTGGGGTTTTACATTTAAGTCTTTGATCCAGCTTGAGTTTGTTTTTGCATATGGGGTGAGGTATGGTTCTTGTTTCATTTTTCTACAGGTGGATATCCAGTTTTGCCAGCACCATTTGTTAAAAAGGCTGTCTCTTTTCCATTTAATTGGTTTTGTACCTTTGTCAAAGATCAGTTGTCCACAAATGGATGGGTCTATATCTGACTTTCTATTCTGTTCCACTGGTCTATCTGTCTATCATTGTACCAATACCATGCTGCTTTGACTTCTGTGGCTGTACAGTAGTTCTTAAGTTCTGGGAGTGTGAGATCTCCCACTTCGTTTTTCTTGTTGAGAAGTGCTCTGCTTATTCGAGGTCTCTTTCCTTTCCTTATGAAATTAGTAATTAGTTTGATAGAATTCTCCAGTGAAGCCATCAGGGCCAGGGCTTTTCTTTGTGGGAAGTTTTTTATGATCTGTTCAACTTCTTCCCTTGTTATAGGTCTGTTCAAGTTTTCTATCTCTGAGTGGGACAGTTTCGGTAGGTCTTGTGATTCTAGAAACTTGTCCATCTCTTTTAGGTTCTCAAATCTATTGGAGTACAGGTTTTCATAATATTCTGTCAGTATCTTTCTTATTTGTTGGTTCTGTTGTGATGACACCATTTTCATTGACAATTCTTGTGATTTGGATCTTTCTTTTCTTTTATTAGGTCTGCCAATAGTTTATCGATTTTATTAACCTTTTAGAAGAACCAGCTCTTTGTTTTGTTGATTTTCTCTTTTTTTTCTTTTCTGTTTCATTTATTTCTGCTCTGATCTTTATTATTCCCTTGCTTCTAGATACTGTAGGATTCTTTTGTTGTTTTATTTCTAGTTGTTGAAGCTGATTTATAGTTAAGAGTGTTGATTTTGTTTCTTTCCTTTTTGATGTATGCATTTATTGCTATAAACTGTCCTCTGAGAACTGCTTTCACTGTGTCCCATAGGTTTTGGTATGATGCATCTTCATTCTCATTTGTTTCTAGTAATTTTTTTATTTCACTTTTTATCTGTTCTGTTACCCAGTAGTTTTTGAGCAGTGAGTTGTTCAACTTCCATATGTTTGATGCTTTTTCCTTGCTCTTCCTATTATTAATTTCTAATTTTATAGCATTGTGGTCCGAGAAGATGCTTTGCAGTATTTCAGTGTTTTTGAATTTACTGAGGCTTGTTTTATGTTCTAACATATATATGGTCTATTCTGGAGAAGGATCCATGTGCACTGGAAAAGAATGTGAATTGTGCTTTTGTTGGGTGAAATGCTCTGTGCATATCTATGAGGTTGAGTTGGTTGATTATATTGTTGAGTTCTTCTGTATCCTTGTTGAGTTTTTTTCCAGTTGACCTGTCCCTCTTTGAAAGTGGTATGTTAAAGTCTCCTACTACTATTATAGAGTTGTCTATTATCCCTTTTAATTCAGTTAATATTTGCTTCACTTATTTTGGAGCACTTTCTTTGGGTGGATAAATATTTATTATTGTAACGCCTTCTTTGTCAACTGACTGTTTCACAATTATATAATGTCTCTCCTTATCTCTTATGATGTTTTTCACCTATGTCTATTTTATCAGAAATCAATATTGCTACTCCTGCACTCCTGCTCTTTTTTGGTTTCCATTGGCTTGGTATGTATTTTTTTCCATTCCTTAACTCTTAATTTGTTTTTATCTTTGTTTCTAAGGTGGGTCTCTTGTAGGCACCATATCGATGGGTCTTCTTTTCTTATCCAGTCTGACACTTTCTTTCTCTTGACAGGTGCGTTTAGTCCATTCACATGGAGTGTAATTAGTGACAGGTATGAATTGATTGCTATCATTCTATTGTGTTTTTTTGTCGTGTTGTTGGTGTTTCTTTGGTCCATATACTTTTCTGTGCTGAGTTCAGTTTGTTGACTAATGCTTTCTCCCTTTTCTTCTTTATAGTTGATTTTGTGCTTATTAAACCCATATGTTTTCCTTCCTTCTGGATTTGCTTAGAAGGATTATTACTTTTCTCTGTGGTTACCTTGGAGTATATTCTTGTCTCTACATTTTTAGAACAGTGCTTACTATAAAGACATTGTCCTGTTTTCCTCTCCATTTGAAAGTCTGTACCTAGAAGTTTTATTTCCTCTGACAGGTTAGTTGCTGTTGTTGTGTGCTGATTGACTTCCTTGGTTTTTAAGGTACAATGTATTATGGTCTTATTTTGAGTTAGATTTGATTTGGTTTTAGTGTTGATGCTACCTATCCTGGTTTTGTTGATCTCTGTTGTGGGTTCTCTATCGGAAGGACTTCCTTAAGCATTTCTTGTAGGGTTGATCTGGCTTTCACAAAATCCCTTTATCTCTGTTTGTCTGAGAATGCCTTGATTTCGCCCTCCTATTTGATGGATAATTTGGCTGGATAAAGGATTTTTGGTTGGAAGTTCTTTTCCTTCAGTGTTTTATATATGTTGTCTGTCCCATTGCCTTCTTGCCTGCAATGGTTTCTGCTGAGTAATTGAGCTCAGTCTAACTGTTTGATTATTTTAAACAATATTTCTTTTGTCCCAGGCAGCTCTCAAAACTTTTTCATTGTCTTTGGTTTTGGAGAATTTGATTATAATATGCCTCGGTGTTTTTTCTCTTGGGATCTGTCTTGTGTGGGGTTCTATGAGCTTCTTGGAAAAGTATCTTTTCTTCCTTCACGATATTGGGGAAGTTTTCTGTTAGCAGGTCTTCCACAGTCTTCTCAGTGGTCTTTATCACCTCTTCTTGTTTTGGAATTCCAGTTAAGTCTTACGTTGTTTTTCTCATGTCATCACATATAATTCTTAGGTTTTCTTCATTTCTCTTAAATCTTTGTTCTGATTTTTCTTCACACAGGCTAGTGTCCAGGGATTTGTCTTCTAGTTGGGACATGCACTCTTCAGTCAGTTCTAAACTACTCTTTTGTGCTTCTACTGTGTTGTGTAATTCTGTCATTTTGGTACTCATCTTCTGGATTTCTAACTGCTGTTTTTGTATGAGTTCGGATTGTGCATTAATCTTATTATTTTGTTCTTGAATGATTTTCCTGAGTTCCTCCAGGGAACTGTCTGTGTTCTCTTTGTTTCTATTTGGGGTTTCCTTAGGCTCCTGCATAGCTCTATAAACATATCTTCTAAATTCCTTCTCAGATAATTCTGTTGCCTCCTCTTCCTCCATGTATAATGATACCTTTATTTGTGGTTTTGCTTCTAATGCCTTGTCCTTTTTTTTTCTTTGATTTGAGGTTGCCTGTTGTTTCCTAGACATTTTGAGGTTGTCTTTAACTGCTGGTTACATATTGATTTGTTTTGTCTTGGTGGTATGGTTTAATATTTTGAAAAGGTGAAGCTGGTGTATTGTATTATATTTCATTTAGTTATTAATTCAGGTATGCTGGGTTGCTCTGCAGTTTTCTTTGTGATGGTGGAATCACCATGTGGAATGTGGATATGGGTTTCTGTTTGTCGTAAAGAGGGTTTAGAGTTCAAACCAGAAGGTTTTATGTTAGCTGAATGTGGTTTCTTCTATGGATGAGTGAAGTTATTGACAGAGAAGGTGGGAGAGGAAGAAGGAAAGCTTGCTGTTGCTAGAGGTGGTTTCTAGGGCTTTGAGCGGGCTGCTACCGATGACGTCATACTGTTACTTACACGCCCGCAGCTCAATTTCAGCAAAGACTCCAGTTGTTAGAGAGTCGCCATTTTCTACCAGGCTCAGACACACACAAAAACCCCGCTCCTGAGGCCCCTCGGTGCCAAAAAGCCAACCCAAGGCAACTTCCTGGCTCTGCAATCCATCGTGGGGGTTTCTCCCTCCGGCCTTGCCTGTCCGTGGCACTGGTCCAACCCGCCCAGACTGCAATCAGCTCGGGAGTTCCTCTGTGAGTCTGCCCACCAGCAGCGCCAAAGATGCGCTCGGTTTCAGTTGCGCTGGAGTCAGAAGAGTGCCTGCTAGTAATCTGTGGTCTCAATATTAGTGATAAAGTCAAGCACAGACCTCTCAGTGCCACTAAGCTGACCCAAACCTGTGCAGTGACCCGCTGAGGGGGTTAGCAAGCCCACTCTCCTGGAGCACCAATGGACTCTTTGCTTGGGTTTCAGTGGTCCTGGATGTGCCTTTTTGTACCTAGCCAACCCAAGTTACCAATAAAATCAGGTGCTGAAGGTAGATCCTTGGGGTGATCGCTGTTATGCTGGTGTGGTCGCTGGTATGCTGGTATGGTGTAGCTTCTGCCTTAACCCAGGGAGGTCTCAGATAGCTGTTCTCGCCTGCCGGTTGCTGCCCCAAGGAAGTCTCTAATGGCCTTTCTCAGCTGCTTGTCCGCACTCCACAGGATAGATCTTATTTTGTTTTTTCCCCTGTACCTTTCCTCTAATTCTACTCCTCTGAGTTTGGTGCACTCTGACTCAGAGAGTTGTGCAGAGCACCAAAATCCCTAATTCAAACTGCTGTACCTAGTTTTTTAAGCACTAAGATGCTACAGGGAAATAGTGTGGTGATTACCGATGAGGCTCCATTTTGAATCCCTGATCCTGGAGATACCTTTTGACCCAGCAATCCCATTACTAGGTATATATCCTAGAGAGGTGAGAGACAGGACAGGAACAGATAGATGCACACCCATGTTCATTGCAGCACCGTTTACGATAGCAAAAAGATAGAAACAACCTATGTGCCCATCAATGGAAAAGTGGATGACCAAACTATGGTACACACACAATGGAATGCTATGTAGCACTAAAGAATAATGTAGAGTCTGCAAAACACCACCTAACATGGATGAACTTGGAGGACATTGTACTGAGTAAAATAAGTCAATCACAGAAGGACAAATACATTATTAATCTGTTGTTGTGGATAGTCAAGGAAAGGTTTATATATGGAGGGAAACTTTCTTTGTTGGTTGCCAGGGGTGGGAGGGATTAGGAGGGAACATTGCAAAAAAAAAAAAAAATCGACCTTTTCACTTTAATTTTGTATATTTCACTGTACATGAATTATATTTCAATAAAATGCATTAAAATGAAAAAAAAAAAAAAGACAAACACAAGGGCACAAAAATGATTAACAACTGACTTATCAGAAACAATGAAGGCCAGGACACAGTGGAGTAACATATTGAAATTACTAAAATAGGAAAAAAAAAAGTTAACCATGAACTCTAAACTCAGCAAAACTACCCCCAGAAATGCAAGAAAAAACAAAGATTTCCCAGATAAACAAAGCCTAGGAGACCTTGTTGGTAGCAAACCTGCCTTTCAAAAAAATAGTAAAAGAAATCCCTTAGACAAAAAAGGAATGACATCAGATGGTGGCCAGAAGAGTTAGTTAACATAGCAGCCTGAGAATGCTTTCTTGGGAAAAGTCTGCTTACAAGGTTAGTCCCTGGCAGGCATCTGAGAACTCAGGATTCTGGAAGGATGCTCACCATTCTTTAACGGATAAGAATGGCTGACTGTGCCTAAACTGTTTGTACAAACCATATGGTTTATGCTAAATAACTGTTTTCCTTCTCAAAGTGTGGGATTTTGGTATGTGCTAGGAAGACGGTGTCTATGTAACTAACCCTCAGTAAAAACCTTGGGTGTTGAGTTTCTAATGAGCTTTGATACTGAGGAATTAAGTGTGTTCCATGTGACCACACCAGGAGATAACTTATTTCTCCAGATTTTGCTACATGGATCTTTTCCCTGTGCTGATTCTTCTTTGTATTCTCTTACTATAATAAATCATAGCCATCTATATACAACTGTACACTGAGTCTTGCAAGTCTTCCTAAAATATCACCAAACCTGAGGGCCATCTCAGGGACTGACATAGATGGTAATGCAAGTCAAAAGAAAAAACTGAAGAACACAAGAAATGGTAAATATGTAGATGAATACAAATACTGAATAAACATGTTTGTCCCTCTTCCACTCAATTTCTGTAAAAGACATGAGATTTTATAAAATTGCAAAATAGTACAAATATACTGTGCTTTTGGGCTTGGAACATATATGACGTAATGGCAATAAGAAAAGAACTGAAAAGATGCTATATTTTACTGGAATTAAGTCAGTATTAATTGAAATATACTGTACAATAAGTTCCGGGTTATGAACTTATGAACAGCCTGCACTTGCCCTTTAATTTTATATAAATTGCCCTCACTCTGAAATGACTGAACCAACCTCTCATTCTTACAACAAATTCTTCATCATAATCACCTTCACTTATTGCACATGTAGCTTTTAAATCAATGAAAAGGCTTCAAGGCTTTTCCTGCTCTAAAACCAAAAATATCAAACTCACTGCCATCAAGTTGATTCTGATTCACAGTGAACCCCATTGGCTCTCCAAGGCTATAAACCTTTATGGAAGTAGATCACCTCATCTTCCTTCTGCAGAGCAGCTGGTGGTTTTGAACCACTGACCGTCTGGTTAACAGTCAAATGCTTTATCCACTATTACCACCAGAGCTCCTTTTTTCTTGCACTGAAGGCTAAATAAGAACCATATACACCTGTTTTGACTTACTTATAAATTTGCCTTAAAGACACTTACGAACTGATCTTATTCGTAACCCAAGAACTACCTGTAAGAGGTTAAGACTCATATTGTAATCTCTAGAGCAACTGCTAAAAAAATAACTATATACATATTATATATACACACACACATATATACATATATATATGTATGTATATATATATATATATATACTGTTGTTGTTATGTGCCTTGGACTCAGCCCCGACTCATAGCGACCCCTCCTTGGGTTTCCAAGGCAGTATCACAATGGAAGTAGATTGCCCAAACTTCCTTCTGAAGAGTGGCTGGTGGGTTTGAACTGCCAGCCTTCTGGTTGGCAGTCAAGTGCCTTACACACTGCAGCTTATATAATGGGAAAAAATATAAGGAAATCACATACTTATAAACAATCTGTATCCCTAATTTGTGTGCAAATGTTTTTAGCAGCATTAATCATAAAAACCAAAAAGTGGAATTGAACTCACGCTCATGGCTCCCAACCAATAGACAAGGGTATAGGGTAAACATTCACACCAGGCAGATATACTCCTTTCAACAACCAACCATGGGAGATCAGAAGGGCAGTATTTGTCCAGGGAGGTATCCCCAGGAGTAGGAATGCATAGGAAAGAAAGACACAGAGAAAAGGTAGTCACAGGGAAGAAGTGGGAGGAGGGTTGTTGCATTGTGGGAATTGCAATCAAAGTCATGAAACAAAATGCGTGTCAACCGTTGTACAGAGAATGAATTTGCTCTGTAAACTTTCACCCAAATCACAATAAAACATTTTTTAAAAAGGGAGGAACAACTCAAATACCCATCAACTGGTAATTGGGTAAAAAACACAGTATATCCATACCATGTAATAATATTCAACAATAAAAAAGGAGTGCTACAACCTAAATATATTTCAAAAATATGCTAAATAGAAGTCATGAGTGGTACAAAGGGTCACTGATGTGCTTGGCTGCTGAATGAAAGGCTGGAAGTTCTCGGAAGAAAGGCATGGCAATCTGCTTCCAAAAAGTCAGTCACTGAAAACCCTATGGAGGACAGTTTTGCTCTGACACACATGGGGGTCACTGTGAACTGGAGTCAACCTCACTGCAACTAATTTAAGGAAAAGCCAGACACAAAAGACCACATAGACCACATATTATATATTCCATTTATATGAAATTTCTAGAACAGCCATAATCAAAAGGAGAAAAAGCAGGCTGGGGTAGGAGCAGATATTGACTACAAATGGGTATGATGAAACTTTTGGGGTTGATATGAATGTTCTAAAATTAGACGATGGTGATGGTTACACACTACAAATTTTTAAAAAATTCTACTTAAAATATCATATTTTCACATATAATGCACCCACGTAAGTAATGTGCACATACATATAATGCTTATAGTGCTCACAGGAAACTAACGCATGAGGGAGTGCAAAAAGGCAGGGGGGACAGCATCATCTGACCTCCTCTAACTTCACAAGGGGGAGAGAGAAGGGTCAACAGCATCCACCCAAAACTGATTCTTATGAGTCAGAAGTGAGACATGCCTCTACCCTCCAAACTTCTCACCTGTTCTGACATCAACTGCCCCTTCCATGGCACTCACTACTTCTCTGCTGGGCTCAATAATATGCTGCAATGCTCCACAAAACTCACAGACAATACTCACAATTACAAAGTTTATTAGGGAAGCAACTAATAAGTTACAATTCAAGTTCAGGAATACTCAAGGATATAATTCTCCAATCAGAACACCCTCCCCTATACTATGCCTCCAGGCATGCCTCCTTTAGCCCTTGGCCTCTCGGCCTGGCTTCCGTCCTGTTCAGGCAGGTGTTACAAAGCTCTTTACTTCTGCCACGATGTACAACACCTAGGTGTGTACCCCATTCAATCAGGAAAGCCTCTTGTTCAAAGGCACTCAGCTTTCTCACTCTGTGGGCTGGCAAGCCTGCTGGTCTGTCTCATGCCAATCTCTCAGTTCTGATGTCTCTGCTGCCATCATCTTTCTGCTGTCATCTCAGGTCCAAGGATGCACTCTACTCCACCTCCAGCTCTTCTCTCTTGATGGCAGTAAGATTCTCCCTTTCTGCCTCTACTCACTACTAGGAGGCCTCATTTTAAGCCCAGTGTAATGACAAAACTGACCCATTCCCACACTAGGGTTCCATATATCTTGTTGGCACAGTCTCACCCCCACAAGGGCACCAAGCATCTTATTTACACTATTAACAAGCTATCTAATTCCCTTAGTGGGCCACAAGCACCTTATATAGCATAGTGGCTAAGGCACTTGACTGCTAACCAGAAGGCTGGCAGTTCAAACCCACCAGCCACTCCTCGGAAGGAAGTTGGGGCAATCTACTTCCGTAGTGATACTGCCTCAGAAACCCAAGGAGGGGTCGCTATGAGTCGGGTCCGACTTGACAGCACATAACAACAACAACAACAACAACAACCCAGTCATCTGGTGGGCGCCACAAAGACCATGGTCAGAAGAGCCATGCCAATCCACAGCACCACCAGGGGCTGCAGGGTTTATCCTGCCCCCTTCCCCCAAAAAAGGTGCACTTCACTTGCATAAAAATACAGGGTATATGTATTTTAATTGTGGTGAAAATATATATACCAAAACATCTGCCAGCACAGAAACTTCCACATTTACAATACATATTTTTCATCAAAACCCCAACTCACTACCATTGAGTCATCAGACTCCGGGCGTCCCCTCTTGGATTTCCACGGTGGTATCTCTATGGAAGTAGATTGCCCAATCTTCCTTCCAAGGAGTGGCTGGTGGGTTTGAACCGCCAGCCTTCTGGTTAGCAGTCAAATGCCTGAGGCACTATGCCACCAGAGTTCCTGTATTTTTTATAGTGTCACAATTATTGCTAGACTTTTCCAAAATAGTCTCCCCCATCATTACCATAAACTCCATGACCCACAAATAAATAGTTCCCTTTCCCTCCTCCATCCCACCCATTATAATCTTTGGTTTCTATATATTTGCTTATTTCACATAAGTGAGATCTTACAATATTTATCCTTTTGTAACTTATTTCACTTAGCATAATGCTCTCAAGGTTCACCCATGCTATGGCATGCATTGGAACTTCATTTCTCTTTACAGCCATGTAATGTTCCATTGCAGGTATATACCACCTTTTGTTAATTCATCTGCTGAAGGACATTTCAGTTGTTTCCACCTTTTGAAAAGGGTATTTTCACCTACTGTGAGAAGTGCTGCAATGAACATTGGTGCTGTTTCTATTTGAGTCCCTGCCTTCACTCCTTCTGGGTTTAAAGCTAGGAGGGGGATTGGGTCATATGGTAATTCCACATTTAACTTTTTGAGGAATTGCCAAACTCTTTTTCACACTGGCTGTACCATTTCATATTCCTACCAGCAATGGAGAAGGAGCTGTGGTAGCATAATGCCTAAGGCACCTGACTACTTACCAGAAGGCTGGCAGTTCAAACCCACCAGCCACTCCTCGGAAAGAAGATGGGGCAATCTACTTCCGTAATGATTCCATCTTGGAAACTCAAGGAGGGGGTCGCTATGAGTCGGGTCTGACTCGATGGCAAATAACAACAACAACAAACTAGCAATGGATGAGGGTTCCAGTTTCTCTACAACTGTGTCAATATTGGTTTTTTTCTGTTTCTTTTTTACCACTGACATTCTAATGGAGGTGAAGTGTATCTCATTGTGGTTTTGCAGCCACTCCTTGGAAAGAAGATGGGGCAATCTACTTCCATAGTGATACTGCCTCGGAAACCCAAGGAGGGGTCGCTATGAGTCGGGTCTGACTCGATGGCATATAACAACAACGATTAATGGAGGAGCTCTGCTAGTGTAGTCCCTAAGGCACTTGACTGCTAACCAGAAGGCTGGCGGTTCAAACCCATTAGCCACTATTCAGAAGGAAGGTTAGGCAATCTACTTCCATAGTGATACTGCCTCTGAAACCCAAGGAGGGGTCACTATGAGTCGAGTCCGACTCGACAGCACATAACAACAAATAAAAACAACGATTAATGGAGGAGCCCCAGTGCGCGATAGTTAAGGACTCAGCTGCTAACTGAAATGTCAGTGATTTGAACCCATAAGCCACTCTGTAGGAGAAAGATGTGGCAGTCTGCTTCCATAAAAATTAAAGCCACTGCCATTGAGTCAATTCTGACTCATAGTAACCCCCATAGGGTTTCCAAGGCTGAACATCGTTACAGAAGCAGACTGCCTCATCTTTCTTCTGAAGAGCAGCTGATGGGTTTGAACCAGACTTGGAAACCCTATGTGACAATTCTACTGTGATCTATACAGTTGCTATGAGTATGAACCAAAGTGATGGCAATGGCTTGGTTTTTAGAATGATTAATGATTTTGAACATCTTTTCATGTACCTGTTGGCCACCTGAATATCCTCAGGTTGTCTGCTGTTAGATGGCAAAAGTTTTATATATGTTTTGGGTATTAGGCCCTCATTTGATAGATGGTTGCTGGAAAATTTCTCCCAATTTGTACAGTGTTTTTTCATGTTGTTGATTAAAGGCCTATGATATACAGAAGTATTTAATATTTAGGAGGTCACATCTATCTAGTCTTTCACTGCTTGAGCTTTTGTTACCATATCTGATAATCATTAAACACTAGGTCCCTCAGCTAGATACATTTTTATAAACACTTCAGCAAAGCTGTTAAGAAATTAAGCCACAATAAACCCTACTGGATATCCACAACATCCAAAATTTCATATGTAAATTTATGTATTACTTATAACTGAAATTAGGTATATCACTTACTTTAATAGATTGCTGGTAGCAACTAAAAGGAATTACAACTTATACTTAAAAGAATGGTAAGAGAGTTCCGGCAAGATGGCAGACTAGGCAGAAAGACTACACAGACCCTCTTCAACAAAGAAAAGGGAAACCAATTAACACAGTCACAGAAAATAATCTCAGACCCCTGAGCCTTGAAGGGAAGGATATATAAGTGGACTAAACCCCAACTAGCAGAAGAATTTAAGTGAAAAGATCAAAAAAGCAGACCTACGGAGCTGTGATCTGGAAGCGATCTTGAGCCATTCTGACGGCACACACCGCTTAGAGATTCCCGAGTGGTGGTAGGACCTAAGAATTAACCTAAAAAATCAGCCCTGCTAGCCAGGGACTGCAAAGAGGACTGCTCTAGTGGCTGGGGAATAA